>NC_139539.1:93779573-94147942 GCF_965153285.1 Podarcis tiliguerta
GCCACGCGGAAGCCGCGTGTTGCGAGGCGGCGCGCCCCTGACGCCGGGCTCGGGGGGAAGGCTGGGACCTTCATCTCCGCCCCTGGGCTTCTGCCTTGGTTTTGATCTAGACCTGGGCAAGACCACACTTCAAGAAATATTGAGAAGAGCTGGAGACTCGTCCAGGGAGGGAAGGTCGGAAGGGCGCTCCGGGTTATATTCCTTGTGGGGGAGAAAATGGGGTGCAAAACGACGTGCCCAAGTCTGCTTAGCCAGGCAGTGCCAGCCCCACAAACAACTCGTAAGAGTCCCCCAGTTCTCTTGCTGGAGCCCTGAGACAATGTGGAATCTGTTCAGCTCGGAGACTGTAGTATCATTGCTGGAGTGAGAACAGAGTTTTTTTTAAAAAGAAAAGTGTTTTGCTGGGCATCATTTTGGGCGAGTGGGACTCGTAGTGCTATAGGGCAGGCAGGATTACATATGTCCTGTGAGGCTGTTTTAACACAGATGTAAACTGAAAGTAACCCAGATTTCTTTCTTCTTTTAAAAAAAACCACCATATTTTACCTATAAACATATATAATGAAAAAGAGGTTATGTGCCTTGTTCTCTCCCGCAATAAGAAGGTGGCCACAGGCTTTGATGCCAGGGGTTTCAAATAGTGAGCATGATGGTCCAGAATTTTTCACAAGGGAAAATGTTGTTGGGGACGCGGGTGGCGCTGTGGGTAAAAGCCTCAGCGCCTAGGGCTTGCCGATCGAAAGGTCGGCGGTTCGAATCCCCGCAGTGGGGTGCGCTCCCGTTGTTCGGTCCCAGCGCCTGCCAGCCTAGCAGTTCGAAAGACTCCCAGGTGCAAGTAGATAAATAGGGACCGCGTACTAGCGGGAAGGTAAACAGCGCTTCCATGTGCGGCTCTGGCTCGCCAGAGCAGCGATGTCACGCTGGCCACGTGACCCAGAAGTGTCTCCGGACAGCGCTGGCACCCGGCCTCTTTGAGTGAGATGGGCGCACAACCCTAGAGTCTGTCAAGACTGGCCCATACGGGCAGGGGTACCTTTACCTTTACCTAATGTTGTTGGGGAAGGCAGATGATACAAAAAGGACCAGACTTCACTAGCAGCTGAGAAATTGTGAATGGGATGGAAAAAAAGAAAAAGAAAAAAATGTGAATGGGATGGAGGTCATTCTGGTTTGCTGATGCTGAGTGTGTGACCTGGCATAGGTGGAGTTAATGGCAAGTTTGCCAAAGTCCATATAGAACAAGGGTAGGCAACGTGGTGCCCTCCTCAAGCTGTGGACGCTGTCCCTATCAACCTCAGCCAGCACAACCGAGGGTCAGGGATGATGGAAGTTGTAGTCCAATAACATAGGGAGTGCCCCGTGTTGGTTACCCCAGACCTACACTAAAAATGACACATATTTCACTTGCATTGGCTTCCTAGAATTCCACCCTGCTTTTCCACCGCTGGTGCTCAGATAGGTTATTCATCCCCAACATGCCCAAAACTTGCATACCTCAGTATTCGCTCACACTTTGGCACAGGAACAGTGCAAGAAATGAAGAAACGCATGACTTAACCGTAGGGATGGGCGACTGGAAGTCACAGGGGCCAAGTCTGGATCCCAGAGGTTGTCTCTTTTATTACTCACCTGCAATCTATAGGCACATTAGGCCAATTTCTCCCAAGCTGAGACACAAGCCAGAGGCTCTTTAACCCCTCCCTATCCAGTGTGAACAGCAAGGGAGGCCAGTTTGGCAGAGCTTCCCTTACTGGGCACCCGTCCTCCAGCGAAGGTGCAGTGAATGACAGTGAGCAACTAGCAGCCAAGCTGCATGTGAGTGGCACAAGGAGTCTGTGGCTTCCTCTTCGGATATCTATTCTGAAATCAGAAGCAGGTCTGATTTTGGTTGGGGCAGCCACCTTTTCCCTTGCATAATTTTCCTGATGGAAATAGTATCATCCTGCAGCCATCCATTTGCGAACTTCTGAAGTTGCTAGTAGCTTCAGTAGAGGGGGAAAGACAGACAAAATGCAGGTGCCCTATGCCCACTGGTGGAGCTAAAAACAGCTTCATGAAGGGGCGGGTGTTTGATTGGGGCAGGTAGAGAAGGTGCACTACCTCCAAGCAATTCAGGAACTTGCAGGTGGAACACTGGGAGTTGCAGTCATGGATAACATATGTCCTGTGTAGTCTGGCCCTGAGGTGCTTCAAGAAAGGGTGCTTTTCACACTAACAGGGGAGGGGGCTAAAAGGTCCCTTGCCTTTGTTTTGGCTTTGTCAGACAATATTGTTGGCTCTTCAGCTCTTGTTCGGGGGTGGGGGTGATCATTGTGACTAGCCTGGGCCCCCTGGAACACTTGTGGTGGGTTCCAGATTTATATGTACAGGGAGGGGGGAAGTATTTGATCCCCTGCTAAATTTGCCTGTTTGCCCTCTGACGAAGAAATGACCAGTCCGCAATTGTAATGGGAGGTTTATTGTAGCTGTGAGAGACAGAATAACAGCAGGAAAACCCCCAGAAACCCAGAAGACAAAAGTCAGAGATTAATGTGCATTATAATGAGTGAAATAAGTATTTGATCCCTTTGCAAAAGATGACTTAGTACGCATCTCAGGAAGTATTTTGTCCCACTCTTCTTTGCAGACCCTCTCCAAGTCAGTAAGATTTCGAGGCTGATGTGTAGCTACTCGAACCTTCAGCTCCCTCCACAGATTTTCTTCCTCCAAACACGGCAAGTTGAGTTGATGCCAAAGAGCTCGATTTTGGTCTCATCTGACCACAACACTTTCACCCAGTTCTCTGGGTCATTCAGATGTGCATTGACAAAGTGCAGACGGGCCTGTACATGTGCTGTCTTGAGCAAGGGGACCTTGCGGGCTCTGCAAGATCTCAGTCCTCAACAGCGTAGTGTGTTACCAACTGTTTTCATGGTGATTATGGTCTCAGCTTCCCTGAGATTATCGACAAGTTCTCAGCTGCTTCATCACCATTCTCCTGATCATTGCAGCTCCACAAGATGAGATTGTGCATGGAGCCCCAGACTGAGGGAGGCTGACAGTGTTTCTTCCATTTGAAAATTATTGCACCAATTATTTGTCACCTCACCAAGCTGCTTGGCAGTAGTCTTGTAACCCAGTCCAGCCTTGTGCTGGTCTACAATCTTGACATCCTTGGACAGCTCTTTGGTCTTGGTGGCTACTTTGGAATCTGCTGGATTGATTGCTTCTGTTGACAGGTGTCTTTTGTACAGGTACTGTAATGAGCTGGGATTACAGGTAAGACCTCTCCCTTACAGGACGTGCTTCTAATCTCAGCTCCTTACATACAGTGAAGATACCAGGTAGCCTGACATCTGGCTGGTTGATAGGGGATCAAATACTTATTTCACTCATTATAATGCACATCAATCTCTGACTTTTGTCTTCTGGGTTTCTGGGGTTTTCCCTGTTGTTGTTCTGTCTCTCACAGCTACAGTAAACCTACCATTACAATTATGGACTGGTCATTTCTTCATCAGAGGGCAAACGGGCAAATTTAGCAGGGGATCAAATACTTTTTCCCCTCACTGTATGCCTCTCTAAGCAGGAGCCCTCCTAAGGCAGAGGATGGGGGCGTCAGAAGGCCCTGCTGTGGAGGCTGAGCCAGAGGGAAAGGGGAAGGAGCCAAAAACTGGATTCTCTGAGCGGCCAAGTACTTGTCAGAGCTTCACCATGTTGTTTATGAACACTGTCACATTTCTCCCTGGAGTTTAGAACAGGGGTCAGAGCAAAGAGCTCTGCTGAAGAATGTTGTTGTCTGTCCTCAGGAATTAGAAGCACGCTTGCCAAAAAGTTGCTTTAATTTCCAAATCTTTTAAAGGGGGTGGGGCGTACAGATCCTGGGGGTTAGTTTAGTGATTTTCTCTGGCCTCTGCACTTGCCTTTAACGCCCCCGCCCCTCAGACAGTTGACTTGAGAGCAATGGTGCATTTAGAAAACCTCTCTTTTGCATGTTCCTGTGGTCACATTGGGGGAAGGCACACCTGCTAAGGGTAGGAGGCCCAGGTGGGCAAGGCAAGCCACAGGGCCTGGCAGGATGGGTGTGGAGGGGCTGTCTCAAGAGACTTGCAGCATCCACCGAGGTGGAGTACCAAAACCCATCAGGCATGTCCAGTAAGTTAAATGCAAATCTTGGCCACGTGAGTAGGACAAAAAGGGTCCAGCTCTCAGGGTCCTGTGCAACAGCCAACTTTAATAGTACCACTAAGTGACTGCTCCTTAAATTCTCTGCACTGCACTGAAATTCTGCATTTCAAAGGGAGCTACATTGCCTACAAAATCCATCTATAGTTGCATCCCTTACAGTGCAATGTTATACACGTTTAGTGAGTCCCATTGAGTTAAATGGAGCTTACTCCCGGGTAAGTGATGATAGGATTTCAGCTTAAGTCTTTATTAATTCAGTGAATTGCTGTAGGGTGGCGTTGTGGGTTAAACCACAGAGTCTAGAACTTGCCGATCAGAAGATTGGCGGTTTGAATCCCCATGCGAGGGTGAGCTCCCGTTGCTTGGTCCCTGCTCCTGCCAACCTAGCAGTTCGAAAGCCCGTCAAAGTGCAAGTAGATAAATAGGTACCGCTCCTGCGGGAAGGTAAACAGTATTTCCGTGCGCTGCTCTGGTTCGCCAGAAGCAGCTTAGTCCTGCTGGCCACATGACCCGGAAGCTGTACGCCGGCTTCCTCAGCCAATCAAGCGAGATGAGCGCCACAACCCCAGAGTCGGCCTCGACTGGACCTAATGGTCAGGGGTCCCTTTACCTTTATTAGATGATAGGCAGAAAAGAAGGTGCCTTGAATAATGGCTGTCAAATTACCACAGTTTGTATGTATTCTGTGAGGGACAAAAGCGAAAGCAAATTCATTGAGCACAACACACTCTGCCTCTCAGTTTTGTTTTGTAAAATGTGTGTGTCTGTGATTCAGATTTTCATACAATTTTTTACCAAGGAAATAAAAACTAGACAAACGGATGAAAGTAAAACTCAAGGGACTAAAAGGCTGGAATTAATAGCCATGGAGGAATCGGACACTGCAGGAAACACTCATGAGCAGCTCAGATGGTTATGGGAAGGATTCTGACCAAGCCACTGTTGATGCTCAAAAAGAGCTTTTGCCTGTATCTTGGTTCACATGGAGATAAGTCAGTGTCACCCCTGAGTCAGAAGAGTGATTGTTTCTCCTTAGTAGCTCTGTGGCACATTTTTCTTACCTTAAACCTAGAGAATCCTTTCCACGTTGACCTGCCTATCAAGGAACCACTTACACGTGCCATGAAATCATAGCTGTCAACTTTCCCCTTTTCTTGCGAGGAATCCTATTCAGAATAAGGGAATTTCCCTTTTAAAAAGGGAAACGTTGACAGCTATGCATGAAATCCCTGCATGTTACCGGGGATTCCGTGGCCTGTTTCACAGTTTTGCCATCAGTTTGCCCCGTGAAGTAAATTCACAACTCACCTGTAGCTGCCTATTGCGGTTGGGGAAGATTATTAGAGATGGACAAGATGCCGTTCAGGGATGCTCGCCTCCCATCTTGTCAATGAGCTCTTAATAATTGTCCGAACAAGCCTAGGGTTCCCAGGGAAGCCTTCTGGCTCAATCATCCAAATGATTAGGTGAGAATCTTGGCATTTGGTTTCCTGTTCTCAATGTCTGAGAAACTAAAGAAACATGAGCATATATACAGGGATTGGAATAAAGGGGGTGGAAATAAAACCTTCTGTGATTTATATGATGAAACTGTGTGGCTTCGTCCTTCATACTTCTGTATCCAGCCAGTTCAGATGCTGCAGTAGACTCAAGTCTGCTGCAGGAGCATCTGTGGTTAAAGTTATTAAATTTTTCTCAGTAATTTTTTTTTTTTTTAAGTCCAGTAGCACCTTAGAGACCAACTAAGTTTGTTTTGGGTATAAGCTTTCGTATGCATGCACACGTCTTCAGATACTTCAGAAAGCTTATACTGTACCCAGAACAAACTTTTTTAAAAAAAAAAATTCCCACTGCGTCAGACCAACACAGCTACCTACCTAAATTTTTCCCAGATAAACTTTCTATTTTCTGCACTTCGACCTTGAGCATATTTACTTAGAAATGAGCCCTTTGATTTTACACTGGGCTTGCTCCCTAATGTTTAGGATTAAAGAGAATGCAATGGGAATGGTCTGTGTGTGTGTGTGTGTGTGTGCGCGCGCGTGTGCCATGACTGGACCTAATGGTCAGGGCTCCCTTTACCTTTACTTCTGAGTGGACATGCATAGGATTGTATTGTCGGGAGAAGAAGCTTTTCCTAGCATGAATGTAAATGGTGGGGGAAGCTTTATCTGTCAGACTTACATTTGCCAACTGCTGGTAAAGGAACAGTGGAGGAAAAAAGGCAACTCTGGAGGAGTTTTGTAAAAGAAAGTGGCTTGAGAGAGATTTTGCTTTCCACAGGGAACACACACATCATCTTCTCCACTGACCAAACAGGTTTTGCAGGATTTTGAAAGTAAAAAAATGAAACCTACAAAACATGTTTACCGGAATCAAAAGTGTAAGAGGTGTGAGTACCACGAGCTGCGATTCCTCTTTCAAACCATTTTCAACTCACTGGAAACATGCCTTCATGTTTTTAAGATATTCCCTCGTTATTATGGATAATTGTCAGTACAATTTTGAAAAGGGGGTAGACTTTCGTGTTTTATTTTTGCATGTACTGTGTTAAAAAACAACAACCCTGCAAATACTATCTGTTTTCACTGAAGCCTTTAAACCTGTTGACACAGAGATTGCGTGAAGACTTGCAGGTGGTTGCAAGAACTTTATCTTGCATGCAAAGAAGCCAAAGAAGGGAAAGCACCAATCACAGGAAAATAAAAAATATAAATAATTAAAAGGGGAGAGAGAGAACATTCTAAACGTACACAAAAATAAAGATTTTATTGGCCCAATGTATTTGGAACTTATTTTTTCCTGCACACTTTCTGTGCCCCATCTCCTCCCTGTTTCTCCATGTGTAGTATAATGTGACCTAGCAACTCTTGCACCGTTAATCTCTAGTCATGCCTACCAACCCACAGAATGGGAGTAAAAAGTGTGAAGACTGTAGCTTTGATGTATTTCTGTGCTCTGCCACGCAGACTGGAGTTGAGTGTTAAAAGAGGAAACTCTCAGAGCACTGCACGCCCTTCGCCTTTTCCTGTTACACACCCGGCTAAAAACCATTCAGAGGGTTGCACACTGTATGGATTGATTCTCTCCCCCTCAAAAAAACAAATGAAAGAGCCTTTCAGGCTTAGAAGGCAAAATAAATTGGAGACAGACTGACGAAAGCTACCATTTGCTAGCATACATGTCTGGAGCAGGTTGGTTTATAGAGCCGTGATGCACCACACAATCCTAAACATCAAGGATAGCCAATGTTGTATCCTGTAGATATGTTGAACTCCAACTCCCATCAGCCCCTGCCAGTATGGCAGGAATGATGGGAATTGTAGTCCAAAGCAACTGGAGGGCACTGCGTTTGCTACCCTTCTACAGATAAGTGGTAAGGAAACCTGCCCCCAGAGAGTTGACAGTTCAAACAGAAAAAGGCAAACTGGATGTTTAAAGTGATCTGTTGATTTTCTGCAACATCTTTCCCCTTACTTTCCATGCACAAGTTACAATTTGCATAAATGAATGAATGAATAAAATATGTAACGAGAACAATGGGCAATTAATTCCTCCTCCTAATCCTTTCCATCGGTAAAGTGGTCAGGGAAGGACAGTTGTCCTGAGTTATGTGCTTATATAGGTACTCACTAAGAGTTTCAGAAAAGGTGTGCTGGGTTGCTGTGCCATCAGTTAACAGGTGTGCATTGTTACCCTAGGTGCTGAGAAGGGCTATCAAGTGTTGCTCATACTATGGATAATTATGGAACCCTCCTCTGCCAAATTTCTTCCAATATTTTGGGATTCTGAATTACAGTGGTACCTCGGGTTAAGAACTTAATTCGTTCCGGAGGTCCGTTCTTCACCTGAAACTGTTCTTAACCTGAAGCACCACTTTAGCTAATGGGGCCTCCTGCTGCTGCCATACTGCTGGAGCACAATTTCTGTTCTCATCCTGAAGCAAAGTTCTTAACCCGAGGTACTATTTCTGGGTTAGCAGAGTCTGTAACCTGAAGTGTCTGTAACCCGAGGTACCACTGTACTGGAATGTTTTACCAGCAGCACTGATGACATAGCAATACACATTTGCACACTTTTGGAAAGGCAGCATAAAAAAATGAAATGGAAGATGGAGCAAGCTTGTTTTCTCCTGCTCTGGAGGGTAGGACTCGAACCAATGGCTTCAAGTTACAAGAAAGGAGATTCTGAAGAGGTGAGAGTTGTTCAGCAGTAGAACTGACTCCCTCCAAAGGTGGTGGACTCTCCTTCCTTGGAGGTTTTTAAGCTGGATGGATAGCCATCTGTGATGGATGCTTTTGTTGAGATTCCTGCATTTCAGGGGGTTGGACTAGATGACCCTTGGGGTCTCTTCCTGCTCTATGATTCTATTAAATAACTCATTTGATGGTAGGGCTTTTGGTTGGTTGGTTGGTTGGTTGGTTGGTTGGTTGGTTGGTTTGGCTTCCTCCTGCTACAATGCTAGTATACTTCAATAGAAAGAAAATGTGATAAAAATCAATATATTACTATAATTAACAACAATAATGCAAACCTTATAGGATTAAGCATTTCTTCTGGAAGAAAAAAAGTGGTGTCATTTTCTTTTCTTTTCCTGAGTACATGCAAAATCAATAATGAACATCCTGAAATTCTCCTTTTTTTACCTTATAAATGCCAGAAGGCATACTCTTGCCTTTTCTTTTTTCTGTTGTTCAGGAGGCTGTTCCTGCTCCTCTGCTTGGAACAATACAACCTTGTTTTCATCCAGGAGCTTTCAACTCTTTCAGACGTTCTCTTCCACCAACAGGACTCTGCTTGCGTTCACCCTTTTTGGAGGTCTAGTGGGATTGTCTCCTCTTGTCTTTCTCTTCCTCTCTTTTACAAAATAATAATTTCCTGCACACTTGGGGAGTCTTCCACCTTGTCTGATGATGATCCGACTCCACTGCCACACTAGTTGGCACAAGAAACACCATGTTTGCTATTAGAACGTGTTGGCAGGATTGGTACTATAAACTGTATATGTTCGTTGGAATTCCTCACTTTCTTGTTGAGTCTGCTCTCTCTCTGTGCAAACAGTTTGATGCCAAGGAGGCTATTAAAAGCTCTGTGTGCCCCTTTAGATCTGGAATTTCATCTTGCAAGTTTCCAGTTTCTACCATCTCTTTTGAAAAATTCCCAGTGAGAATTATGCGCCACTCCTACCTATTCTGTTTCTTTTTCCTCATCAAACATGCTGTGCCTGTACAGTTCTGCAGATGAAGAAAGAAGAGGCACGTGGTAGGGGTTTCATAGAACTATGCATTTTATTCTGTTTTATTTATTGCTGCAGCAATTAGGCCAAATCTGAGCAGCATTCTGCAAATCAGACTATTTCTAGCAGAATGGAAGAGATGAAAGAATTAAAGAAGGATAAAGCTCAGACGCCAGACTAAGCCAGGATCTGCATTCAACCATCACCTTTTTAAAACTATGAATTGTACCCCTCACCAGCTCTTTGCAATCTAATATTTATAGTTGATTGATATTAAAATGGGCCCTGGTGCCACGCACTGCTGTGCTTTGATAGTTAAACATTAACTGAAGGGAAATCAGAAGGAAAAGCTAACGTAATTGTTCTTCATATTCTCTTGGGAGGTTTTTGAAAAATTCCCCTTCCAAGCGACAGTTGCAGTAGCTCAGCTGGTTAGACCGTGGTGCTGATAACACCAAGTTCCAGTCCCCATATGGGACAACTGCACATTCCCTCATTGCAGGGGGTTGGTCTAGATGACTCTCAGGTCCCCTTCCAACTGTCCCTTCTCTGTCCCCTGTTGACAAGAGAAAGGGAAGCCTCGTAAACCTAAAGTAAGGGCTGGGATGCATGTGTTTGAGGGCTGACACCTTCTGATGGCGCTGAAGAGTCTATTTAGGTCAGAGGAGAAGGAGGCTGTTGTGCTTCAGGGAAAGAAGACATTAAGGAGAGAATGGGGTTCCGTTCTTGGCTATGCCTGAAACTTCCTGAGCATCCTCAGGCAAGTCGCATGGCTCTCTGCCATGTGGGGGCTTGGCAGGGTGTGCTGAGGCTCCCTTTGTCCATTTAGATATTCATGCCGCTCTCCGTGACCTCAAGTAACATCAGATTATTTCCAATTGCAGAACAGGGAGATAACATCTTATAAGGCCAACCAATAAATAAATTGGTCTCTCAGCTGACGCTGATGTGGTTTCGATTAGTTTGGTGATACAGTATAATCCACCCACTAAAGCTGTTGTAAGAAGGATTGAAATAAGAAAACATTGGCTCCAAGCAACATAAATTTAGTTAGGCCTAAATCCTGTTGCTGTCAATGGGGCATTAGCAGGGCCGGCCCAGCAATGAGGCAAGGTGAGGCAACAGCTTCAGGCAGCAGGATCCCAATGTAGATGTTTGTTCTTCTCACCCCTTCTTGTGCCTAATGTAGATCTTCAGAGTGGGGTAGGAGAACTGAAAATAACGCCAACATATTTCACATCTGGCAACAAATGTGCCCCTTGGGTTTCAGGTGGCACATGGAAAGATGAGTCTAAAAATCCTAGGACACAAATTTTCACAATCCTCTATGCTGGCTCATTTACTGGAAGCAATGTACCATATTTAGCATTAACTCTGCAAATGTGTGCTCGATTCTGACCAAACTAAGCCTTCTGATGCATATATATATATATATATATATATATATATATATATATATATTATATATATATATATATAATCATAATGGAGTATACACTTGCAGAGTTTATGCTAAATACAGGGCGTGAAATTTTTTGTCCCGGGCTTTTTAAACTCCTCTACCCATGTACTATCGGAACCCCAAGGGGCGCATTGGTTGCCAGATGTGGGGGGGGGGGGGATTGAGCTCTTCTATCCGACACCATTTTGTCATTTGCCTCAGGTGCCAAAATATCTTGGTCTGGCCCATGACTAACCTGAGTCCCATTGGTGTCAAGAGGGCCTAAGGGAACCAATGGCCAGAACCACTGAGCCTTGAGTTTAGTCCTGGAGATTAAGGGGTATAGGAGAAAATAGTAGAAAAATGATACTGGAGAAAAGTAGTATCAGAACTAAATTACTATAATCATTAAAATGAAAGTCAGTACAATTCAATATAAAGATATAATTAAGTTGCTTAACAGTCTAGACCAGTCATACAACATAACATAATTTCTTAACAGAGCTTCGTAGAAGATTAGTCATACAAGCATGGTTTGTTGGTGTGCATATTTCCTGTTTTCCATCAACAAAGAAGCCACACAGATCACAATGCTTCAGAAATGACCAGCATTTCTTAACCCAACAGACAGGCTTAATGGGTATTCGTTCCCCCCTCAACAAAGTTCTTAAAACACTGTTGTAGTGGAAATGCAAAAGAATTGTAATTGAGGAGCTGTAGATGGCCTTGTGCAATTAAGCCTTCCAAAGCTGACTCCTGCTCCTATTCTTGGAGATGGCCCAGCTGTGGATTGATTGTTTTGCAGACTTAGGTCATGGGACACACACACACACACTCCCAGGCCAGGTGATGGTAGCTGAGCAATTAAGCCTCACCTCTGGAGCAGATGAAAACCAGAGGGCTTGATTGAGCCCAAGACCCTCTTGGGGCATCAGCGCTGTGAGCCCCTCCATTGTTGGCTCAGGTTGCATATATGATGTGTAAATAAACCTAAACACCACATCTCTACTGTTTCTCATTCTGAGAAAACCAAAGCCTGGGTAAGTGCCTAGAACCCCTGGAATCTCTTACTGCCTGGAGGTTAGGGTGGCATGCAACAATATTTTGGCTGAAATGATAGTAACCAATTTCTTAAATTTGCATCTATACAGATAGATTAGCATATGCACATTTTACGCAACTATGTGTGGTCGTTTGCAGTGTTGTGTCTCCTCTTTTTCTCTTACTACTCCAAGCCTGGACTGTGCCTTCTGCATTGTGGCACAGCTTTAAGATAATAAAAGCAAGCAAGCCGAAGGCAAAGAAAGCATAGAGGAATAAAACAGACAGGCAAGTTAACCATCTCTGCAAGGAGAAGGTTTTTATTTAGCTGACACAAACAAAAGTCAGAAGTTGAATCCTATAGAGGTAATTCTGTAGCAACTTATCTTGTGGTGGTTTATCTCTGCTATAACAGTTAAGGTTTGACTGACTGCAGCTCCATCTTAAATGAGAAAACCCAAATTAAAGCTAATTTTAAAAGGGGCAAAGCACCTTTAAATTGAGAAGAGCCCCAAGCAAACTTAGCAACAGGAAAAGTTACTCTAGGCTCCAATCCTATGCATACTTACCTGGGAGTAAGCTTCATTGAACTCTGTGTGCCTTAGTTCTAAGTAGACATCTAGAAGAGTGTACCTTCAGTACGTATTGTGTGAATTAACTTTACTGGCTAAGGCTTCAGTTTCTTTAAAGTTCTATTTTAAGTTCCGTATAAAACCAGGCAGTAGGTTCAGCAATGTGCTAATTTCACCAAGCTACTCTTCCAAGGAAGTCCCACGTGGTCACATTTGACTTCTAAAGAAAACATCTAAAAATTAGGGGAAAGTTTAACAAGGAAGTGGAGAGTCAAGACGGTCATATCTCTCCAAAACAGTGATTGCTTAAAACAAAAATAGTGGAAACTCAGCTTATTTACCCATTTGTGTATTGGCTGTGCTTGACTGCTTTACACCAAAGCAAAGCATTGGGCTGGACATGATGCTCATGTACCTTGTATGGTGTGGTGCACCCTGGTGGTGTGGATGCTTCATTTTGAGAAGCTCGGCACTTACTTTAGATATATTGCTCAGGTGTTGTTTCTGAATTGTTTGGCACAAGAAACATTTGCATTGAAATTTTGTCTCTGTTCATCCTTTTGCCACCTTATCTATCTTAGACTAGCCTTCCATGAGGGTACTGTTGTGTAGGCAGTCTTGCCGTAGTGCAAATGTGCATGTATTTACATACATACTGCTGGAATCAGATAGGAAAAGCCTATGCCTAATAAAGGATTATATTAAAAAATACTTGTTCAATAGGAGGATGCTAAACACCTAGCTGCCTAATTTAAGGTTACCAGGTTTTTTTCAATGAATCCAGGGACACTTTTCAACTTCAATGGATTTTGTATGGGGACTGATCTGTAAATCCGGGGACTGTCCCCGGGAAACGGGGACGTCTGGTAACCTTAGCCTAATTCCTCCCTCCCTCTTTGCTACTTCATCCCCAGCTAATACTTGTGCTGAATAGACGTTAGTAGGAAAGTGAGTTGCATTTGCAGCTGCAGAATGAACTCTGCTAGCAGTCCTTTCAGAGAACCCTACATGTTGGCAGTGTGATCTGTGGTAGGAAGTGGGGAGGAGACAGAAAGCCATGACACACACACACCCCGCACCCAATGCACCCACATGCCTAGTGTTTGTACTGGAGATGAGAATCAGACCTATCTATTCACGGCCTATTCCATTGTAGAAATTCATTGATATGCTGTGGCTGTAGCAAAAAGCAGACGTGTGTTTAGAAACAAGAGCCATATGAAAAGTTGCAAAACTTCACAAGCTTTGATGATAAGAACTGGGGCAACAGTTGTCCTGGAAGCCCAAGAGAAAGTGACGAAGTCAGAGCCAAGGGTCACAGGAAGTGCAAATAAAATACCAAAGAGATTTGCCCCCTTGACATCCTCTGATGACATCTGTTGGTGCTCCTGCTGCTGTTTTTCCCTAGGGCTGTTCCTCAAAGCATTGCCAGGCTCTGTGTGGCCCATGATAGCCTTCAACAGCAAGTCGGAATCAGTCTGGGAAGGTGTGGGTGCAGATGTATATAATTTGAACACTGACCTTTTTGACGAAGCACCCATTGCAGATTTTGCTTAAATGTACAATCTTGTCTCCTAGATCAGACTTGGTTCTGTATCTTTACTGCAGAAGACACCTGTGCACTGCACTGATTGGCTTGGAAGGCTCTGTTGGCACCCCGCCACTCCTCCCTGAAGCAATTTCTCAAGGTATTTGGATTTTATACTGCCTTTTAAAGGGAAAGAGAAAAAGAGAGAGGCCCAAATGCACAAGTCCATTCAGCCCTTTGAAAACAAAATAAGTCACACTGCCTGCCTGAATCTGGATTTGATTCATCAGTTTGATTCATGGTGAATTTGAAAGGGGTGAGAAGCTAGCTTCAAAATGGGGGGGGGGGGGTTAACTACAGTTATACCTACATGTGGTAAATCACCACCCCCATTTTGTGGCATCATTCACAGACTATTATTTTTATGTTTTGCATTTTATTTTCTTCTGCAATGTTTTATTTAACATTTTAATGTAAGCTCTAAACAGCCTTGTTATCCCCCCCCACCCTAAAAATATAAAGCAGTATAGAACTGGAATGAACAATAAAATAATGATGATGATGAAAAGCAGGTGGCATTTCACCTTTTTTAAGAGGAGGTGAAACCTGCCAGTACTCCTGCTGCTTCCGAATGCCTTTTTCTAAATGTCACATCACAAGAGCTGCTGTGATATTGTTGGGACATTGACAGTGGGGCATAGCTGTCTCCAGTGGCAGTTGCCATTTTCCCACCCCAGCTGTTGCTTGGACAATAGCATAGTGCCATTCCAGATTATTGGGGGGGGGGACTCCCCTCAACTCCCCCCCCACCTCCTGAAATTTGGCTCCTACTTTTGAAAAGCAAAAGGAAAGGGGGGGGGGAGTGTCACCCCTCCTGTTTAGGCCAGGCTTCTGCCAGTTCCAAAGTTCAGGCCCAGCACTAGCTTATACAAATCTTGAGTTACTGGCCTGCACGAAATGCCTGCTTTAAACCTTTGTCTCCCACCCAGTGGCGTAGCGTGGGGGCCGCAGGGGGGGCCGGCCGCACCGGGCGCATCATCTGGGGGGGGGCGCTCGCACTCCCAGCTCTCTGCCCCTACCTGGTTCACTCACTCTCTCTCACTGCAGTGCTGGCTGTGCGAATCCGATCCGAGCCGCCCACTGTGGAGGGGGGGCGGTGCCAGGCGTGTGGTGTGGTGCGGTGCGGACAGAGAGCGAGGGACTATCGGGGGGGGCAGTGCAGCGGGGGGGGCACAAATTACTTGCCTTGCCCCGGGTTAGGGTGCGCAAATTACTTGCCTTGCCCCGGGTGCTGACAACCCACGCTACGCCACTGCTCCCACCCAGATGTCATTCAGCTACAGCTCCCACCCTCCCTAGCTATGGGTCAAGGGTTAATGGGACTCCAACATCTGAAGGCTCCACTGGGTGATCTTGAGTCAGTCACTGTCTCCCAGCCAACCTACCTCACAGGGTTGTTGTGAGAATGAAATGAAAGTGGGAGAGCCAGATATGCCACCTTGACTCTTTTAAAGCTGTGGAGTGTCATAAGAGCCTTACCAGCAGAGGTCTTTGGCTAATATCTGAAGGGGATACCTGACGGCAGCCTTGCTTCACCTTTCATCTCCCACCTGCGCAGGGGCTGGTGAGAGGAATTTGCACACGGGACCCATGTGCTCTGGGCAGCAGACGGAGACCCAGCAGGCGAGGGGAGTGGTCTAACATCCCACCCGCCCTTCCTCCAGCCATGGAGCAGATCAGTCAGTTTTTCCACTCGATCTGGACTTTCATCCTCTCCAAACACCAGGAGGGGGTCTACAACACCGTCTGCCTGACTGTGCTTCTGGGGCTCCCCACCCTCGTGCTCCTGGTCGGCATCTTTGTCTGTTGCCACTGCTGTTTCTGTGGCGGTCGGAGGAAGGACAGCGGTAGCTACAGCACGAGTGAGAAGAGAAGGAAGAAGATGAGGAGGAGGAAGAAGGAAGAGGACCTGTGGATTTCTGCACAGCCCAAAGCACTCATGCTGGAAAAGAGGCCATCGCTGCTGGCCTAGAGAAAGGGAGGGATGGACAGGAGCTTGTGTGTGTGTGTACACACACACACACACACACACACACATGCCTTCTGTTAAATGTCTCACATTGCACTTTGGGCCACATAGCCTAAGACTGAGGACAAATCATGCTGGGTCCCTCCCCTTTAAGCACTGACCTTCAGCTGTTTCCTCCCTTTTCCTTTTTATAAAGGTGTTTGGATTGAAGAAGCTATCTTGGCCCATCACCGGGATGATCTGGGGAGTCTTCAGTTGGGCACACATTTACATGCACACTGATGATCACAAACAGGTGGCATGACCTAACAGCCATGCCAGCAGACATACTAGTCCAACGTGTACATAACGACTTGCTTGAACAGACTTGCTAGCCCTTTTAGCAGTTAAGGAACAGGTATCTGTGACTCTTAAACAAGCCTTGGACTGGCACTAGCAAACTATGCCCTGACAAACTACCACATGTACCAGCGCTGTCACCATATGCATACCCACAGGGACAGAGGACTTCTTCGAAAGGTTTTATATGGGCACTGGCCTAGATGGCTTTAAGAGGGGATTAGTGGAGCGGGACAAGGCCATCACTGGGGACCCAGGTTTGAGAAACAGTGGCCTAAGGGGATCCTCTAGGTTTCAAGGGAGTGTAAGTCTTTGTACCACACGCCGGGAGACAAATAACGAGAGAAGGCGGCAACCTTAACACCCTACCTGTGGGCTTCCTGGAAGCACCTTGCTTCCTCGCTGTTGGAAACGGATGTGGAATTGCATGCACCTTCACCCTGACAAATGACAAGAGTCCCCTAACCCTGATGACAGATTTCACAAATCCACAGTATCTGCCCAAAAGGCTATAATTAGGGCTTTGTGTACTCCCTATTGTTGCCACAGAATTCCATATAACCAAGAATCTCAACTCTTCAATGGGTTCTAGGTTTCTAGCCCACAGTCTCACGAGTCTGGTTAAATCTTGGGGAGGGGGCCTTGAGCAGGATTTCTAGGCAGTGAGGTTCAGTGCCTCCGTCCCTCCCTTTTTTCCTTTCTCAGTTGTAGAAGTGGTGTCTCCATTTCCGTCTTCATCCCAAAGCTTCCTTTCTTCCCAGGTTCCACACAGCAGATCAAAGCCTCCCTCAAGCCCATATCTAACTCCCTGGAGTTACTGACTGCCACCCTGTGTGTACTTACCTAGGAGCAAGCCCCTTTGATACAGTGGGACTTGCTTCTGTGTAAACATGAATGGGGTAGAGCTATGAAACTCGTTTCTATGAGGGCCTCATACCCATCATATCTAGGAATTTGGGAGAAATTTCAACTTGGGCCAACATTTCAGGTTGTCTGCAGATGGAATGCTAATGAATTCCCTGACAAGGCAATTGCTGGTATATTTTTAGATACTCCTAGGAAGTCCACCTGCTGATCTGCCCTAGGCTTAGGCAGTGGTGCAACTAACTGCCTTTCTTTCATCAATACTTGCCCTGTGCCTTGTTTTTGTATATGCATTCCGAGATTGCACTTATATTGCACAGTTTATGCACACATGCAAAACAAAAAACAAAAAAGCACCCAACCCAACAAGCCTTTTATTTAAAAAATAAATTTATTTAAATGAAACTAACCTGATTATTTATTGTGTCTCAGCCTCTACTTCTCATTTACTGGGTGGGAGAGAAAAGAAAACAGTTTTATTATTTTACTGGCCGCAGGGAAGCGGTTTGCACAGAGATGAAAAGGGAGCTGAAATGCTTATCTTTTCTTAGCTGAAATCTGATGACAATCACAAAAGCTGTCGTCCACAGATTCAGGCCTGCACAAATTGTAACCTATCAAGCATAACACCCAGTTGTGTGTGGTGTGCTGGGTGCTTGAAATGCACACATAGGGAATTTGTAGCTTTTTTGGTAAGGCAAGTGGTACAGGCTTGTCTGGTTCTTGTTAGTACTTAATTTGTTCCGGAGGTCTGTTCTTAACCTGAAGCACCACTTTGGCTAATGGGGCCTCCTGCTGCCACACTGCTGGAGCACGATTTCTGTTCTCATCCTGAAGCAAAGTTCTTAACCCGAGGTACTATTTCTGGGTTAGCGGAGTCTGTAACCTGAAGCATATGTGACCTGAAGCGTATGTAATCCAAGGTACCACTGTAATTCCAACTGAATTCAATGAGACATTCCCTTGTGTGTTTAAGTTTATAGCCATATTATTATTCATTGCTTGTACCCACCCCCCATCTAGTTGCCCCAGTACTCTGGGCGGCTTCCAACAGAATATAAAACAATACACAGTACACCAGACATTAAAAGCTTCCTGACACAGGGCTGCCTTCAGGTGCCAATGGAAGGTCGTATAATTGTTTATCTATTTGATGTCTGAAGGGTGGGCGTTCCACAGGGAGGGCGCCACCACCGAGAAGGCCCTTTGCTTGGTTCCCTGTAACTCCCCTTCTCGCAGTGAGGGAATTGCCAGAAGGCCCTTGCAGCTGAACCTTAGTTAAGTGGGGGGTCAACTTAAATTGAGTGATGGAGTTAAGGACATAGCTGTTTACTTTTTGAGATTGCTGTGGTGCCGTTTCTGTCACAGTAAATGAAAAAATACTACAGGTGGCCTCGCTTCTAATTAAGAGTGGTTTTCCGTGCTTACTTCCATTGTGTTACCTCACAAAAAGGCACAGATACAGAGATTTTGGATATGTACAGTTACATAAATGTAAGCAGTGAGTCAATTGATTTAGTCAATAAGAGAATTCTTTCCATTGTGGCAGTAATCATTCCACAGGTTTATTACCAATATATTGGTGGGTGGAAGACTGCAACCACTAATCTTCCTAGCTCGTCCCTGTCATGCGATCAATTCCTGTGCTTCACAGTTTTAAAGGACTAAAGCAGATGGTACAACTTTTAAGGTGGTTGGGCCAGGGATGGGACAGTCTGACTGGAGCAAGCCTTGATGTTGTCTGTGCCTGCCTCCCCCTCCTCCTCCTCCTCCTCCTCCTCCTCCTCCTCCTCACAGGGCAGATGCTCAGCTGTGGCCGTGCCTAGCATACTGGCATATTCACAAATCATGACATCAGTGCAACATCACAACCACAACGTGCGATTCTTGATGTGCTGCAGCAACTCCTGTGCCTGAGTCAAACTGGTCTACTTGTTGTTGCAGATCATCTTCACTTAGCTTATCTTACAGGTATTAGTCTAAAGTGTAAAATGTTTTGTCAAAACAGAGCATGTGTGCAGACACTGGCCAACTGAGTTGGGCACCTTTCAGATTTGAGAAACCATGTAAGTTCAGCAGGTACATTGGCTTCAACTAGATGTGTGCTCCTTTGCACAACACATGAAGGACTAAAACTGCCATTTTATGTTCTGTGTAGGTTGGATTGCATAAAGAATTCTAAGAATATAACTTTAAAATATCTTTATTTATAAGGAATAAGGACCTCCCCATTACATTCTGTGGCTAAAGTATAAACTTTGCTAAACAATGTGAAATATTTCTGAAATGTTTCAAGATCAAAATTGGCAATCGTATAGAAATGCATTTTTTCTAACAAGCATAAGTAATTAACCATACTGGTCAAAAATAAAATTTAAGCAGAATGCAGAAGCAAACAAGACAGGTACTAACTTGATTACGGCAGAATTTAAAGCTTTCTTTAAACTAAACTATTATGTTTCTGTCTATAAAGAGTTACTTAAAAACAAAAAACCAACAAGTTAGATACTTGGGGCCCTGTATAGTTTTGGTGAAATTTGTGTCTCCTGGACTTCTCGGTATTTGTTATTTAAAGTGTTTTTATAACAGTTTTTGTAGTTATTCATTCTCCCAAAATCTGATAACCATTTGTAAACTGGAAGTTAAGAAACACTTGTCCAAGACTCTCCTCTGTGTTCCTGGCTCAGCCGGGATTTAAAACCAGGCCACTAGATAGAAATCTAATCATTGACCCACATTTGCTTTCACTGTGACTTGCAACCGATACAACTACTAGAGATTACAAACTTTGTTTCACATATGCAATAGGGAGAAGTTATGTTTTTACTAAAGAAAAAGAATCTTTCCCTACTCTCCACAAAAGTAAGAGTATCCTATTGGGAAAATTCTGGTAGTGGGAGAAGAGGGACATAACGCTCATCTTCCTCTCTCCCTATATACATAAAATTATAAGGCTGCCATCACACAGCCCCCATTGGAGGATTTGTCGTGCTGCACCACAATACCGGAATTGCGTAAAATCAGCTTAGCCATTGGAGGATATGTAGGGAATCATCACAATCCCGGATTTGCATGAAGTCGGGGCTGGGAAGGGGGTTAAAGGGAAGGCAAGTTGCACAATAGCCGTGCCCATGGCATGGGACTGAGAAGGATGGGATACTAAGAGGGGGAAAGTGGTGGAAAGACAATGAGAGGGAAATGGTGGTTTTAAACAACCGCAGAGATATGAATAAAGCAGCGATGGAGAAAAACTGAGCGGGAAAATGTGGCAGTTTTAAACAATGGCAGGAGTTTGAGCAGAGTTAGGAAGGAGCACCAGTGAGGAGGGGAAATGGCATTTAAAACAAAATTTGAGAACTAGGAAAAGGGAGTTGGGAAAGGCTCTGCTGTGTTAGCTTCTGGGTTGAACCCATCTCTGCTATTTCTCCTTGGTAAACCTGGTTTGTTTATGATTTAAAGAGCAAGCTCTCAGTGTACATCTATCCCTGCTTACACAAACCTCTGCTGTTGTTTAAAACCACAATTTTCATCCCAATCTCTCTCTATGTCCGCTTTACTCAAACTTCTGCTATTGTCTGAGCGCAATGAGACAGAAGAACACTACCTGGGGGGGAAAGGGCTATTTCCCTCTTCCGTTCCTCAGCTGCCTCATGTGAGAAAGTTAAAGGATGTGGAGCCCTCACATATTTCATAGCACTTCAATACAGCATTTTTGCCATATGAAGTAAATATGAACATGAAGTTCCAGATTTAATTTAGAAGAGATCATTTTATTAACAAGCAAACACCCAGACATGCGCCACATCCATCAACTCAAGTTAAGCTTCTCTAACTACCGTCTTTTTTGCTCTATAAGACTCCTAAAAAGTAAGGGGAAATGTGTGTGCATCTTATGGAGCGAATGCAGGCTGCACAGCTATCCCAGAAGCCAGAACATCAAGAGGGATTGCTGCTTTTGCTGTGCAGTGATCCCTCTTGCTGTTCTGGCTTCTGGGATTCAGAATATTTTTCTTCTTGTTTTCCTCCTCCAAAAACTAGGTGCGTCTTGTGGTCTGGTGCGTCTTATAGAGCGAAAAATACGGTAAACAATTAGGTAGAATAAAGGAACGAAGGTTATCATGATGTAGGAAGGGGAAGGGGAACGTTAGGGGAAATGGGGAAATGCAAAAGAGATTGCAAAAAAAGGAGGGAGTAGAATCATAGAATCATAGAGTTGGAAGAGACCACAAGGGCCATCGAGTCCAACCCCCTGCCAAGCAGGAAACACCATCAGAGCACTCCTGACATATGGTTGCCAAGCCTCTGCTTAAAGAATGGCACTGGAGATGAAAGCAGGAACATGAAAGGTTCATGAACATAAGAGGGGATGGTGGCTTCATAAGAGAAGGTGAAAAGGATGCTTAATAGTTGCAATATACAAGCAACCCCCATTTTAGGTGTGACCGATATGTGTGCAATCACACACATAGCACCGAACCCGGAAATGACTCAGAAAGGTAATAAAAGACATGACTAAAAGGACAGAATGGGGGCGGAGTGGGGTGTTTCAATTGCATGCGATTTCACGCAAGCGCACAATGACCCGAAACACAACCCTGCACAAGTTGGAGGTTGCCTGTATGGAAGGAGAAAGTTGTGGGACACTGCAGTCAAACATAACTATGCACAACTGCTAGTTAGTGCATGGAGGGGAAAAGGACTACAGAGTTGTATTGCTAGATAGACTCAGCTAGGTCACACCTGGAAATGGAGGAAGTAAAGCCTTTGTACTGTGTGTGTGTGTGTGTATGCATAATGTAACAAGACAGAGATGTGTGAGCTTGCTCCAAAGCTCACAGCACATGTTTGGAACTATATTCTGTATTTTCTATGGAGGGGTATCTTGCCTGTATTATCCTTGCTGCTGCATGGAACACTGCATGATTAGACCTTGAATCTGCTAAGTAAAGCATTTAAAACTTAAAGGTGTGTGGTCTGCTCATTGCAAGAGGGGTAGAAAGAGGTCAGCTGCTGTGTGCAGATGAACAATCTATAGTCCTAATGTTGTACTGCAGCTTAACTTTTGTGAGTTTAATCTCTGCTACTGGGGCTCTCAGTATGCTAGCCCCAAATTTTGAATCTGGGCACCCAGCCGATTCTTTTGTTTATCCACACACGTAGGTCCTCGGGGAATCATATATTAAATTCCCTCAGAGATGATGCACAAGATTACTCTGGTTTGTGTACAAGGAGGTTGCAGAAAAAGAGTCCGGAGGAAGTATAGACATGAAAGCGAAGGTGAAAACAGGTGTGCAAAGCAGGACTGAAGAACAGAAGTGGCTTCAGAAATGGTGTTGAGAAGGTGGAAAATGAGCTTAGCAGTTGGACAGGGTAGGAAGGGGAAGCTGGAGGGGGTGAACGTGTTGGTGAGCAGAACAAGGAGGAGCGCACCCCCTAGTAAAGCATATATACAACATTAGAAATACTGACTTGCTATAAGCCCCCTTTTAGTCATACTTGAAATCAACATTAGGTGGTGCTATAACTAAAGTTTTACACATGGCTTGGCAAACTTAGGGCTGAGTCACTTCAGGCTGCAGACAAGAGGCTTAAAAGGACTGCATGCTTCTCCATAGCACAATATCTCTGCACATAGAAAACTATGTGAAAACTAGAGGAGTGTTCCCCTTAGCAAGGCGTTTGGGGCAGGAGGATATGGAGGAACACTTCTAGTATGAAATGGTACAGTTTTGTAACTTACTACAGAAACAATTTCTCAAGTGAAAAGAGGGTGGGAGAAAAGGGGATGAAACAATTTATTGCATGGGAATAGAGCCAAAGAACAAGAACGGACAGGGGCAATGCGTTCTGCTTCGCTGCTTGAGGTGAAACGGAAACGTTCCCCCCCCCCCGTCCCCCCCCCGGTCCCTGCTAAAGCCTGCCTCGTCTGCATTGCGCAGCAGTGCTGGCTTCCAGTGAGATCTCACTTGCTCTGTGAGAGCTTGCAATATTTCAGTGAGATTCGGTGAGATCTAGCCAGAAACCAGTGCTGCTGCCACTTCTCTGCCTGCAGGCTGGGGCCTCACCTCATGGGCTTTTGCCACTTGAGGCTCTTGCCTCACCTTGCCTCATGGACAGGGTCAGCCCTGAAAAAGGGCAAAGGTTGTGCTTTATTTAGGAGAGGCATCTTTGAGATACAACCGCATCATTCTCAGCAGCGCTTGAAAGTTTGGCTTTTGGTGACTTGGCTTTTGGTGACTTGACAATTGTCTTGTAGGGAACACCATGGGTAGAAAAATATGTTCAATTAGCACCTTGGGTTTTGCAAAGCTACATCTCAGAAATCAGAGCACAGCAGACCAATCGGGTCCTTGTTGAGCGGAATAAGCAAAGCACCCGAGAGACAGAGCAAAGAAGGAAAAGATATGGTGTGGTGACTTCTTTGTTTTCTCTGGCAAGGAAAAGCAAGACCCTGCTGTGGGGGAAGTTCTTGTCAAGAACATGGAACAATTGGAGGGCTGGACTGGGCCCTCCTGATCCATGGTAGCTGTCAGAACCAGAGGCCACTACAAGCAGAGGGAGCGTCAAAAGACATGGCCCTCCACAAGAAGAAGAATTCTGAGCCAGCCCTTAGTCCCCTACCATATTCTTTTCAAATTGCACTCACAGTGCAGTGCAGGTTCCGTGCTGATCCCAACCAATTAAACCAGATAATTCTTCTGAGGAAGCCTGTAACCAGTTGTATGCGATTATAAATGTACTAAAATAACCAACCCAAGGTCACATGGTTTACATGATAATGCATGGCCATGTTTCACTTGGCAAGCACCACATTTCATCCATTTTAAACCCTGGGTTCCTTCCCTGCTAGAGATCTCCTTTTTCTACCCAAGATTGGGTGTGAGCGTGGACGGAACTTCATCTCGGTGTAAGGGATGGAGAACAAGTGGCCTTTCCATGGCTCCCAGTTAATTCCCTAGAAAGAGAAAAACAGGTAATCAAGCATCACACAAAGGACACTGCCCTGAGCTATACCAAGTCAGACCACTGGCTTGTCCTTGTCGACTGCTTCTCTGGGGCTTCAGGCAAGAGTTTCTTCCAGCTCTTAACTGGAAACACCAGGGATTAAACCTGGGATCCTTTGCATGCCAAAGAAACTGCTTGAATCTGTGGGCAAAAATTAAAACTCCTGCCCATATTTATAGTAGAAATAATACCATTTCAACCATATTATTTTTCACTTGCTGTTATGGCCAATAAATAAATAATAATAATAACAATTTCCAATTAATAATAATAATAATAATAATAATAATAATAATAATAATAATTTATTATTTGTACCCCGCCCATCTGGCTGGGTTTCCCCAGCCACTCAGGGTGGCTTCCAACAAAGATTAAAAATACATTGAAATGTCACACATTCCCTGAACAGGACTGCCTTCAGATGTAGTTGTTTTTCTCTTTGACATCTGATGGGAGGGTGTTCCACAGGGCGGGTGCCACCTCCGAGAAGGCCCTCTGCCTGGTTCCCTGTAACTTGGCTTCTCACAGCGAGGGAACCACCAGGAGGCCCTCGGCGCTGGACCTCAGTGTCCGGGCAGAACGATGGGGGTGGAGACGCTCCTTCAGATATACTGGACCGAGGCCGTTTAGGGCTTTCAAGTTCAGCACCAACACTTTGAATTGTGCTCGGAAACGTACTGGGAGCCAATGTAGGTCTTTCAGGACCGGTGTTATATGGTCTCGGTGGCCACTCCCAGTCACCAGTCTAGCTGCCACAACAGCTCCATGGATTACATCCAGTCCCCAAAACCTTTCAGTAGGTGTTGATAAACTGCCATGCACCTATGCCATGCATCTATGAAAGTCTCTCCAGATCAGAGTGCCCCCACCAGCTTATTTTTGCAGGTCTTCAGAGCACAGATGGAGAACCTCTGTTTGTCTAACTCTCTGAAATGTTTCCTGCTCCACTGGCTTGAACATTGATGTCATATCCTATTGTTATCATGTATTACTGTGAATTGTGGTTTTAATTTCACTTTTATGCTGCATTTTATGAATGTTGTTAGCTATTCTGGTCTCTGTATGAGGAAGAGTGGAAAGAGGAGGAGGAGGAGGAAGGAAAGTGTGCAATACTTTTGAGCATAGTAATTCTGAGTGATCAAAGCATTTCACATACACTGTCTTGTAATCTAGCAAGGTAGGTCAATATTATTAGCCTCTTATTCTTTGTGCAGCTTGCCCAAGGCTACCACCTGGTTGTGAGATTCAGCTTGGGGAGGAAGAGCCTTTCCTGAGTCATAGTTGTCTCTAAACCACTAAGGCACTGCTCTGTGGCGCCTCTTTCTCCATAAATCGGCTGCAATGTGCTTTTCAGCAGAAATGCGGCAAGAGGGCACAAGGGCTCATCTTCCCATCTTTCAGGCTCTTTGTTCCAGACCTCAGCAGCCATTTTCTGACATATTTGGGGGGGGGGGAGTCTGTGCTCATGATTAAGTTTTGAGAATTTCAGTTTTCAGATTTTCCTAACAACTGTATGAGGAAACCTAATACTGCAATCCTATATACACCGGTACCTGGGAATAAGTGTCTGTGGGGCTCACATTTGAGTAGACATGTGTAAAAATGTTTTAATGGATGAATCCAATGAAAAAACAAATCAAACATTGCAGCCCAAGGAATAACAACTCCTGATATAAATTCTGAGTTAAGAAATGGCAGAATAGAAAGGGTTTCCATTCCATTGTGAGACAGGAACTGGGACGTGTCCAGAGGAGGGCAACCAAAATGGTCAAAGGCCTGGAAACGATGCCTTATGAGGAACGGCTAAGGGAGCTGGGCATGTTTAGCCTGGAGAAGAGGAAGTTAAGGGGTGATATGATAGCCATGTTCAAATATATGAAGGGATGTCACATGGAGGAGGGAGAAAGGTTGTTTTCTGCTGCTCCAGAGAAGCGGACACAGAGCAATGGATCCAAACTACAAGAAAGAAGATTCCACCTAAACATTAGGAAGAACCTCCTGACAGTAAGAGCTGTTTGACAGTGGAATTTGCTGCCAAGGAGTGTGGTGGAGTCTCCTTCTTTGGAGGTCTTTAATCAGAGGCTTGACAACCATATGTCAGGAGTGCTCTGATGGTGTTTCCTGCTTGGCAGGGGGTTGGACTCGATGGCCCTTGTGGTCTCTTCCAACTCTATGATTCTATGATTCTAGGTAAGGCAGTTCCAAACTTTTAATGACAACCACAGGGAAGTGCCTCATGTTGCCAGCATTTTAGTAGGCACTTGGGGGGAAATCGCATACCTGATATATAAAAGGAGAACCATACAGCAGGTGGGGGGGGGGACCTGTGGCCTTCCGGGTGTTGCTGACTACAATTACCATCAGCGCCAGCCAGCTTGGCCAATGGCCAGGGATGATGGGAGTCATGGTTTAGCAGCTTTTGGAGGGCCAAAGGTTCCCCACATCTGCTGGGCAGAGTGCCCAGTACTCACCTCACTGTGCTTGTCTTCGCCATATTTGCCATTCAGATTGGCCAAGTGGCAGTTCTTATACCACCAGCCACCGTGATGTGTGATTGCGCAGTTGCTGAGAGCGATGTCGCTGTCCCTGTCCCAGGTGGTAAATCTCCAACCATTGTGGTAAGTCATGGCATCCCCTGAATTGGGGGGAGGAAGGCAGCATTAGGACTACGGGGATCCTGGCTTCATTAAAACCCGAGTACACCTGGGTACCTGAAATAAGAGCTGCGAAAGCCTGCCTAGAGGAATCAGAAATGCTAGGTAACTTTTCTCAAGGGCCAACATGCAGATACACAACTACTGCTAAAAGGAGAGAACACAAATGGCCAACTATACAAGATTTGTATCAGCATCGGCTTCTGCAAAAATGTGCAGCTCAGATGGATGTTGGAATTGTAGTCAGCTCACAGTGGACTTTATTCACTGCTAGTAATCCTGCATGATTATACAGATATACTGGAAGTACAGTGGTGCCTCGCAAGACGAAAAGAATCCGTTCCGCGAGTCTCTTCGTCTAGCGGTTTTTTCGTCTTGCGAAGCAAGCCCATTAGGGGCTTAGCGGATTAGCGTTATTAGCGGTTTAGCGGCTATTAGCGGCTATTAAAGGCTTAAGGGATTAGCAGATTAGCTGCTAAAAGGCTATTAGCAGCTTAGTGCCTTAGAAAAAGGGGGTAGGGAGCGGAAAAAACCCCCAGGAATCGCAAGACATTTTCGTCTTGCGAAGCAAGCCCATAGCAAATTCGTCCTGCGAAGCACCTCCAAAACGGAAAACCCTTTCGTCTAGCGGGTTTTCCGTCTTGCGAGGCATTCGTCTTGCGGGGCACCACTGTACTATATTGCAAGGCAAGAAAAAGATGCCTTCCTTAGGACTTGATTAGCTGCTGCAGATCAGACAGTCCCGGACTAGAAGATGGACACCACTGTAAATTATTAAAAGTATTATGGGGAATTTGCTACTGCAGGATTCTGTAATGGCCCCTTTTTGTTCTTCTGAGCTGGACATACTTCTGAGTAGACAGACCTAAGACTGCACAGTTAAAGGAGTAGCTAATAATGAAGCAAATAAATAGCTAGTAATAAATCTCTTCATAGCACCTACCACTGAGGCACCAAAAGGTATCCCTTCTGACAGAGGAGTGGCTTTTGAGAAATTGTTACACTGATGAAGTCAACAAACACGACTGGAGTATGAGAAAGGTGGCAAAGACGTTTTTCTGTCAATATGCTATATCACCTACTAAAGGGAATGATGATTTTTGTTGGAAGGGTAATGGGAAAATATTACTGGCTACTTAAGTGCCAGGGTCATACTCGATTTAGGCACAAAATTTATGTTGTCTGTGCTAGTATTGTCTCTTTACACATACTCCCACTTATGTATATAGCACACAGGTGTGGTTTTGCTCCATCTATAAAACCACACATGTACATCTCTCTCTTTGCACATAGGTCATAAAGTGATTTCACGGGGAAGAATTGCAAAGAAAGCTTTTTGCTTTCTATAAGACTATACTGTTAAACCAGCCTTCTCCAATCTGGTGCCCACCAGCTCTTTTGGACTACAGCACCATGTGCTGGCTGTGGCCAATGAGTGCTGTGGCCCAGAAGAGAAGGAGAGCACCAGGTCAGTACATAAACTATTTAGATTCTGGCCATTTTAACACCTGACAAGTTACTTAGCTCCACCCAGTGAAGGGTGTCTCACTGGAAGACACAAGAACTACCCACCCGGGAAGAATGGCAGATGAAACTGATGGACTACATGGAAATGGTGGAAATGACCGACAGAATCCGAGACCAGGGAGAAGAGTCGATGGAAGAAGATTGGAAAAAATTTAAAGTATATTTACAGAAATATTGTAAAATTAATGAATGTTAGAAGAATATTGGGATGAAGCTACATGGTTTTAGCAGAAGTGTTATTAAGAATTATATGAATATTAAGTGTTAATGTGTTAAGGTGGGAAATTTAAAGTTAAATTGTGTTAGGGTAAATTATAGAACAAAAATTGAAGAAGAGGGAAAGGATTTGTTGAACCAGTTAATTTGAACTAGAATACAAAAAAGGGAGGTGTGAGGAAGTCGAGGAAATAAGCTAATGAAAGATATAGATATAAAATTTGGATGTGTGTTTTTGTTTTGTTTTTTTATGTTGTATTGTCGTATTGTATTCTTTTTATTGTTGATGTATTGTTTGTTGAATCCATGTATTGTTTTTCTTCATTGTTTTTCTTTTTATAATTATAAAATATCTAATAAATATTATTATTTTTTTAAAAAAGGGTGTCTCGCTGCTTCTGTGTCCAGTGTCAACACATTATACTGCCAGCCAAAGAACGTTTTCCTTACCAGCAGTGCCTCTGTACTTCCCCACGGAGAGCTTGTATCGCTCCCTGCTGGAGCCCACCTGGAAGAGGTCGTAGACGGCGTAGGCAGACTCATTGTGCGTTCGTAAATCCACCCTCAGTTCATAGGGGACAGGGGCGCCACTGGTGAGCTGATGCAGCTTTTCAAGGCCTGAAAGAAACAGCCCAGAGTAAGTTTGCAGGCAACCACAGTTCCAATTGTCCAGCGGCCAGTAAGAAATATTTCCAGGCAACAAAGCCAGAACGTTTTCATGACAAAGGTAGGTCTACAAATTTCAGTATGTCCAGAGTAAACTTAGCTGAACTCCACCCATTGTTTTTGCGATATAAATACATACCGAGAGCTCTTCGGAGGCAATGGGCCTTCACCTCTCCTGCTGCCTGGGGGCTGCTCCCTGCACCTGCTCCGCCAGCCTGTGCCAAGCGCAAGCCGGCTGGCCAGGGCGGTCTGTTGGCCAGCTTGACTTGAGCAGTGAGGCAGGGTAGCTCAGAGGCAGTTGGGTGGAGGTGGCCATGGCAGCTCAGCTGCAGCTCTTGCAGGGGACTCACCAGATGTGTGTGCTCTCCTTTGGAAAGAGAGAGGGCTGGCCAAGGGGGGGGACTTTGAAGACCGCCCCTCAGGCACACCTGGGTGAGACCCAGGGACTTGCTTTGAGTGATTTGCTTTTCCCTGCTTGGAGCCCTCGCTCCTCTCCATTTGCACTTCCTCTCCTCTACCTGCTCAGCTCCTGGCAACTGATTTGTATGCGAAGGGAGCAGCTTGAAGAGCCCTCCAGCACAGACAAGCTTCTGCTGCTTGGCACTGCCAGCGCACCCACCCAAGAGCTGAAGACACACACACAAGCTCCCAGGGGAGAAGGACTTTTGGGCGTGTCGGCAGCAGCAGCAGCAGCATCCACCAATTGAAACCAAAGAAAGAAAGCACTGAGAAAGAGACTCACCCTCCATTTTGTGGTTCCTTCCCACTCCCTCCGTTGTGCATCTTCTCCAGTTCAACTAGTTGGCGATACTGGCAGTTGCACCCCTACAAATCTTGCACCCGGGGCCGCAGCCCCTCTCGCCCTGCCCACCCTAAGCCACTTAGCTCACCTATCCATAGCACTGGCCAGAAAGACCAGATAACTATATATGCACAAGCAGCGGCACTTTTTACAAAACCTGTGGCACCCTTCCCTGGTCGCATACAGAATGCAGATACAGTACCAAGCCAAAATTCCCCAGCAGGGTCTCCAAAGCCTTCTACGTAGTTCCTCCAGCGCTTAAAGAAATCCAGCTGCCCTGTGTTCCGTCTCTGAAACACCTGCAAAAGCAAACAGAAGCCAAGTGATAGGTCTGGTCCCTTGAACACAGAACACCAATGATAGGATGATAGATGGAAACTGAAGATAAGAAGGCTCAAACAACAGGCACGACAAGAAATACCTAACCTGATGAGGCCAACTTAATTTGACCATGAATTATAGAATTCTCCCCATCTATTTTGTTTGTGGAGTAACACCAATGCCTTTGTGATCCACTCTTTCTTTCTTTCTTTCTTTCTTTCTTTCCATGGCACCTGTGCAACTCTATGCAGCTTTTGGCTCTCCTCTCTCCCACCACTTCAACCGGTTATCAATGAGCTCAAGCCATACGAAGAAGTTAAAAGATATGTGAGCGACTGGCTGCACTATTACCAAATTAATGAAATGTTTAGAAAAGATTTAAAATCAAGAGGTTTTGAGGAGAAAGAGTCAAAATTCCAGAAAGAAATAATAAACAGTGATTTTAAAATTTTGGCTAAAATGTATAAGATATTGTTAGAATGGCACACGAAAGATGAAGAGATAAAATCAGTTATGATTGACTGGGCTAAAGATTTTGGATGTAACATACAAATGGAGGATTGGGAGAAATTGTGGAAAGAAGGTTTAAGATTTACTGCATGTACAACTATAAAAGAAAATGTGATGAAAATGATGTATCGATGGTATTTAACCCCTGTGAAATTAGCAAAGATGTACAAGGGATGTAACAAATGTTGGAAATGCAAAGATAAAGAAGGTACATTTTTCCATATGTGGTGGGAATGTAAGGAAGTAAAAAATTTTTGGGAAATGATATATAATGAATTGAAAAAAATGTTTAAATACACCTTTGTTAAGAAACCAGAAGCACTCCTACTTGGTATTGTAGGGAATGAGATAAATAAGAAAGATAGGAAACTATTTTTGTATGCAGTAACAGCAGCAAGAATATTGATAGCTCAGAAATGGAAGCAAGAAGAATTACCAACACTGGAAGAATGGAGAATGAAGATGATGGACTTTGCAGAACTTGATAGAATGACAGGAAGAATTCGAAATCGACGAGATCAGAGATTTACTGAAGAATGGGAAAAATTCTCAGAATATATGCATAATTTAAGTGAAAAACAAATAACGCTTGTAACTTTTAATGAAGCTTTGTAAAAAAAGAAAGATTAAAATTGGAGTGAAACAAGATTTAATTTATAAATTAGATGAGATTTCCGAAATGTGTGAGAAATTAAGAAGGGAAGGAGTACCAGCCAAGTTGAGGGAAGTCAAAAAGTGAGAATGGTTTTTAAAAAATTGTATGAATTGTAATAATTTGTTTTATTTGTAAACTGAATAAAAAATTATATATATAAAAAAATCAATGAGCTCAAGCACATGTGGTTATTGATTAAATCACAGGAGGAAAAGGAACTCCTTCTCTCACCAATATTCCTTTTTGTGCAGAGTTTAAACCATTGTGTGCATGAACTCATGCATATCAGTAAGCTGTAAAGGCAGGGAGGGGAGAGAGACGAAGTAAACAGTGTGGAGAACCCAGTTCCCAAATTATAAATTCTCCTGGTTAAATGATAATGCAGAAAAGAGGAAACCAAGGGGAAGAACCAGCCCACAAGCAAAAACAGGAATGCCATGCAGGACATCCACTCACCCCTAACAAGGAAACTTCAAGGTAGGCTTTTTGAAGCATATGAATCTGGGCTGCATCAATAGGAGTATAGCATCTAGATCAAGGGAAGTAATAGTGCCACTGTATTCTGCTCTGGTCAGACCTCACCTGGAGTACTGTGTCCAGTTCTGGGCACCACAGTTCAAGAAGGACACTGACAAACTGGAACGTGTCCAGAGGAGGGCAACCAAAATGGTCAAAGGCCTGGAAACGATGCCTTATGAGGAGCGGCTAAGGGAACTGGGCATGTTTAGCCTGGAGAAGAGGAGGTTAAGGGGTGATATGATAGCCATGTTCAAATATATAAAAGGATGTCACATAGAGGAGGGAGAAAGGTTGTTTTCTGCTGCTCCAGAGAAGCGGACACGGAGCAATGGATCCAAACTACAAGAAAGAAGATTCCACCTAAACATTAGGAAGAACTTCCTGACAGTAAGAGCTGTTTGGCAGTGGAATTTGCTGCCAAGGAGTGTCTTTAAGGAGTGTCTTTGGAGGTCTTTAAGCAGAGGCCTGACAACCATATGTCAGGAGTGCTCTGATGGTGTTTCCTGCTTGGCAGGGGGTTGGACTCGATGGCCCTTGTGGTCTCTTCCAACTCTATGATTCTATGATTCTAAGACCCTGCCTTGTACTGTTGCATTTCTGACTACCACTGCTAACTTCCCAGGGGTTTGTGCTTTGACCTGCGTGCTGCTACTCACCTCATCCCCCACAATACTGTCTGAATTTTGGTGCAGGTCCTGCAGAGGCAAGCATGCCTTTGGTGTGGTTGGTTGCACTATGACCACCAAGTGATATTATGCTGCCTCATTCCCCTTGGTGAAAAGGGCCAAATCTGTCGCATGAGTGCTTTGTGAAAGGATTGAAAATAGAGCTGTTTAAGAGCAGAACTCACTATCCATCCGCCTCCATCGGTGGCCATGTCACAGTACACCTGCAGGGGTCTGTTGACGTCACCGTTCAGGTAGATGGTGTACATGCCGCTGGCAGAGTGTCCGTTTTCCTGGGTCTGGCTGCAGTCCGCAGGGAAGGGATAGCGCAAACTGACTGCAGGAGCAAATGAGGGGGAAGGCCAAGTGAGCAAGTTCAAAAAGAAAGATGTAAAACAAAGAATATTTGCACAGCACAGCAATATAAAGGAGGCCAGGGCAACCGTTTCCCTAAATTGTCCAGTTTTCCATTCTTAAGTTCAGTTTGCAAAAATGTTGGGGAGGGGGAATTTGTATGCAAGTTCACATGCATTTTCTGTGCCTTCCTCCTAATACACATTTTTGCACACATCAAATGCATTTTATGCATTATTTTCACTAATGTGTGCATTTTTGTGCACTCTCCCTGGTTTTTTTATGTACGGTTTTTTGTTTTGACAACTGCTTTGCAAAATTTGGAGAACTGCAAATTTCAATTGATAGCTGCATTTCAGTTTGTGTCGGAAAGAGCAAGAATAGGCCAAATAAATCTATCCCCCATCCTACACAGACCACGAATGGCAGAGAGCAGGGAGACCTGAAGGGAGGCATGAATATGATCAAATGCAGTTCCATAAACCAAGGCTAAGGCTGCCAGCCTGTACATACTTACTGTTAGCATTTGTTTGGAACACCCAGCAGAAACTGAACTGGATATAGAATCCCTGCTGGAGGAGCACACTTTACTCTGCATACAATCACACTGAGACACACTGAGTTTAGGAAAAGAAGCAAGCTAATATTTGCTACCAGAAATGCATGCTCGACCTATCTACCTGCAATGGAGATGCAAGAAGCGATGCTTGCTTTTGCACCTCAAGAGGGAGAGCTCAAAGTCATCAGGGAGGCATGAAGGAGAAGGAAGGTGAGTAGGAAGAGAAACCACCAACCCTAAGATTATCCGTCTGAAGGAAGGTCAACAAAAGGAGGACAGCCTAGGAAGTCTGGAGTTTCCTCTCTCTGTCTGCTCTTTCTCATGCAGTTCCATCAGCCTGCAGTGCAAATTGATCAGCACTCATGTCACTTCCAGCACTTACCTGGGAGCAAGTCCCATGGAGTGCAATAGGATTTACTTCTGAGAAGACATGCATAGGATTGCACAGCATTTATGTCTAGCTGTGTTTGCTTATAGCCATCTCTCCAAACCCTTGTCTTTCCTTCTCTCTTACTGTTTTTCCCACTGTCAGTTTTTCAGATTATATGCTTTTCAGGGAGCAAATGAAGGATGGAGAATCCAATCAAATGAACAGTGACCCTGATGGCTTTGTCCATATATCTTTCTGAGTTGAGGCAGTGTAGCAGATAATCCAGCATGACTTGTGAGCTCCCACTTCAAATCTCACTTGAGTCATGAACTCACAAAAACCAAATAAATGGATAGATATTATAGTAAATTGTTATGTACTAAGCTTGGATCCTAGAGCAATAGGCAAGTAGGTTCGTAGAATGCAACAACTGATTGGCTTGCAGGAGAAGACCAATCAAGCTCCAGGAGGAAGTTAATCAGCCTATTGGGTTGGTAGGATCGTAGAATGCAACAACTGATTGGCTTGCAGGAGAAGACCAATCAGGCTCCAGGAGGGAAGCAGAATCAGCCAATCAGCCGGGACTCATTGTGTAAATAATATATATATAAGCCTGAGGTTTGGGGGGAAATTCAATCACGGTTTTACAAGTTGCAATAAAGAGCATGAAATCACTACAGGACTCCGAGTATATTTCATAAATCTACATGGAAAATACTCCTGTTTAAGTTCAAAGAAGGGGTTTTCTGAACAATCCAGCTTTAAAGCTGTCCACTTGTTATTAGACAACTGTTTTGTTCTTGCCCACTTAATTCTTAAGTATGCCAGCATTTTAAAAAATGGATTTCTTTGTAGCTTTTGTCAACTTTAAGGTTGCCTTTGGCTCCATCAGCACACATTGGTTGTTCAACAAATTATCAAATGCCCAAACCTCTCGCCATTTTGTGTAAGGATGTTATATTCAAACACCAGTCTGAATGTAAGATTTCATCACACTGAACTCTTCTTCCACTGTATTCCCAAATCTAGTAGCATCAAACAATGTTTTATACTGGAGCCTCACCTTTTAAACTTATTTAATAATGATGTAAACATCTGAATTAAAACAGGGTCCCTACTTTCTGGTCATCTCTGAGCTGATGATAAGATTCTCCCATCTCATTCTCTGTTGAGGCTTCACAGATGGTTAGCATCCTTGAATTCGTTTTGCCAAAAAATGTCTCAGGTATAAGCTAAAACAAAAGTCCTTCTTGCTCACCACAGATGAGCTCTTCCTAACTGGTGTCTTGATGATCAATCTCATAACTGAGTTTACTTTCCAGTTAAGGGGCTCAGCAGTCACATCTACATTATGGAAAATTAAAAACTGGACAACATGTATGTGGTACTTTGAAATTACTATGTAAGATCTGAAAGTGCCGCCAATTCTTGACCTGTTAAAACTTATTCCACTATTACTATTCAAATCTGACGTGCAAAATCATCAAATTTAGAATGTCTTCAGAATAGGCTATTAAGACATTGATCTTAGGATTCTTTTAAATACACCCATAATGTTTATCAGATCACCAGAAACAGGAGTTCAACCTCTCAAAGCAAAAAAACATCTTAAATGGTGATGGGCACATTCCCTCAGCTCAATTCATTACTGGGTTTGGCAAACAAAACTATATTAAGTTTAATCTGAGCTCAATTTGCGTTCCATTCTGCTCCTGATGACATCATCAAATACTTGGTTATAAAAATGAATGTGTATGATTTGTGATTATGGTTTTCAGTCACATATTTTCCTACTAAGGTTCGGTGTGGTGCAAATTGCTTCTTCCCCTGGAGACCCCGAGAAGGCGGCTAAAATCCTGAAATTTCAGATCCAAACCCTGAGACCAGACTGACTTACTCCTTGAACTCCTGGCCTCTTTCTAAGCCTTCATAATACAAAAAATCCTCAGAAGATCAACACAGATTCAGCTGGCAGTGCCACAGGACCCGTTTTGAGGGCAAGCACCATCTTGAACAACAGGTCGAGGAAGTTTTACTGCAGTTCCCAAAACCTACCTGTAGAAAAGGTGGTGGTTGTTTTTCGACTCCAGCGGTCTCCCTTAAAGGCCATGATATGGATGGTGTATTTGGTTCCTCGAGTAAGGCCTTCTAGGAGAAACCGTTCCTCATTAGGACCTAACCGCACTTCCTGACACACAAAAGAAAAGAGAGGCAAAAATTACATTTCATTGACAATTTGGCTCCAGCCCTTCTCCACCTTCACCTCCAATCCCTGTAAGAGGAAGGAAGAGAGATGATTGGCTACCCAAGGATGGTTGTGACCCATGGGGAAGTGAAAAATGCAGTTTCTCTAGAGGAAGGTAGTGGAACGTGTGGCCCTCCAGGTGTTGCTGGATTGCAGCTTCCATCATCCCTGACCATCAGGCATGCTGGCTGGGGCTGATTGGAATTGATCCCACAGGATCCAAAGAACCACAGACTGCCCTTCCTAGAGGAGCAAGTCAGAGGCACACAGTACGCGCTGAATAATAGTTGAGGTTCGTAGTTCATAGAATTCATAGAATAAGATCCAGTATTTGAACGGAATAGGCTGTATTTATATTCCCAAAACACAAGGATGGGGCAAGTCAAATTAAAAGCTTCACTTTTAATCTCTGAAATCAGCTGTTTTTTTCTGCTTTTTAAAAGGATGTTAAAAATACTGTTTTATCTCTAGGCTGCATTTCAAGATTGCTTTTATAACTGCTGTTTCTATAATTTGCTTTTATGTGGTTTTAATGCCTTATTATAATTGTATATCATAAACCATCTTGCGTGTGGGCTGGACATTTTCAAAACTAAAATGAGGCAAAAGGGGCCCCCTGACTATATACTGGCTACATGCCAAATCTTCATGACGATTCAGTGTTGCTTTACAGTTATGCCACCTGTAACAACTTTTCATATAACTTAAAAACATTAAATGCAAAGCATATGTAGCGAATCTCTGTATCAAATCTGGGTTCATGGGTGGAAAGCTTGTGCGTTTTTGAACTGTTGGCTTAGCTAATCTTACATTTGCTCACATAGCAATTTACAGGCTTACCTTGATAGTACCATCTGGTTCCCGATAGGTGATAAGATAGCCACTGATCTGAGCATCAGGAGGTGACCAAGTGACCAGTCCGCTGGACTGTGTTACATCGGACACACGGACATTCCTGGGAGGGTCAATTTCTAGGCAAAAGACAAAGTGGGTGAAGGTGTTTTAACCTGCTATATGGTTTATTCATTACAATAACCTGTGTAGAAAGAAAGAGATTTGACCTCCCCATATTCCTAAGAGGAACTGAACAGTGGCGTAGCGTGGGGGGTGCAGGGGGGCCGGCCGCACCGGGCGCAACATCTGGGGGTTAGGGTTAGGGGGCGCAAATCCACGGGTTAGGGGGCGCAAATTACTTGCCTTGCCCCGGGTGCTGACAACCCATGTTACGTCACTGGAACTGAACAAACTACTGGAAGAACCATTTTCCCCTCCACAATTCCCTGAATGGATAGTGCATACTGCATTTTCTTAATTTTGAGTCCCAAAAATTAGGGGGAGTCTTATACATGGGGGCATCTTATACACGGGAAAATATAGTAATGAGTACTTCAGATCTGTGTGAGAAAGAATGGGTGGGTTTTATTTTTGTCAGACTGGTTATCTAAGAACTTGCTTACATAAATCAATTTCAGAAAAGACTCGCAGCAGTTGAAGAGGCCGGAAGGCCTTGGATGAGGACAGGCAGCCTGTTATCTTGTGCTGAAGCTCCAATATTACGAAGTTAGCTCTGCGCACAAAGCCGCCTGTGGTTCTGTGTTCTCTGGCTGCCCTTCCACATGTCTGGAACTCTCATCATGACTGGCAAACTGGCAAACAAACAGCAACACACATGCCAGACCAATCCATGTTTCTGGCTGGTAGCTGAGCAAGCTCAGCCCATAGGCTGCTATAAAATAAAATTTAGAAATGCCAGGACACATAAATCAATGCTTTGCCAACCTCCTGTTTAGTTGACTCTTGAACTGCAGCCGTAAGAGTAGGCTGTGCTATTTCAAGGCAAACATACAACAAAGAGTTGATAGTGACAACATAGAGTTGTCACAGCTATCAGATCTCCATAGCCATACAGCTACAAAAAATTACACACATGTCCGAGTATCTGTAAACATCACCGTCCAAATTCAATCCCACTAAAACAAAACTTATTTTCATGAGCATAATAAAGCTCATCTTAGTTTTTAAGAGTAGTTTGATAGAGACTTTGATTCCCACATGGGGTTCACACGTATCTTTCATCCCACAGTTGCATTTGGTCAAACAAGTTTTGCGGTTTTTTGAAACAATATTAGAATCCACAAAAATATAAGAATCCAGAGGTGATGTGGGATAAATGAACACATCAGCCAGGAGCAGGGTGAGAATACATTCAGTTCATTCTCCCATGAACACTTACCTGGAGGTAAATCACACTGAACTCAATGGGGCTCAGATCTGAGTATACATGATTAAGCTTGTTTGTAAGCTGACTGTGGGTCTAGCCAACATGGTGCCCTGCAGATGGGTTGGACTCCAACTCCCATCAGTCCCAACCAGCATGGCCAATGGGCAGGGATCACCTGGCCAGGTCACACATTAGCCAAATCTGATATAGGGGATGTTCCAGCTTAAGAAGCAGTTTCGTCCTGCTGGCCACATGACCTGGAAAGCTGTCTGTGGAGAAACACCAGCTCCCTCGGCCTGAAAAGCAAGATCAGGACAGCACCCCATATTTGCCTTTGACTGGACTTAACCCTCCAGCGGTCCTTTACCTTTACCTTACTGTCCCTTAGAGAAGTCAAGTTCCCAGTCATGCGCACGCACACATGCCAGCAAAGTTAGTGTTGTCTGATAAGAGAGTCCAGCTTGAATGAATTTGGCAGTTCAAAAAATAAATTATGCTGTAATATGAAGACACTGAGCAGGCAGTATTGGCTGCAGGACTATGCTGAATTGGACAAGATGACTGGAAAGATTAGATATCTAAGAGACCAAAAGTTTACAGAAAACTGGGGAAAATTTGTTGATTATCTGGAAAGTATAAGTGAAGGCGAAATAACGCTACAAGGTTTTAAAAGAGCACTGTGAAAATGCAAGGGATATTGTTAAAAGGAAATGAAGGGGAAAAGACTTAAATAATGACAATATAAAGGGTAAGAAATGCGTAAATTAATAAAAACTACGAAAGATTTATGGAAAAGCTGAAGGAAGTCCAAAAAAGAAAGACTTTGAATATTGGAATGTGAAAATAATGTATATTTTGTTTTGTTGTAAAATAATAAAAATTATTTTTAAAAAAAAAAAAAGGAGAGGGAAACTGGCAGAGAAACAGCCTGAAAAAATGTCCAGTGCAAGCTTCTTCGCATGTGGACAACAGAGGGAGCTGCAGGGCCTCAAATTCACCTTCCTAGGACAAGGTATGTCAGTAGGCTTGCCATTAGTATTGTGCAGTACTGCTTCTGCAAATTTTGTAGTATCTCACTATGTCCATAACACTGCTATTTGTATAATGAAGGAAGCTCCATTAGTATTCCATTATAGTGTTGGGAGGGACGCGGGTGGCGCTGTGGGTTAAACCACAGAGCCTAGGACTTGCCAATCAGAAGGTCAGCGGTTCGACTCCCCGCGACGGGGTGAGCTCCCGTTGCTCGGTCCCAGCTCCTGCCAACCTAGCAGTTCGAAAGCACGTCAACGTGCAAGTAGATAAATAGGTACCGCTCTGGCGGGAAGGTAAACGGCGTTTCCGTGCACTGCTCTGGTTCACCAGAAGTGGCTTAGTTATGCTGGCCACATGAACCGGAAGCTGTACGCCGGCTCCCTCGGCCAGTAAAGTGAGATGAGCGCCGCAACCCCAGAGTCGGTCACGACTGGACCTAATGGCCAGGGGTCCCCTTTACCTTTACCTTATAGTGTTGGGAGTAGTCCACAGAGCAGATACCCATATTGCCCTATGGGGTGATGTAGCACAGAGCCAGAAGCATCACTGAGAGCAGAATTTTGTCAGTGCTGCATAACTGCTAAGCCTTAGCAATGCTAAGGGTCAATGCATACATGGTGTTAGAAATGTGGTTTAATCTCGCTTGTATCATTGTTGCTTTTTTTAAAAAAAACAAAACACCTGATTCTGTTTTATGGCTTTAAAAATGAGTTGGGCCCTGAAACCAACACAGAAACCAGTGCAGATATCCAAACACAGCTGTACGATGCCCAGAGTGGCAAGTCCACTTAACAAACTGACCACTACATTCTAGACCAGCTGTAATTTCAAAAACCTCTTTTAGAAACAGCCCAGCACTTATTTTTTTTAATTAAGAGAGGATAATACTCCTGGGCGTTGCATTATAGGGCTGAGGAACAGATTACTGAAATAAGTATTATTGTCAGCATCACCCAAAAAAGCTCTGGAGCCAGCAGAGATTTGACAGCCTTGTTAATGCTTAACTCTAGTTAATGCACGGAGGGGTTAAGACCATGGAGTAAGCTGCTCTGCCAGGCTTAGCTGGATCACATCCTCTCACCTTGGGAATAAGGGTTACCAAACTCGGTTCTCTCACCCTCCACCATGTGAACCTGACCAGTACGGATGTCTAAGCTGGATGGCTTTAGCAAGCCATATTTGTGTTTCTATACAGATAATTTAGAAACTCTTACCATTTTTGAAACTAAGTTCTACTGCCCATCTTTTCTTCCTGCTTTATGGGAAAGCACATGAATCTAACCTTTGAAGAGTTTGTAAGTAAACTATTTTTAACTTGCCAAATGTGTGGTCTCTTTGCTAAGGGAAGGGGGGGACTTTGGAAGGGGTTTAGAAGGGGAGATCTTAAAGGTCTAACACCAACATTTCCATACTTTACTTTGCTGCATGTTTTGCTATTTTAAATCTCTGCCAAGCCTCTCTCACCAAAGAGTACTTGCCCCAAACCTGGATCTAGGCATCCAGAGAATTATCCTTTCAGTTCTTTAACCACATCATTAAAAACCAACAATCCCATCACCTCTCTCCACCGCTCCTCACTTGTTACCTGTCAGTGTCTTTGTGATTGTCCTCTTGCTCTGCTGGCTCCCCTTCATAGCCCAGATGTAGATGACATACTCCATGCCTGGCTTCAGTCCAGTCAAGGTGGTGCTGGTCTTATCCTTCCCAACTGTGATCTCTCTGGTGTCTCCATCAGCAGAGGTGTAGCTAAGTATGTATCGGTCTATAGGAGCCAATGCCTTACTCCAAGAGATAGTGGCTGTGTTCTCTGTTGCTTGGTCTGTTTTCAGGTTTGTGGGGCCATCTATCTCTATGAACCAAAATGGAGGTATTATTATTGTTTTCTTTCTATATCAGTTATAACCTTCTTGAGACTTCGTTTTGCAACTGTAAGTCATTTGTTATATTGATCTGTGGGACTTTACTTTGCCATGGCTAGCCTGGCAAGTAGATTTTTTACTCAGAAATAAAATGTCATGCATACGTGCATCTTGATGCGTAAGAATTTGAATTAACTAATGTGAGGGAGCGGGGCAGAATCTGGGAAGGTGGAATTAGCCATTGATAATGCAACGCAGGTGGTGCTTGGGACACGGGTGGCGCTGTGGTTTAAACCACTGAGCCTAGGACTTGCCGATCAGAAGGTTGGCGGTTTGAATCCCCGCGACAGGATGAGCTCCTGTTGCTCGGTCCCTGCTCCTGCCAACCTAGCAGTTCGAAAGCACCTCAACTTGCAAGTAGATAAATAGGTACCGCTCCGGTGGGAAGGTAAACGGCGTTTCCGTGCGCTGCTCTGGTTTGCCAGAAGTGGCTTAGTCATGCTGGCCACATGACCCGGAAGCTGTACGCTGGCTCCCTCGGCCAATAAAGCAAGATGAGCGCAGCAACCCCAGAGTCGGCCACGACTGGACCTAATGGTCAGGGGTCCCTTTACCTTTACTAATGCAACTAAATTACTTAACAGAATGCTTGTCCGTCAAGGAAAAGGCAGTAACACTCTCCTTCTAGCTCAGATCAGTTAGCACAGCTGAACTGGAAGCATTCACAGAGATCACGTAGTATCATATATGACCCTTTCTGGCCTAGGGTAGTCAAGAAATTCCTCACTGGTCTGGCAGTAGTTCCTTCTGTTGACCTGAGCTTGGCAATGAATCTCCATTTGGCACGCTTTTAGACCTAAGTTCAGAAGCTTGTCTTCACAATGTGAAAAACTCTCAACTCCTTCCATCAACAACTTACAACGTAAGTGCTCATCCTCCCCCATGAACTGATCCTAAAATTGCATAACATTTAACAAGGGCTACATACTGTATGAAAATAAGAAACAAAATACAGGCAGAAAGGAACACAGCACAAAACTTCATATCGCATCTCTGGGTTACCTGTTTCAGCTGTTATGCTTGCCTTCCTGCTCTGTTGGGTTCCCTTCACAGCCCAGATATAGATGGTATACTCCATGCCTGGATGTAAACCCACCAGGGTAGTGGTTTTCTTGTCCTTCCCCACAAAAATCTCTTTGGTGTCACCATCAGCTGAGGTGTAGCTCACCACATATCTATCTATTGGCGCCTGGGCCCCATTCCAAGAAATGGTAGCTGTGTCTTCTGTTACTTGGTTGGTTACCAGATCAGTTGGGCCATCAATATCTGTGAAAGGAATAAGGACTTTTAGTCACGGCAGTGATCCTGAGAAGATTTCTATAAATCCAGGAGCTATTTCTTCGAGGCAAACCAACTCAAAGCATTTTGATGCACAAGGGCATAAAGTCCAGACGGCACTCCCTGCTCTGCCCAGTTAACATGGAACACAGTCTGGCCATATGAAATCAATGGTAGTCGTGTCAAAGCAACTCCTGGGGCTTGATCAGGGGATCTTTCCAGGGATCAGTTCTGTCTGTCTCCAACTCAGTCAATCTACCAGTCAATCATTTAATAAGGAAGCTTTTAATGTTTGATGGATTACTGTATTTTAATGTTTTGTTGGAAGCTGCCCAGAGTGGCTGGGGAAGCCCAGCCAGATGGGCGGGGTATAAATAATAAATTATTATTATTATTCATCAAAAATTTACCACCAAAGGTTGCTCCTTCACCTTATTTCATAGCAGAAGCATCTTCTGCATTTGATTTCAAACTCTTATCAGCACCTGTCTATATTATGAAGAAGAAGAAGAAGAAGAGTTTGGATTTGATATCCCGCCTTTCACTCCCTTTAAGGAGTCTCAAAGCGGCTAACATTCTCCTTTCCCTTCCTCCCCCACAACAAACACTCTGTGAGGTGAGTGGGGCTGAGAGACTTCAAGGAAGTGTGACTGGCCCAAAGTCACCCAGCAGCTGCATGTGGAGGAGCAGAGACACGAACCCGGTTCCCCAGATTACAAGACTACCGCTCTCAACCACTACACCACACTGGCTCTCCACACCATACCACACTGAACCCTTTCAGAGTTTGCCAGTAGCCCCCTCCAGGCATTCTACTTGCATGCAGAAGCAACATGTGAGCAAGGAAAGGTGAGACAAGTGTAGGAAGCTCCTCCACCACTCCGCTGGCATCGTGACTGTCACACTCCACAGGTTGGAGAGCAAAGTTCTGAAGTGGGGAGTTCCCGTACTGGGGAGATTCTCTGGGTGGTTTGGTGTAAGGGAAGGTCAAGGGTCTAAATTGTGCAGGGAGCCGCCATAAGTACAGGAGGCTCCCTTCCATGCTGGAGAGGCCAAAGAGGACAGCAAGTGGGCGTGTTTGAAGGTTAACACACTCATTCCTGATCTCATCTTGCTTTTACATGCAGGCAGAATGCCCACACAGGGCTAATATGACTCACAGAGACCTTACACCATGGTCAACCATCAAGCAACCTTTAAGAATGAAATACTTCATGCTTTTTCATACTTTTAAACATAAAGATGTTAAACCAAAGAGTTGCACAGTGGTGCTAAAGTAAGTCTTCCCACATTCCCGTTTGAAGCACTGTGATGATCCTGAGTTTGAATGATAAGATTAGAGCCATGCTATAATGCTCAGATTCTATTCCAGAAGGCAGCAAAATGACTCTGGCTGCACATTCACACTGCGGCTTGCTGTTCTCTCACTGCATTTCCTGAGCTGGGTTTCTAATCCGTGCTCACATGACTTTATCAAAATGTGTGTGTGTATCTTTTACTTTGTTCTAAAATACTGCTGTTTGAGTTGTCATTTCTCAAACCAGCTTCATACCAACTAGAGTCCTTAAGCCGTTCCTGATTCATCTCTAGTCAAGGTGTGAACACCTTTGCATAGGGTAAAGACATCTCAGTCCCCTCAACGCACCCTGGTTTAAACGCTAACAGAGATGGATCTGACGCTAATGAAGCCGTGCTGATGTGAACAGCTAGGTGGGAAAAGAGCAGGTGGGAAAACACATGGGGGGGGGGCAACTTCACTGCTGTCTAAGCCATCACTCTGGGTTCATCCGCACTTACCTTTTCTCCACTCTTTCCAGGCATGGTTTGAGAGTTAAAGCTATGAGCTTTCCCCACGAAAACCTACTCCAAATTCAATCCTTTAAAACTCCAAATTGATGTTTGCTCCAATTAAGCACCAAAGAGTGGGTTAACGCAGGGGCTTGTTACCCAAAGAGCATGGGAGTCTCTTTTCTGTGAGTGGCTCCCATGTGGCTGGGAGAAAATGATTTAATCACATGGGCAGGGAATGATGGGATGAAATCTTTCCCAAAAATGGGCACCCAAAATCCTCCCAGCAGGCTGCCAATTCTCTTGTTATGATCTGTGCGATCTGTGCCTGTCCACGTGGTTGTGTTGTGCACATGGGTAATTTTGTGCAATTCTTGCAAAGCAACTTCTGGAACTTTAATTGTGTGTGGCAGCTTTTTCCTGACACCACTCATTGCTATATAGGGAGCGTAGCTTCGGTGTAGCAGAACAGTTTGTAACAGAAAATGTGCACTCTTTCTGGAGCTTGAAGAGCAGCCCACATGGATCCAAACAGCTCTTGCTTTTACAACCAAACCACTGGACAGTTTGTCTTTTTGGCAATATAGACCAAACAGTTGGCTTAATATATTTTGCCTTTCAGATTCCCTTCCCAGTTTCTAGGAACTACTTTGCTGTAGCTACAAAGGAAGAAATGGTGCTTCTCATGTCCAGCCCAGAGCACAACATGTTCAAATCAAAACTGTTAAAATGGACACATCATCTGCAAAATCAGGACATTCCAAGGCAGTGATTTACTGCCCAAGAGGAAGCAGAATTTCAGTGCTCTAGTCTGACTTCCTCCCACTGGCAAGAAAATTCTGAAGACAGCAGGAGTAAACAAAAACACTGATCCAAAGTCAAACCCAAGGCTGCCAACTATAGGCATCTGGTGCTGCCGGGTCTGCCCTCCTTTGAGAAAAAACAGTGGTCTGGTAATTCCATTGATGAATCCTTACATTTCCAGTAGCAGAGGGAGGGCTGTTAATTCATGGCCTCTTCACAGATCAGAGCAAACATCAATCTGGAGAATTGCTGTTTGCTCCAATTGAGAGCTTAAGAGTGGTTTTCCCTGGGGGAAAGCAATGGGACAAGGGGAAGTGTAGATGAGCCCATGCTGAGATGTTGCAAACCCTTCTGAACCCAAGCTCTGGGCAAACTACTAAACTCTGTCTACAATTAACACAGAGAGCAGAACTGGGATTGCAGCGGCAGGCACCGCCCCCAGCCACCATACATTGGTCTATTGTCTTGAACACAGAACCTCTGTGTGTACAAGCTGCATGGTGCACCCAGACACTGTCCTTGGCAATGGAAGAGACTATGCACTGAAGTTTTGTGCAGAATAGCCAAACAACACGGAGGGGCTTGAAGTGGTGCCAGGGGGTGAGATCCCACTCTCCCTGCCCGTTCATGTCCTGATTGTACACAGATTTTAGTTAACTGTGAAGAGAGACATCTGGAGAGAGTAATTGGGACACTTTGGGAGGCTCAAGGGATCACACTGTATGAGCGATTGCTACGGCAATTGTGACAACTAGTAGCAGCTGTGCTTGTGGAATGATGTCGCCGAAGCCCTAGATTTATACCTGTCCAGCCGTTCACAGAGGACGGCTTCCCTTCCATCTCATCCTTCATAGATATGACGGTGATCACATACTGGGTTCCTGGCTTCAGGCCTATAAAGAGAACAAGAGGTAAATTCTTCTGAGACACAGCTGCATCTTTGATTTCTCTCCATATTCCATACTAGATGTGTTTCAAAGGCTTTCCTTTGTTGCGTGTAGGATTTGTCTAGCCTGATCTGAGGGGAAGGGGAAAACCGCATCTCTCCTGTTCACATCCCAGAGGAAGGAGGCTTTGGTCTGCATGTGGGAAGATCAGCCTTGAGTTCTTTGCAACACTTGTGCCACCAAATGGAGGGGAAACGTATTTGTTTCAAAAGGCATTTATTTGCTGGAGGCCTACAGCTTGTTGGCTCTGTGTTGTCCAGTTTTCAGTTCGTTTTATCCATCTAAGTACTTACTATTCAGACAGATCCATTGAAATTAGTGGACCTAAATAAGTCATGCCCATTAATTTCAGGGGGTCTACTCTGATCATGGCTAACGCTGGATACAGATGACACTGGACTGGGTTTTTATTTTTAACACTTTTGTAGCTCATAAATGAAACAAAAAAAAAGGTTAATGTTTGGAATGCTCTGTCCCAGGAGACTAGGGCCCTGCAGGACTTGATTTCCTTCCACAGGGCCTGTAAGACAGAGCTATTCCACCTGGCCTTCAATTTGAATTAGCCTGGTCCTCTATTCCCTTTTCCCTTTCCTTTTTTATGAAGAAACCCTTCTGGGACCCCACATTTAAACTCATCCCTGGTCTCCTGCTGGCCCTAGTAGGACCAGCTTGGCCAGTTAGCCCTGGTGATCATTTGATGTCTACTGACTGGGGGGGGGGGGTTCCTTAAAATGACCCCTAAATTTTTGAATTTTATTCACGTTGATGCTGCATTTATGTTGTATTTTATGCTGTTTTTAAGTCGTATTTTGATCAATGCTTTATATTTGCTGTTAGCTGCCCTGAGCCCGGTTTTTAAACCAGGAAAGGCGGGGTATAAATAAAAAAATATTATTATTATTAAATGCACATAAATCAGAACTCTGTAAAAACCGCTTAGAAACCATGTTCAATACAGATGCCTAGGCCTATATAAGCATTTTATTATTATTATTTTATGCCAGGGGCAGGTAACCTATGGCCCTTCATGTGTTGCTGAGAAGAAGAAGAAGAGTTTGGATTTGATATCCCGCTTTATCACTACCCTAACATTTTCCTTTCCCTTCCTCCCCCACAACAAACACTCTGTGAGGTGAGTGGGGCTGCGAGACCTCAGAGAAGTGTGACTGGCCCAAGGTCACCCAGCAGCTGCATGTGGAGGAGCGGAGACGCGAACCCGGTTCACCAGATTACGAGGCTACCGCTCTTAACCACTACACCACACTGGCTCTGAGCTACAGCTTCCATCACCCCTGACCAGGCTGGCTGGATCTTGTGAGAGCTGGAGCCCAACAACATCTAGAGACCCCTATTCCCCTTATAGAGCTGCATTTCTCAGAGTGGTTTAACCCTGAATCCCTCTACCCAAGGAACTCTGGGAAAGGTAGCTCTCTGAGGGGAATAGGGGTCTCTCTTAACAAAATTACAATTCCCATGATTCTTGCAGGGAAGCCGTGACTGGATGGTGGTATGGTAATGCTTTCAAAGTATAGTGCAGATGGGGCCTAAATAAACAACCAAATGTCAATTCTCTTTCCAGTTAACAGTGAGAAAAATCAACAGATCTTCTCCATTTGCCTCATTCCTGATTGTAAGAAACTTACCACATTACCACTTACCTGTGATAACATATCTGCTCTTGGCATCACTGCTTTTAGGGACCAGCACCTCCTTCTCCTCCCCTGGCCGGAGCAAAGAGCTGATCCTCAGCTTGTAATAATCCACCTCTGTTGAAGGATTCTCCCACTCCACTTCCAGGGAATTATCTGTCTCTTCTGTCACCCATATAGCACCAATGGCAGAGACCTCTAGAAAAGAGAGAATAACCGAAAGCAAAGCTGAAACAGCACATTATTACAATCAATCCCCTTGCTCTCTAAGGAATAATTATAACAGAACTTTGGATGTTATGCACTTGCTGAGATGAAAGGCAGATAGGGAAAGGGAGGGGGAATTTGGGCCAGCAGTTTCCCCATTAACTCCTAAGAACACAAGAGCCCTGCTGGATCCAGCTGGATGCCTTTGGGAAGTCAGCAAGCAGGACTTGAGTGCCGCAGAACTCTTCCACACTTGACAACCATATGTCAGGAGTGCTCTGATGGTGTTTCCTGCTTGGCAGGGGGTTGGACTCAATGGCCCTTGTGGTCTCTTCCAACTCTATGATTCTATGATTCTTGGGCATTGTTGATTCCAAACACTTGGTCTTTCCCTCAGCCGGCATTCAGAGAGATGCATGGCCTCCAACAGTGAGGTGAAACTGTAGCCGCCGTCTGCCAGCCTTATCCACCATGAATTTCCCTAAACTCTATTTAAAGCCATCTATGGTATTTGCTGCTATGTCTTGTGGTAGCAGATTCCATAATTTAACCATTATGCACTGTGTGAATATGTACTTTCTCTGGACTGTCGTGAATCTTCCAGCATTCATATGCATCGGATGCTCCTGGGTTCTTGTATTGTGAAAGAGGAAGAAAAACTTCTCACTATCAACTTTCACTGTGTTGCACATGGTTTTATGCACTTCCGTCATAGTATCAGGTCAGACATTATACCAAAACTATGGTTTGAGTTTAAACATGCATAAAAAGCAAGCCATTGTTTGGTGCAATGGTTTTCCAATTTAGACATCGTACCAAATAGTAATGAGCACAAATCATGGTTGGTAAACTGAAGCTACAAACATGAATCTGACATGAATCTGCCCAAACTGCGGGTGGCAGTGGAAGACAGGAGTGCCTGGCGTGCTCTGGTCCATGGGGTCACGAAGAGTCGGACACGACTGAACGACTAAACAACAACAACAAACTGACTTCAAACCATAGTTTTCAGCTGTAGCTTGTCAGCTAATCGACAATCTTAATGTGTAAATTTCAACACCGCATCAAAATCATAGCAATCTTTAAGCAAGGTTGGAGTCTTGCCTGAACTGAATCGCTTTTTCAAAGTTTTCCCTTTGCAATCTGCTGGTGTGAACCAAGCACCACATAATTTAGGACTGGTTTTAGTGTTCTTACCTGTGCTGGCTTGCAGGAGTTCTGGGTCACTGGCAATCCCCTTCTTTACATTGCGGAGAGTAATAATATACTTTGTACCAGGAAGAAGACCCAGAATCTCATAGGTGATTTCGTCTTTGGACACTCGCACTTGCTTGACAGAGGCTTCATACCCAACAGGAAAGTAGCTGATGAGATAACCATCCACATCCACCACCTTATCCCAGCCAATGGCCAGGGAATCTTCTGTGGTCTTGAGGACCCGTGCATTCTGGGGAGCAAGCACTGGAGGGGGAGAAGAGGGCATCATCATTCAAAGGGATGAAACAGTGAGTTCAACAAGAGTATATTCCCCAGTGCTGTAGACTGTCACTGTATTACATTCACTAATAGGAACAGTGTGCCAAGTTAGCTTTGTGAGTCAGAAGGTGAAATGAGGGTTTGCAGTCTAGTAAAATCTAGCAACTCTTAAGCTGCACTATCAGTTTTTCCACATCCTCATGCAAAAATAGATAAAATGTGGGAGATCAATAATTGGATCTCCCAGTGTTTTCATTTTCTATTAGCAAATTACGGAGGTTATATAGATTTTTCAAAATGCATACACACACAAAGAAGAAAATGCAAAGTAAGCCAGAAGCCAGTAATGTGTGTGTGATCATCTGTGTGCATTACTACATCCTTGTGGTTTAGTTCATGGTGCTATAGGCTGGAGCGTTGACAACACAACCTTAACTTTACATGCTTTTGTATTGCCAGCCCACTTGGTTAAATGTCTTGGCCACCAACTCCATAATTTTGTAAATGGCACCGTAATTTAAAGTCGCAATAAAGCAGTAGTCAACGTCATTGCTTTGAAGCTTTTGCAGTATGAATGCAGAGCTGTGACCACAACTTAAGTTCTGCTGCTATGACTACAGCTGAAGACAATGCCAGTATTTGAAATCTGAGCTAACAGCAAAAAAATCAGTCTCGAAACCTCTCTTGGTGGTTGATACTGAAGCAATTACCAACAAATCACACATACAATATGTGTATATTGTAAACACATTACTGTTCCTGGCTTTCTGCCATTCTCTCATCTCATCAAGCCAAGCCTGGCATTGCAAGAACAGGTAGATGATCAAGATGCTACTTTTAACAGTTTTACAGTCTGCCTAAAGCTCCTAGTTTGCACACACAAAATAGTGCCTAAAATGTAATATATTTTCCTTATTCCTGGTGATAAATTACTGGTTATTCTGTGGTATGGGGAATTTCAAATGTTATCTAAAATGGCAATAATTTAACACATTTGGCACAAAAAACAATTGCTTAGGTAATGATCATGACATCAAGTAGAATGATAAATAATTTTAATTTGCATTCATGGGTGAGATTTTCCCTTGAAACAAATTGGGTTTCTTATTTCCCCTTTTCATTACTGCCAGTTAAATGTTAGCATTGCCTAAACTTACAAATTCCCCAGTCACTGTTTATAGTCTTCATGCAAAGAGGAGACTCTTCCCTTTCCTCAGTTCATGTTACAGGTAGGTTTTACAAGTTTGGACAAGGCATCGTTCCCAACCTTTAAAGGAACATGCAGAAGCTTTGAATGTAGCGAAGCAAGAAGCGGAGACAATGCAGAGAGTTGTTTTCATAGATGAAAAGGATGGAGGAGGAAAGAAGAAAAATAGTTTGGGGCCAAACTTGGATTTGTGTCACTGAATCCTTTTAAAACGGTGGTGAGGAGGATTTACAAGTCAGGCAGGGCAGGGTAGCTGAACTACACTGCTTCTGCCCCAAAACTGCTTATTATAGCCACTCTGAGACAGATTGGAACCACATTTGAGTAAAAAATAACCAAAAACAGTTTGGAATGAAAACGCATGAATTCAGCTCCCCACCACCCCCTGCTGCTGCCCAGCCATGCAGCACTTTTAATCACCTTCCTCACATCTCTGCAATTGAGCCCCATGGCCATGATATCTAGTTGAGCTCTCGTGTCTGATGTCTGAGCCTCCCCTCTGTTGCCCAGCACAGAGCAGGTTGTTCTTGCTTGACCCAATTGGTGCAATACTGAGTTAAGGACAAGTAGGACAACCCCAAAATTTGGGCGGAGGGGCAGATGATCCAGAGAAAGGGACCACTGATTTGCATGGTTCTTGTGTCACCTGTGAGGTGGGGGAGAGGCTGGGCAGTCCAAGGCGGGAGGAAAGGAGGCGGGGGGAGCTGCAGGGGGCACACAGGTGAAAGAGATGGTCCCAGAGAATCTCCTCTGTCCCCTCCCCCACTGTCTCCAAGGACAAGGAGGGAGCAGCTGAAGTCCCTGGTTGCTTGAATGTACCATGTCAGAAGTGGGGGTGTACGTGATCTGGAGGAGGCATGGCGCACAGTTTCTCCAACTGCTGGGACCAGAGCACAGGTCTGAAGAAGGAGGTGCTCAGCTAGTTCCTTTAGCAGGAGTGGTGTGTGTGTGTGTGATTCTTGCACCTTGGGAGCTGATTATAATTGAGTGCTTTGCCAATAAAGAAATAAACTTCCAATTGTGTGTCTGCCTCCGGGGAGGGGGGGATGGGTTTGCTCAGGACAGACTGCAACCTTAGGCTTGCTACTTAGGCCACTTCTACCAGTTTGGCAATTAGTGCCTGTACCAACAACCTGGGCATCGCCAACAACATATCAAATATAGCAGACCGTCCAATGGGCTCTAAGCTGTGTCCAGTATGATTAAACCAGAAATGATCCAAGTCATAATTCCAATTATTTGGTCTCCACCTACTTCTCAGAACACCAAGGACCTATGGTACTTCAGTTATGTCCTATGTCCTCTGACATATCCGTGTCTAATGGTTGGAAACAAGCAACTCATCTCTCAGACCCCACATTAACAAGAGCCTTATTTCCTGGCTGTCTCTAAGACCAGTGGAGGCTCTTGTGCTAGAGCAATAGGGGCACATATCTGTCAAAGAGGTAAAGGGTAAAGGGACCCCTGACCATTAGGTCCAGTCGTGACCGACTCTGGGGTTGCGGTGCTCATCTCGCTTTACTGGCTGAGGGAGCCGACATACAGCTTCCGGGTCATTTGGCCAGCATGACGAAGCCGCTTCTGGCAAACCAGAGCAGCGCACAGAAACGCCATTTACCTTCCCGCCCGAGCAGTACCTATTTATCTACTTGCACTTTGACGTGCTTTCAAACTGCTAGGTTGGCAGGAGCAGGGACCAAGCAACAGGAGCTCACCCCGTCACAGGGATTCGAACCGCCAACCTTCTGATCAGCAAGTCCTAGGCTCTGTGGTTTAACCCACAGCGCCACCCGCATCCCTCTGTCAAAGAGAATAGCAAGCAAATATATACATATCCCCCCCCAACTCTCAAAGCTGCACGCTCTTTCCTGCCCCCCATACATTTTATACGATACTTCCATTTGAATTTAGTGGGGCTCCTGGAGGCATTTCTGTCAATCTCCTGTTCTCTGGCTAATCAGCTCTCTGCATCACTCAGCCCACCCCAATCCAAAAATATTGCTAAGGCAAAGAGATCCTTGTGGCTTTATTAATTTACTGCTCTTAATGAGGTGTGGGGTGCTGGTTGAAGGGGAAATGGAAAGGAGAGACTTGGATCCTGAACTGAAGCTCTGCACAGGGCAGCAACGTTTTTGTCGTGGGTCCCACTCACCACTTCTTACAAAATGAAGCAATGTTTCTGGTTTATCTCTCTCTTTATTCCACACACACCAATCTTACAACAAATATTCCTTATATTAATATGGAATTAATGAAAAGTAAGATGCATAACTGGTAAGCAGTCAGCCTGGAACATAATAGGATCTCTACAAAGTGTTGTGCCTAACCAAGGCTGTTCATAATATGTACATTAAAGTTAATTTTTATTAACATAATACAAATTAATCCAGCACCAAAACCCAATTCCACACTGTGCACAACATGAATTTTTCATATGAATGCGCAACGTATGCTGTGAACATTTTCCATCGCTTATCCTGAATTGCCAAATCTGGGTTTTGCTTCATTTTGTAAGAAGTGGTGAGTGGGACCCACGACAAAAACGTTGCTGCCCTGTGCAGAGCTTCAGTTCAGGATCCAAGTCTCTCCATTTCCCCTCTAACAGTAAACCAGCATCGCACACCCACTGAACATGCTCAGTCATATGCCTGGTTTGGGGGAAAGGGTTCCCCTTACCTGGAGGGGGAGTGTTTGTGGGGGGGGTAATGTTTTATATATTTCGTCAAACCTTCAGGTTCCCCCAAGCCTGCTTCATATGCGTGGATGGCTATATCAAAACCAGCCCTTGGAGAATGGAATTCACTGTTCCTAATGGATTACGATGGTGCATCACAACGCTACAGGGCTTTGCAGATATGGGGTGTCTTGATTCTTAAAGGCTCCCACTAAATCAGGGGTATCCCGTGGAGATACTCCGTGGGCCGGGCCGGCACAGCATGATGCCAGAAATCACATCTGTGCATGTCCACGGTGCCGGAAACCGCTTCTGCACATGCTCAGACACCGAAAATCGTGCCTGCGCGGAAGCAATTTTCTGTGTCTGGGCATGCGCAAAAGCGATTTCTGGTGCTGTGGACATGCAGAGTCGTGATTTCTGGCATCTGGGCATGCACAGAAGCTTTTCCGGAGCCACGGAAGAGAGGCGCCATGCTGCACTGTGCCGGTTTAGCGCACTGCGTGGGGACTCGCTGAGTGGGTGGCTCAGTTCAGGGGTAGCTCATGGGCCAGTTAAACGGCATCCGTGGGCCGCTTCCAGCCCATGGGCCTTAGGCTGCCAACCACTGCACTAAATTATATGATAAAAAGTGATCTGCTACCTCTCCCTTCTTATGTGCCTCCATCCAAAAAAGCATGTGTGTCTTACCTTTAGAGCAGTCAAGCCCAATGAAGCCGTCTTCACAGTAACACTCGCCAGTGTCACAATACCCATTCCCACTGCAGTCGTTGGGGCACCTCTTCTCACTGCAGTCCTCACCAATGAACTCCTTGTAGCAGTGACATACGCCATTCACACAGACCCCATTTCCACTGCAATTCTCAGGACACAGGAGCCGGCTGCAGTCCTCGCCAGCATAACGTGCATTGCAGATGCATCGGCCGCCAACGCAGCGCCCGTTACCATTGCAGTTTCCTGGGCAGGTAGGGCGGGAGCAGTCCTGGCCTTCCCAGCCTTCGTCACAGTTGCAGGCACAACTCTCTTGGATGAAAACTCCGTGGCCGCTGCAGGATGAAACTTCTGCCCAACAGGAGAGATAGAACCACAAGAAGCAATAAGGGAGACAAAAGAGCCAGAACTAGAAAGACAACGAACACGAAAAGCATCCTAGTAAGAGCACAACCATGGAGTTACCAATTGCTATATGCTGGTGGCGCTGTGGGCTAAACCACAGAGCCTAGGGCTTGCTGATCAGAAGGTCGGCGGTTTGAATCCCTGCGACGGGGTGAGCTCCCGTTGCTTGGTCCTTTCTCCTGCCAACCTAGCAGTTCAAAAGCACCTCAAAGTGCAAGTAGATAAATAGGTACCACTCCAGCAGGAAGGTAAATGGCATTTCCGTGCACTGCTCTGGTTCGCCAGAAGTGGCTTAGTCATGCTGGCCACATGACCCAGAAGCTGTGTGCAGACAAACATCGGCTCCCTCGGTCAGTAAAGCGAGATGAGCACCGCAACCCCAGAGTCGTCCGCGACTGGACTTAACAGTCAGGGATCCCTTTACCTTTACCTTACTTGTGAGGATTTTCCCCTTTATTTCAGGGCCTATATTGGGTATAGTACCCTGAAAGAGAAATCCTGTGTATTTTGTACACTTTGAGGGAGGTTAAAAGTGCATGGCAGACGCTATACCATTAAAGCCCATTGTTCCAATACAAAAACTGTGACGCAGTAAGCTGAATCCATCTGACACACATATGAGAGGCCACCCAGAGTTCAACAAGTCTTCTGGCTTTACTGCTTCCCTGAGGCTGCAAAAACATGGAGTGGGGGGAGATTGTCAACCACCCAAAAGGCCACAAAACATAACTAGTGGGCTGCATTTGACTTAGCCAGTCACAAGTTGTGGTCATCACACATGGTTCTTACCTTGGGCTCTGCCACAGCACCTCTGAGGACCACAGATCCCCCTCAGATGTCGCACTTCCAACTCTATCTTCTCCAGCCTTTCCAACAAAGCCTTGAGCTGGCCTAGAAGTTCACAGTCACCTTTGGGAGCCTGCAGGCGAATGTTGTGCCTGAATATAATATTTTGCTCCTCGCCCTCATGCATTTCACCAGTCGACAGCAGTGTGTGACTGTCATCTTGGAGAGGACGTGGGTCGGGATCCACTTTGATCTGAGAGGACTTGGGCACGTCAATCTTGTATGAGTGACTGAAGGAGATCTGACTTTTTCCAGAGCAGTTTTCCGGTTGACTCGGCAGCTGGGCCAGAGCTCCCTGGAGAGGGTAGTGCAGTAGAAGCCCCAGAAGGAAATTCCAAAATATCATCTTGTTTCTGTTAATACTACGAAATGAGTAAGGCTAATTTGGAAAGAGCAAAAGTAGTGTTATTATGAAAGCAAATACTCCAGGAAAGGTATCATCCTGACAGCTCTTTTCTGGGAATTCACAGTCTGACAGCTGATCTGGAGTAAAGTCATGCAACATAGCTTTTCCTGGACAGTCCAGCCCTGCAGACAGTTGAACTCTCATTGGCACAAGGGCTAACTAAACCCCTTCCTTGACAAACTAGATTACTACATGTGTGGAGCAATTTTTGGATTATAGTTTCCTGCTTACCATCTGATGAGATGCATTCAGCTGCTTCAGATGAACAACGTTCCAGAAGGACATTGTGGACCAGTTACCAAGTGGCGATTAAATGCTACCTTTAAATTTAGAGCTTTGTACAACTATCCATAATTTCATTTCGCTACAGTCATTATGCCAGTAAAGGCTTTTGAACTTATTTCTAGTTAACCAGAGAGCTACAGGGAATAAATTAATTTTAAAAGGTTCTCAGGTCAGGAGCCCAAAAGTACCTCCCAACCAAAGAGGCTGACCAGTGTATTGTGTGTCTTATAGCACACTCCTATGAATCCTTATTTCCTAGTGCCTGTGTTAAGAATTAGGGATGCGGGTGACGCTGTGGGTTAAACCACAGAGCTAGGACTTGCCGATCAGAAGGTTGGCTGTTCGAATCCCTGTGACGGGGTGAGCTCCCGTTGCTCGGTCCCTGCTCCTGCCAACCTAGTAGTTCAAAAGCACGTCAAAGTGCAAGTAGATAAATAGGTACCGCTCCTGCAGGAAGGTAAACAGCGTTTCCGTGCGCTGCTCTGGTTCGCCAGAAGTGGCTTAGTCATGCTGGCCACATGAGCCGGAAGCTGTACGCCGGCTCCCTCGGCCAGTAAAGCGAGATGAGTGCCACAACCCCAGAGTCGGTCACGACTGACCTAGTGGTCCTTTACCTTTACCTTTATGTTAAGAATTACAGCTGCACTGGTCTGACTTTGCCTCCTTTAGATCACGAAACACACCCTGAATGTAATCTTAAGCAAAAACATAAGATGTGAGCTACTTTTAAGTTGGTTAATTCTGCCAAATCTTGGCATCAGAAAAAATTATTTACACATCAGACGGCTTAAAACTCCATTTTATTGTTTATATTACTGACTAGCAAAAAATATGTTTCTTGAGCACATGACTCAAGGTCATATTTTGTGTTCGTTTACTGGATCTTGTCAAACCCCAGTTAAATTGTGTAATATTTTCATAAACTTATCCTGTTAGCTGTCCTAATTCACTTCTGAAATGGTGGCCTCAATGTTGTCTGAAATGTATTTAAACTTTTATTTTGTCTTATTGCGATTATGTCGAGTGTTATTTTATTTGCTATAAAATATGAATAAAACAATTTAAAACACAAACACAAGTAATGTATTGTGTGAGTTGAGGAAGGTGGAATAAAATTTGCAAGTAAACAAACAAAACCTGCATGACAATATTGTTTCTACCTCTTATCAAAATCATTCAAACCAGACATTATCTTTTGTTCGTGTACACACCATAACTTTAAAACAACCGCCCCAAAAAGAAGAATGAGAACCGTAGTTTTTAAGGGTGCTGGCAACTGTAGCTGCGTGAGAGGCAAACTACAGTTCCCAGGATTCTTGACCCAGGGGTGTGCTTTAAATGTGTGGTGTGCACACAGCCTTTGTGTAAAATTGCAAACCATTCGAATTCTATATACAATATTGCAAGAATTCTAGCACAGTTTTGGTGGATTGTGACCTGCATCATTATCCAAAAAAAAACCACCATCTTCATTTGGATGTGTTTTGCACAGAACATCAAGCACATCCTTCAACCGGGCACCTTTTACATTTAGTTAAATTAACTAATTCATTTTATTTAATTGCTATTTAAAATTTGTGACATGCTTTAAATTAGCTAATTATTTTAATTACTAATTAAATTTTGTGACATGCTTTACTCTTATGAGCTCTGAAATTAAACGTTATTGAGGCACAGAAGTGAACTGTGCCTAAATAAAAGAGACGCAATCAGACATTTGAGCAGACAGGTACCAAGTGAAAAGTCAGTTTATGCAATTGGGTGCATTTTACCTCTACGTGGGCTGTCATTCACACACTACAGTGGCCCTCCAAGGTCTCAGGTAGTTTTATGGGGCCTACCAATGAGAGCTGATCAAGACGGGACAACGGCCTGGACAGATCAGTTGGTTAGGACATGGTGCCAAGGCTGCAGCTTCAATCCCCACATGGGACGGTTGCATGTTCCTGCATTTCAGAGGGTTGGACTAGATGACCCTCAGGGTCCCTTCCAACTCTACAGTTCTATGATTCTATGAACACTAGACCTACCATGCAAGTCTTCCCAATCACATATAAAATGCAGACTAGGGGATCCACATTTAAGAGTATACGGGGTGCACAGATAAGGGCTTCTAAACCCTTCCCCACCCTGCTTACCTCCGCACATCCTTCTCCCCACCAGACAACTGTTAGTATCAAAGCCCAGCAGAGGGGAAAGTGATGTCTGTTTCCTGCGGTTGTGGCTTCACTACATGCAGGTGCACTTGTTAAGAATGAATAACAAACCACCAGCTGCAGGAAATTCTCACTTTCCAGTTAAGAGTTGCTTAGAAAAATGAGTGTAATATTAACTTGTTCTAATGCACTGCTACCACTGTGGAAGCATGAACAGAACGTAGTCGCATCTAGGAATAGATTTTTTTGAAGCAGACAAATCCAAAACAAATAAGAACACACCCCAGAGAACTGCAAAACAAACAGCATTATGAAATGCTGGAAATATTCTAATGTCCACTACTTTTCGCTTCTGACCTTTAAAGCACTCTATGACTTGGAACCCCTATAGCTAAAGGACTGTCTTTCGCCCATATGAACCTGTCATCTGTGGCCCTTCTGCGTGTCACCATCGAGGGAGGTGGAGAGGCTGGCAACTCTTTTCTGTAGGCATTACCCACCTGTGAAATTCGCCCCCCAGGGAGGACCACCTGGAGCCAGCCTTCCCACCCTTTCATCAACGACTTCCTTTTCCTGGGTGTCTGAGCAGCACCAATGACTGAATGTCTTCCCTCTGTTTATGTTTTTAATATGTTTGTGTATCTTTATTACTTCATTTTATTCTTGTTGACAATCATTCTGGCACTTCTTATTATGGAAGCAAGTCATTGATTCAATATGAAAATTGTAACCGAACAGGAGTTCCAGTGTTGAACAGTAGCATTAAATATCTCCTTCCCTCCCTCCCTCCCTCCCCCCCCCGCCCCAATTTTAACATACTATTCTGCTGAAACAGCCATTCTCCAAAGCCTGCGGTTAGTCTGGCCACCTGTCATGCAAGGGACATCTCTGCTATTTCATTTTCCAAACTTTCCCCCCTCTTACCGAAATGCCACAGAAATTAGCTATCTCTGCAAGTGCTCCAGTCCCTGGCATTCTCAGGCAAATCATCAAACGAAGATTGCGTCAAAGCTTTCAACTAAAGTAGCATTTAAGTTCCCCCAAACTGACACCATAAACCTCAGGAAGGATTGTCCAAAATGTTGTTATGCAGTATTTGTGTTAAAAGACTGCCAGACCAAAAAGAGGCATTAAAAAAAACGCAACACATTTCTGCAGCTCTCTCCTGGATGCCGTTCTCAGCCAAAAAGGTGACTCTGCTTGTAATTAAAGTCTATCCAGGGGCCACAAATTGATTCCAGGTTGGCTGAGTTGGCCAGTCCCTCAGAGTAAAGCCCCAGGACGCAGCTCTTTTAAACAGCATAATAAGAAGTTTTGTTTATTCCTGGAGGCAGAGCATCCAATAATTTCCTATTTTTAAGAGGCACAGGAAGAAGGATGGCCCATTGCATAACGATCTCAATGAATCACTGGCTATAGCTTGAGGAACAGAGGTGAAAGTAAAAGCAAAGGAAAATACTGCACTGAATTATAGCAGGAAAGAATTCCCTAACAAGAAGATCTATTAAGGTTCTTCCAGACCCCGCAATAAGTTAGCTCGGCAGTGGTGTATTACTAGCCAACACAAATAGTATTACTGTTGATATTACTGTTGGTTGGCCCTCATCCAGCCCGTCATGGAGTCCAGGCACCAGCCCAGGGCTTGACCACCCGCTCCTGATTCCGATGTTACGGAGGAAAAGAACTGTAATGTGCATTAATGCAATGCACTGTGTAAACTATCTTAGAAACCTACATCTGAAAGACAGTAAGGTAAAGGGACCCCTGACCGTTAGGTCCAGTAGTGACCGGCTCTGGGGTTGCGGCGCTCATCTCACTCTATAGGCTGAGGGAGCCGACGTACAGCTTCCGGGTCATGTGGCCAACATGACTAAGCCGCTTCTGGCGAACTAGAGCAGCGCACGGAAACACTTTATTTATTTATTTTATTTATTTAGATGTGTATATTTTGAAAGACAGTATACACATCTAAATAAATAGTCAGGGGCCTTTTAATTTAGGAAAAGGAAAAGGATGACTAGAGGGCGGGCATGAGGAACTAAGGGAGAACCTAGGCACATCCAAATATATTAATTGGTAGCGGGTCTTTGATACACCAAAGAAATAAGTTCTTGAATCCACTACCACAGGAAGTGATGATGGCCTCTCGTTTTGAAGAGAAATTATACATATTAATGAGAGGCTGTCTGTTAGCTATGATAGCTACATGAAACATCCATGATCAGATGTTGCAGAAAGTTTTTTGCAGGAGGTGGAAGGACAGTGGGAAGAGACAGTTGACATCCAAGCCCTACTTGTGGGCTTTCCAGAGGCATATATTTGATGGCCACTATCAAAGTACGATGGTAGACTACAAATCCACTGGTTTTCATCCCAATGGAGCTCTTCTCCTACGTTTATTGATTACTCTGTAAACCATTCCCATCCCCTCTGTTTCTGATGTTCAGGCTGCAAATGCCAATTGCTTCTAGGGCCAAAACGAGACCACCCACCCACAAGAGGACTGGAGGAAGGAAGGTTAAGCCAGGGTTGCAATTGGAAGCAGTGTCTGGGTGGGAATCGCAAAAAAAAAAAAAAAAACCCGGACTTATGGCAGTCTATGTCGGCAGTGTCGATTTTGGCAAATTTCTTTAAAAGTACAGTGGTTACTCGGGTTACATACGCTTCAGGTTACAGACTCTGCTAACCCAGAAATATTACTTCGGGTTAAGAACTTTGCTTCAGGATGAGAACAGAAATCGTGCTCCGGCGGCGCGGCAGCAGCAGGAGGCCCCATTAGCTAAAGTGGTGCTTCAGGTTAAGAAAACAGTTTCAGGCAGGTTGAGAACAGACCTCCAGAACAAATTAAGTTCTTAACCCAAGGTACCACTGTAGCGCAAAAACATATTCTTCTTTTTGCGAATTTGCCAACTTTGGGCAAGACTTTAAAATGCTCAACAACTTTTCTGCCTGGATTTTGAAATACGACAACCCTAGTTAAGCATGGTCAGCAGCCATACAGAGGTGCGTACAGAGGTGGATGACGAAGATGATCAAGGGTCTGGAAACCAAGCTTGATGAGGAACAGTTGAAGGAGCTGAATAAGCTTAGCCTGGTAAAGAGGAGAGGAGATATGATAGCCATGTTCAAACATCTTAAGGGCCGTCACATGGAAGTTGGAGCAAGCTTGTTTCTCCTGCTGTAGACAGTACCAATGGCTCCAAGCTACAAGAAAAGAGATGCTGACTAAATCTCAGGGAGAACTTTCTGATGGTAAGAGACAGTGGAACAGACTCTCTTGGAAAGTGGTGGACCTTCCTTGGGGGTTTTTAAGCAGAGGTTGGATGAGCATCTGTCATGGATGCTTCAGTTGAGATTCCTGCATTGCAGGGCAGTGAACTAGATTGATCCTCAAGGTCCCTTCCACTTTGCAATTCTATGATTCTAAGAATGCAGAAAAAGCAGCTCCCCATGGGCTAAGGAACGCGGGTGGCGCTGTGGGTAAAAGCCTCAGCGCCTAGGGCTTGGCGATCGAAAGGTCGGCGGTTCGAATCCCCGCGGCAGGGTGCGCTCCCGTCGTTCGGTCCCAGCGCCTGCCAACCTAGCAGTTCGAAAGCACTCCCTGGTGCAAGTAAATAAATAGGAACCGCTTACCAGCGGGAAGGTAAACGGCGTTTCCGTGTGCGGCTCTGGCTCACCAGAGCAGCGATGTCACGCTGGCCACGTGACCCGGAAGTGTCTCCGGACAGCGCTGGCCCCCGGCCTCTTGAGTGAGATGGGCGCACAACCCTAGAGTCTGTCAAGACTGGCCCGTACGGGCAGGGGTACCTTTACCTTTACCTATGGGCTAAGTTGGATGTAATCTAGGTGTCTAGACACACACACAAAAAGAATGTGCAGAGAATGAGAGAGACAGAGAAAGAAATTAGTTTGAGCTCTAAATCATTATAGAGTGCTAGCTGTCTCTCTGGAGATAATGTAGGAACAGTGGTCTTTGGTTGACGGAGTATTTAGCTGCACTTGTACCTATGCTCAACACGTGTATTCATGAACAAGCTCGAATACTACAAAACACGGTCAGTGACGTTGACCGCCTTCTAAAGGAAACCAACACTGGGTGAGTTCTGTCTCCCTGGAACTTGCCATCAATGTGAAGTGGAGGAAGCATGTAGGTAGACTGATAATGTAGACACACACTTGCAAATCACTGTGATTTGAAGAATAATTCCCTTAATTTAGATGATAAATGTATAATTTACTAAAACCATTAAAGAGAGAAAGAAGGTTTGACTTGAGATATTAAAAAAACCAGCCTATTTTAACAGATGTTTTCTCAGAATCTGCTAGGCTACTTTGGAAAACATTGCTATTGCATATGAGAGAGACGGGGTTTAAAGGAGCAAACTTGCAGGAGGGGGGGTTGAACCAGAAACAAGCTGGTTCACTCCAAATCCTAAACCCCACTCTTCAGTTAGTAGGAGTCCCATCCTAAGCCTCTCCACTCAGAAATAAGTTCTATTGAATTCAGTTGGGCTTACGCCCCACATGAGTAGGGCTAGGCTTGCAGACTGAGCCTCAATGAAATTACTTGGACTTCTGAGTAGAGGGACGTGGGTCGCGCTGTGGTCTAAACCACTGAGCCTAGGGCTTGCCGATCAAAAAGTTGGCGGTTCAAATCCCCACGACGGGGTGAGCTCCCGTTGCTGGGTCCCAGCTCCTGCCAACCTAGCAGTTCGAAAGCACCCCAAAAAGTGTAAGTAGATTAATAGCTACCGCTCCAGTGGGAAGGTAAACGGCATTTCCGTGTGCTGCTCTGGTGTTCCGTTGTGCCAGAAGTGGCTTAGTTATACTGGCCACATGACCAGGGAAAACTGTCTGCGGAGCGGACAAACGCCAGCTCCCTCGGGCTATAAAGCAAGTTGAGCACCGCAACCCCAGAGTCGTTTGCAACTGGACTTTACTGTCAGGGGTCCCTTTACCTTTACCTTACTTCTGAGTAGATGCATATGCTTTAACACTTGTGGCTCCCTTAGCCCCTATACCACTGATCTTCAGTGGATTGTTGGAATCCACAAATAGATTGCACCCTGATCTAAAGAGCTTTCACCAGAGGGATCACTGCCACTTTTTTATTGTTTTGTTTGTTGCTGACCTGAGGACTTCATGGAGGCCTGCTGGTATAAATATAAAAATAAAAGTTGGTCTCTCCCATCATGTTGCTAGTTTTCTGGGTGGGTCTTCCTGGTTCTAAAAAAGTCAGAGATGATGATTGCCCTACGCACTGGCACAGTTGTTATATGACTGACCCATTTGCTGCCAAGGATAAATGGGAATTCTTGCTCTAATCAAAATGAACCTAAAAGACAAGGCTGCTTTGAAACATATCCTAATATTCTGGATTACTGTTTTATAATTTTTCCAATTGTTAATGAACATGCAAAGGAACATGTCTAACCCCGGTATAATAGCGTAAGTTAGTTCTGCACTGCCCATTTCACAGAACTGTGTCAGAATCTGCTCAGCAATTTTGAAAATTAATGGGGCAAAGCTGGAATTTAAAGGAGGGGGAAATTATAGAATAAAATTGTACAGGACAAAACATAAAAAGCAACCCAAACCCTACTGAGTTCGTGAAAAAGGCAAGATGTGAACCAGGGACCTCCTGCCTTAAAGAAACCACTGTTCTCTTAGTCAAAGTACCCGATCCACAGTATGGGGTAAGTACTATTGATCTACCTTACAAGGTTGTTGTAAATATGACTTAGTTCATGTATATGAAACACTTCAATGCTAAACATGTATTCTTACATTAGGTCAATGCTATATTAATATACTGATGAAAATACTTCAGATTGGAACTTCCAGTCACCAAATAAATTATATGTATCTGATAAAATGGACTGTGGTCCATGAAAGCTTATGCTGTAGTATTTATTTGTCTTTAAGGTTTCAAGGGGAGACTGGCTATCCTTCTAGAATTCACCACAAGTAAATGCTATCCTTCATTAGAATCTATTACAGTAATTGTCTTGTAATTAAGATGACAGGAGTTTATGGAGAAACATACCTCAATGCCAGATGTTTTTATTTGGGGACATTAAAATTATTAATGGCAAAAATCATTTTGAGGCAACACATCTGCTTAGAAAAGAGTAGTAGGCTGAGAAATGAACTTGTAACATGCTAAGCAGGGTCAAAGACTTTTTACTCTTTGAATTGAGACCACTTAATTAGTTGCATGTTATCTGCTTTATCCCACCACCCGTAACACCGAAAAGGCAATAAGCTTTCCTAAGAAAAGGCTTCCTTACCTTGGAGATGCACTTCTGGTCTCAGGCAAGCAGTCGAATCTGATGCAGTTGGCACCTAGTGAAAGGAAAAGCAAAGACAGGGCCATGGACTTATTCTTACTTGCCTGGGAATATGCCTTCCCTCTCCTCTTGGGGTTTAAATTTCTTTGGGACCTGATGAAAGGACCAATGGATCTGTTTGGGTGGTTCCCTTCTGAGGTTTTTCTCTCTCCCTCCTCAGAAGGATGGATGTGGCTAGAGGGATGGAAAAAGAAAGGCATGTCTGTGTCTCTTACTCTAGCTGGAGAAACCAAGTTCTGCCGTGCAAAGGTGGATTCAGACAGGGAGCTAAAAGCGAGAGCTTGCTTTCAAATTGACACGTTACGAAGTGGAGTTTGAGTTGTGTGCCTCTCAGAAGGCACATGACTTAGCTCCCATGGGTCAAATCCAGCCACACTATCCATGTTACTTCCCACCCTGACGTACTCACCACACACAAGCAGAAAAGGGGGAGGCACATGGGCACAGAGACATGCACACTTGGCTTTCCTATAGGGACTGGGTAAAAGTCCGATCCAATGCAATTAAAATGCATCCTCTTGAATTTGCATTATTTTAACATTAGGGATGGACAAACCTGTCAGTTCTGGTTTATTTCAGTCTCTCATTTTTCCAGCCTTAAGTTCAGTTTGCATATCCACATCAGTCTGAGTTGTTGTTTTTAAGTCTCCATGAAAATCCACCAGCATTGTGTGAATTTTTCCTAATATGAACATTATTGTATGCCATTTTGCCTACTAGGCACATTTTTGCAAAAAAAAATAATCCCTAAAATAATGCATTTTTGTATATTACGTTCAGTTATATACACATTTTGGGACGCGGGTGGCGCTGTGGGTAAAAGCCTCAGCGCCTAGGGCTTGCCGATCGAAAGGTCGGCGGTTCGAATCCCCGCAGCGGGGTGCGCTCCCGTCTTTCGGTCCCAGCGCCTGCCAACCTAGCAGTTCGAAAGCACCCCCGGGGCAAGTAGATAAATAGGGACCGCTTACTAGCGGGAAGGTAAACGGCGTTCCGTGTGCTGCGCTGGCTCACCAGAGCAGTGATGTCACGCTGGCCACGTGACCCGGAAGTGTCTCCGGACAGCGCTGGCCCCCGGCCTCTTGAGTGAGATGGGCGCACAACCCTAGAGTCTGTCAAGACTGGCCCGTACGGGCAGGGGTACCTTTACCTTTTATATACACATTTAATGCACAGTTTGTGCTAGCATATGCATTTTTGTACATATTGCTTTGGTGCAAAATTCAGAGTTACATCAAATTTCAAAGGATGGCTGTGTTTCAGTTTGTGCATTGTTTCAGAAAGTGCAAAATAGGTAATGTAGGTTCGCCTTTAAATGTGAACAGAATCAAATTTCAGGCCTCATTCACACTATACATTTGTATTAGTTTTATACCACTTTCACAATCGTGGTTTTCCACAAAGAATATCAGCAGCTATAGTTTGTTAAGGATGCTGGGTATTGTGGGAATCCTATCCTATCATGTAACTACAATAATTATACAATTATTTGCATTTGCATTTTTTGCATGGGTATTCTCAGAGCCCCAAAGGCATTTTCTAAACAAAGATTTAATTTTTTGAAAGTATTTGCTAGGACCACCAGACTAGGTATCTCCAGGAGAACATCCACCACGACCTGAAGCAGCTTGAGCAGGGGATCCTTGGTGCAGTGGGGTGGTCAGTACATCAATAGGAATCCTGCACTGCCCCTATTGCCCAACTATAGCACAGAATTTGCTTCTGACTACTGCTAAAATTGGAAGGGACGCGGGTGGCGCTGTGGGTTAAACCACAGAGCCTAGGACTTGCCGGTCAGAAGGTCAGCAGTTCGAATCCCCGCGACGGGGTGAGCTCCTGTTGCTCGGTCCCAGCTCCTGCCAAGCTAGCAGTTCGAAAGCAAGTCAAAGTGCAAGTAGATAAATAGGTACCGCTCTGGTGGGAAGGTAAACTCATAGCTGTCAACCGTCCCTTATTTGGCGGGAAACTCCCTTATCCCAGCACCGTGTTCCGCTGCTGTCCCGGATTGATGATGTCCCTTAAATTTCCCGGGTTTCATGCTCACCCAGCTCGGGAGGGAAGCAGCCGCTCGGGGTCCTCCGCCTCGAGGGAGAGCGCGCACAAGCTGCCGCGTCTCCATCTCACCCTTTTCCCCCTCAGGGGCGTGTCATGAGGAGATGGGTGGCGGCGGGCAGGCAGGCAGCCCCCCTCTTGAGAGACTTCCACCGCACTGCCAGGGGAAGCCGGAGGCAGCAGCGGTGGCACCGGCGGGTGAGGAGGCGGCCTGAGGGAGGAGGAAGAGGAGGGGATGGGGAGGGATGCAGAAGGGCAGTACTGCAGCAGCCACCGCGACGTCACAACCACCTCATGCCGGGCTCACAGGCGGCGTGGGCGAGAGTCTCTCTCCCTCCTTCTCAGGCGGGGAAGGGCCGATGGAACTCATAAGCTAAGCAATATCCCTTATTTTGGCTGCTGGTCCATTATTGTCAAATCTGTAAGTTGACAGCTGTGTAAACAGCATTTCCGTGCGCTGCTCTGGTTCGCCAGAAGCGGCTTAGTCATGCTGGCCACATGACCCAGAAGCTGTACGTCAGCTCCCACGGCCAGTAAAGCAAGATGAGCGCCGCAACCCCAGGGTTGTCCACGACTGGACCTAATGGTCAGGGGTACCTTTACCTTTACCTTACTGATTTGTTAGCACAAAGTTTGTAAAGGAAATTAGATGACATTGGTTCTTTATTGAACTTTTTTGTTTGTTTGTTTTGGGGGAGGTTAGATGACATCCTGCCAAGCAATTGCTATCCCACACTTTCTCCTATCACAAAGTCTTTATCGCAAAAAGTCTCGTTTGGGGATGGGGGAGCCGGTTTGTTGTTCGAGATCACCAAATCCGCTTTAATTGTGTAACCTGAATCGGCCAGTATGCGATAGCAGCAGCCGTCTGGAAGCGTCCAAGGTGCAAATATATCATTGATGCAATTGTCCATGTATGAGTTACAGATTTGGGGGAACTGATGGTTTGTGGATTAACTGGTGGGGTGTTGCCTCTTTCCAAACTAACTCTTACAAATGGCATATTTTGTATATGGGGAAATTGCATACTTTCAATGGAGAGCCTACGTAACGTAGTGCCCGAAGAGTTGGGCATGAACTGGGGAGAGCCGAGTTCAAATCTTCTGCAGCCATGAAGCTCAATGAGAGAGCTTTGAACAGTCACTCTTTCAGTCTAGTATGTTTCAAGAGGACTTGTGCAAGGATACAGTAGGATGCCTCACACACATTCCTAGTAGATGAACTGTAGAGTGTAAACATACGTTACACTCTACTAGTTAATGTCAATAGCCCACACTTACCAAACTTGACCTTAACCAGCAGAATATATGATACGAGGTTACAGGGCTATTGATTCCTGGGGTGAAAATAGCTCAGCTGGGATCCCACGCAGAACAATAAAAGAATGTACTGCAGTTATGCAAGATGCATGCATACAGAAAGATTTTCCAGCCATTGATCTCGTGGTGCAAGGCTCATTATAATTTTTAATACCGGGTAAGAGGCACACACTTAATCATGATCAGGAAGTAGTTGAGAAGCTGTGGAATGTTATATCTGTAAACTGATTCATAGGCATACAGAATAAGTCAGAAGGAAAAGGGTGATAGAGAAACCAAATGTGTAGTAATTATAGAACTGCAGGATAGGCAGACATACTTCAGAGAAAAGTAACCACATATGTGCTTTATTCTGGACGTTCCTTAGCATCATATTTTCCTCTTGGAACTCCATCCCACATGACTTTTTTAATGAGAGCTCCCCTCCCAACCACCAGAACCTTGTGGTCTCCAGAAACCCTTACGCAAAGGTTTTGCAAGGGCTACTTGCAGCTAAATCCACTGCAAAGGACATTTCTATACACTGACATCAACCCTGGGATGAAATCCCTCTACATCATAATCCAATAATAGATTTATTTTTTAAAAATTCTTGTCCCTTGGAAGATGCTTCAAGGAATGTCCTCATATTTATATATGTAAAGGGTACATAATACATGATAGTTTACTGTGGAATTTAACATGTAACTAAGAAGAGTTATAAGGTTCGCATACTTTCCGAGTTAGATCAGAGAGAACCAGGCATAAATATACTGAAGTCTGGGGATGATTTTAGGAGAGCAGGCCTCTGATCCCACTTTACCTTGGTAATTGGGGTCATTCTGGAAAATGGCATTGAGAAAGCCGCCCTTTCAAACCTCAGTTCCTTGTCTGTAAAATGGGAATTTAGTGTAGAAACAAGACATGCAGAAAAACATGGCTGTACATTCTCATGCCCTAGGCACCATTTTCTCCTTTTTCTTTCTCTAATGACATTCTTTGAGAAATCCAACATTAAATCGCCTATAAGGTCCCTCAATATATTTGTAAGCACATTTGTCATAGTTATTTCTCTTCTATCTCATAATAAGCATAGCCTTGAAGCTTCAAGATCTGCCGATCTCTCATTTAAGGATAGCACTGGCCTACTTTACAGAATTGTGCAGGCAATAGCAGCGGTCAAGCGCAGAGTTCCGAGGAACCCCAGTGGTGAGAGGGAAAGCAGAGGACGAAGCGCCCCCTGTGGTGTGACCAGACAGGTTGGACGCGAACCAGCAGAGGACAGAATCAGGGAGACCTGCAACGTAACAGGAATAAAGGCATGAATATTAAAGGTAATGGGAAAGTTGTGGGTGATGAGGAATGAGTAGAGGCATATAGATTTGCCAGCGTAAAGGCCATCGCTGATTTTCAGGAAGGCAATTTCAGTAGAGTGCAGGGAATAAAAGCCAGACTGGGGTAGGGCAAAAGAGAAGCTGGAGGAGAGGAAGTTGAGACAATGGAAGCAAGCAGCCAACATGCTGCAGGAGTTTGCAGGTAAAGAGTAGAAGGGACATTGCACAGTCGTTGGAGAGGATGTTTGGGTCAAAGGGGTGTTTGTATTAAAAAACACACATACAAGAGAAACAGGGGCATGTCTGAATTAAAGGGAAGGCACCAAAGGATGCCTGGGTTATCATAGAATCATAGAATCATAGAGTTGGAAGAGACCACAAGGGCCATCGAGTCCAACCCCCTGCCAAGCAGGAAACACCATCAGAGCACTCCTGACATATGGTTGCAGTGGCGTAGCGTGGGGGGTGCAGGGGGGCCGGCCGCACCGGGCACAACATCTGGGGGGGGCGCGCTCGCACTCGCAGCTCTCTTCCCCTACCTGGCTCACTCACTCTCACTGCAGTGCTGGCTGTGCGAATCCGATCCGAGCCGCCGGGTCGCCGCCCACTGTGGAGGGGAGGGTGCCAGGCGTGCGGTGCGGTGCGGAGAGAGAGCGAGGGACTATCTGGGGGAGGGACAGTGCAGCGGGGGGGGTGCAAATTACTTGCCTTGCCCCGGGTGCTGACAACCCACGCTACGCCACTGTATGGTTGTCAAGCCTCTGCTTAAAGACCTCCAAAGAAGGAGACTCCATCACACTCCTTGGCAGCAAATTCCACTGTCGAACAGCTCTTACTGTCAGGAAGTTCTTCCTAATGTTTAGGTGGAATCTTCTTTCTTGTAGTTTGGATCCATTGCTCCGTGTCCGCTTCTCTGGAGCAGCAGAAAACAACCTTTCTCCCTCCTCTATGTGACATCCTTTTATATATTTGAGCATGGCTATCATATCCCCCCTTAACCTCCTCTTCTCCAGGCTAAACATGCCCAGCTCCCTTAGCCATTCCTCATAAGGCATCATTTCCAGGCCTTTGACCATTTTGGTTGCCCTCCTCTGGACACGTTCCAGTTTGTCAATGTCCTTCTTGAACTGTGGTGCCCAGAACTGGACATAGTACTCCAGGGGTTATCAACCCCTCACCATGCTATAGAGCAGAAGAAATAAAGGATCGAAGGAGGTACCAGAGAAGGAAGAGGGAGAAGACAAAGCTAGAGAGGTCTGAAATACGTTTTGCTACTGAAGGAGGCAAAATCTTGACTAGGGAGTGAAGAGGCAGAGGCCTTAGGAGGGCATCAAAGGCAGAGGAGAGGTGGTTGGGATTCCTAGCGTTGATCATGAGGTGGGGTTATATTGCTTAGTGGAGCTGGTACAGCTTGGTCGGTAGAGCAGAAGATCCTTAATCTCAGGGTCGTGAGTTCCAGCATCACACTGAGCAAAACATTCCTGCATTGCTGGGGGTTGGACTAGATGACCATCTTGGTCCTTTTCAGCTCTACAGTTCTATGTTTCTATGACTTACAATAGCTAGACTGGTGGTGGTGGACAAAGAGCAGCCAACTCTTTATCCATTTTCTAAAGTTGTTCAGTTGCTCAAGAACGTAAATGAAGACAGCAAATGGAATGAGTGAGCCAGGGCAGGGAGGAGCAGGCAGTTCACTGCACAAGTAAACATATGTGTTATGCGTTGAAAAGACGGGTAACTGAAGGTGAAAATTGCAGAGTCTGACAAGCAGGACTAAGGGGTGCTTCCATACTGCCACTATTTTTTTGTGTGGAGAGTGGGGGAGTGTTCAATCACATACCAGCATATTCAGGTTGTACCTAGTCCAGCAGAACAACCCTATTTCTCCCCCAAATGGACTTCTTGTGAAAAGAAAAGTTAAAAGAAAATGCACTGGAAAATGTGGGGTAGCGTTTTGTTGCCTCATCATCTAACCTCTCTGCAAACAAATCACAATGAGTGCAGGTTTGCAGCCAAAGTTTGAGTAGCACAGAGCAAAATGTTACTCACGTGTTCTGCAGTGATCTCATCAACAATACACCCAACAATTCCTATTGAATAGGGATTTCAAGTATTTGGACAATTGCATTATTACTGAGAGTTCCAGGAAGGCATCATGGCTGGTTAGTCATTTCTGTTAAGACTCTGTCAACAGAGATAATTAAGTGGTGATTAACGATAGCTACCATCTATCATATTATCTCTGAGGAACATAGATAACAGGGATTAACTTCCAAATGCTTTGGATTACTCCCTGCTGTGGGACCAAGAAATCTTTGAGGAACACAGACAGGTGAGTGACCAGGAGCAGAAGAACCATAAACTTACCCAAACACCACTTCATAGCCCTAGAGGTCAGTATTTATTCTGCGTGCAATTTAGATTGAATCTAGAAGAAGAAGCTACTAAGTCTCTTGCAACACTTTTGAGAAAAGAATGGAAAAGGAGGAAATGGAAACCATATTGGAGGGGGAAAGGATGGAAAATGGTGGTCAACAGGAAATGGGATTGGAAGATATGGATTTGAGTGTGAATTAATGACCATATAATAACGAAATATGGATCATTGTCTTAATACATAACTACAAAAAAGAAACTCTTGAGGGAATAAGGACTGGATGTTTCTTAATATTGGAGGTAATGTTGTGGTGTTGGACTGAAGGAAGACTTTTATCCATAATAATAACTGGAGAACCTCTTTAGAACTTCTTGTCTTGAAAGAAAAATGAATGAACTTGAGAAGACTGGGAAAACATTGCTTAGTAGAGGGAGGAACATCTGGATTCGCATTCCAAATCAACCCTGGTGATCAATGGGGTGACAGATGTCACAGCCAGGTCGCTCTCGCATCCAGCTGGATAATACCCTAGGCTGAACATTTGACTGTTTTGAAGAACTCTTGCATATATAATTGACAGAGGGATAGCTGGAAGTCCTTTTTACTTATTTCTCTTTTAAAATTTTGTTTCCTATATTTCCTTTAATATTCTTTATCTCTTTGTTCCCTTTCCTTTTCCCTTCCTTTTTTCTGCTTTGTTTTTGCTCTGCTCTGTTTTTCTGTGATCCTCTATTCAGGGTACATGAGGGGTTAACATGCAGTTGAAGGAGATGGATAGTCAATGTGTGAGAAACAGGAAGGGAAGGTCTCCCAGGGTGGAGGGATGGGAGAAGAAAGGGAAGCTACCAGTGACAGCAGGGAGGATTCAGCAGGGGGATGTTATGCACTGAGTTGAATAGGATCCAACATGCAGCAGTCTGATTGGTCCTAGAACAATGCAGCAGTCTGATTGGTCCGCAGGAGCCACCCAATCCAGCTCCAGGTGGAAGTGAATCCACAACCTGATTGGCCTACAGGAGAATCCCAGAATTAGCCAATCACGTGCAGCCCATTGTGTAAATAATGTATATAAAGCAGATATTGTGGGGGAACTTTCATTCCTCACTACTATGAGCATGAAATCCACTCTCAACCCTGAGTATATTTCAGGGGAAGAGCTGTTTGGGATATTTCCTGCTTGTGGATTAGTGTGTGTGTGTAAAACACATGCCTAAAGCTTTATATCTGGGATGGGCATGGAGGTTCCAAGGTCGGCCACCAGGTGGCACTGCAGGCCACGCTCCAGCTGCTGCTACAGGTGCCAGTAAGTCTCCCATTTTCAACCTCTTCCACCTCCATTGCACTGGCTAAATGATTCATTGCTGGACTCCCATCGCTGAGGCCAAATGTACCTTTACCGAGCAAAATATCCTTTCGAATTATACATCCAGCACATGGAACCTTACAAAGGGGCAATACGAGTGGACTCTCTGTGCCCTTATCACAGCAAAAAGACTGATACTGGTGAGTTGGAAAAATAAAAATGTGTCTCCCTTCTATGATTGGACTGAAGACTTCTACAAACTCACCACATATGAACAACCTGCAGATAAACGCAGACTTGCCATGGACAAATTCAATGATACAGTGGTACCTTGGGTTAACATACGCTTCAGGTTACAGACTCTGCTAACCCAGAAATAATACCTTGGGTTAAGAACGTTGCTTCAGGATGAGAACAGAAATCGTGCTTCGGCAGCACGGCAGCAGCGGGAGGCCCCATTTGCTAAAGTGGGGCTTCAGGTTAAGAACAGTTTCAGGTTAAGAACAGACCTCCAGAATGAATTCAGTTCTTAACCTGAGGTACCACTGTAAATGGAATCCATTCTTTCAAATACTGTTCTTCTTTGGAGATCATTTGTAGCCAAGTAATACTCTCTTCTGCGAACCCGGTCTTAACAGTGAGTCCGTAAGTGACTGTGGAGGCCAATTCTGGATCCCCACGCCCTTCCACAGTGGGGACATTGGATTCCAGGCAGGAGTTGATCACTGTGAGGGTTTGCCAAGCGTGCCTTCCTCTTAGCACATGTCTTCCTTTCGTCCTGAGTTTGAGGATCTTCAAAGCACATGACACCTTTGGTAAAAGCTGCTCTCCAATTGGGGCACTGGCAGGCCAGTGTTTCCCAGTTGTTGGTGTTTATACTACATTTTTAAAGATTTGCCTTGATAGAGTCTTTAAACCTCTTTTGTTGACCACTACCATTACGCTTTCCATTTTAAAGTTTGGAATAGAGTAGTTTCTTTGGAAGACAATAATCAGGCATCTGAACATGACCAGTCGAATGAAGTCGATGTTGAAGAATCATTGCTTTGACACGGGTGATCTTTGCTTCTTCCAGTACAGTCATACCTCATGTTACATTTGCTTCATGTTACCTTTTTTCAGGTTGGGTCCTGCGGCGACCCGGAAGTACCGGAAAGGGTTACTTCCGTGTTTCGCCACTCGCGCATGCATAGATGCGCTAAATTGTGTCAACATGATTCATGGTGTCAACATGACTGTGATGTGTTACAAGTCATTAACTCCAAGCCTCATGGCCATGCCTCAGAAAACACAAACCACCCCAGCTTTTCAGAGCTGGCTATCGTGGCTTTAATCTTTGTGCATTGCTACACCGTATAAAGCACGGACTTTTATATATCTATTTTCACTGCCAAATGTTGCAGGGGGCCATTTTCCGCAGTTTGGCGCTGCTTTAGAGTTAATCGGATGACATCAGGTTTTCGGTTAGAGCGCCAAAGGCTCATTTTGTGGGGAGCTGAGAAACGTGCGGTTTTCACTGCTAAACATTGCACGGGCCATTTTGCCAGTGCTCGGCGCAGGAATCCCTTTCCCATAATATCTTTTACATTTTAGACAGCACTTTTACATTGTGCAACAGGTCTCTCTCCAGTTGTGATATTTGGCAAAATCTTGATCCTGAGAGTTAGGGTGCCGAGGGCTGATTTTGTGGGGTGCAGGAAAACATAATGTTTTCACTGCCAAATGTTGCATGGGGCCTTGTTACAGCATATGGCTCTGCTTTCGAGTTAGTCAGACAACCCCAGATTTTTGGCGAAATCTTGAAACTGCTGTTTAGTGTGCTGATGGCTCATTTGGGGGGGGGGGGAGCTGTGAAACGTATTTTTACAGGGGCTCTTCCTGGAGTTTGGCAGCGCTTTGGAGTTAATCGGATAATGTCATATTTTTGGCGAAATCTTTACGCTGCAGGCAAGGGTGTCGAGGGCTCATATTGTGGGGCGCCATGAAACATAGTTTTTTCACTGCCAAATTTTTCACATGGGGCCTTCTCCAAGCATTTGGCGAAACATACTGTTTTCTCGACAAACGTTGCAGAGGCTTTCCCCCGCAGCTTAGCACCCTTTGTAATGATTCGGCTGACCTTGGATTTTTGGCGATATCTTAACCCAGCAGGTTAGGACGCTGAGGGCTCATTTCGTGGGGTGCTGGGAAATGTAGTATTTTCTCTTTTTTTTCAAAATAATTTATTGTTTTTTTCACAAAAAAATTAAACACACAGACAAATAGACAAACAAACATAAATCATAACCTTATTAAGACTAATCTAATTAACATTGTTAAGTGACTTCCTCGTATGCCCCTGGTTGGATTTCAGTGCATATCATTTTAACAGTTTTCCAAATCAATATTCTTATATCATTTTAACGGTTTTCCAAATCAATATTCTTATAAAATTAACTTAATCACTTAACATCTTTCTTACTTCCCAGTTCAGTATTAAACATATTAATTTGTCACATATTACATATTTAATATTTAAATTTGTCACATATTTAAATCCTAAGCCTATCCGCTATATGCAAGCTTTTTCCAGTTAATTTAACTTAACATATTTAACTAAATAGTCATTGAATTTCATCCATTCTTCCTGATACTCCTCCTCCTTCTGGTCAGGGACTCTTCCAGTCACATCGGCTAGCTCCGAAAAATCCATCATCTTCATCTGCCATTCCTCCACTGTTGGTACTTCTTGCGTTTTCCAATTCTTAGCTAACAAAATTCTTGCTGCAGTTGTGGCATGCAAAAATAATTTAACATCTTTTGGGGGCAATTCCAAACCTGTTATTCCAAGAAGAAAGGCCTCTGGTTTCTTTATCAATGTATATTTAAAAAAAAAAAATGCAATTCATTATAAATCTTTTCCCAGAAGTCTTTCACCTTGGGGCAGGTCCACCACATATGATAGAAGGTACCTTCTTTTTCTTTACATTTCCAGCAATGCTTTCACAGTTATGATAAATCTTTGCTAATTTAACAGGGGTCAGATACCATCTATACATCATTTTCATTATGTTTTCCTTTAGTACAGTACATGCAGTGAACTTGACCCCTTTCTTCCACAATCTTTCCCAATCCTCAAACATGATGTTATGTCCTACATGTCTTGCCCAATCTATCATCACTGATTTAACTTGTTCATCCTTTGTATGCCACTCTAACAATGGGAAATGTAGTGTTTTCACACACACACACCCCAATGTTGCATTCTCTGGGTGTTTGGTGCTGCTTTGGAGTGAATCAGATGACATTGGACCTTTGGAGAATTCATGACCCTGTGGGATAGGGCAATGAAGCCTCATTTGGGGGGGGGGGCACCATAAAACGTGGGGTTTTCACTGCCATGGATCACAAAACGGTTGCTGTTTTGTGCAAAGCTGGTAGATTGAGAAACTTGTATCTTATTTTTATTTTTTAAAAAGATAAACAAAGGTGTGTGCTTACAGGTAAACAGATACCAGTGTGCATGCCCATTATGACCTCACGCAAGAATCAAGAAAATACAGGTGGTCCCTCTTAACTGACATTCTTAACTGAACAGAACTGAAGGGAGGGGCTGGTTCTGGAGCAAAGCTGTTTAGATTGGATTTGGGTGGATGCGAAGAGGATGCCTGAAACTTCTTGGGCTTTGCTTCTCAACTTATTTTGCCTTCTGGGACCCCCCAGCCCAACACCAACCACCTCTTGGATAGGTGAGCATGCAGATATTTTGGAATGTGAGTGTGGGGCAGGATGACCACGTATGAAAGCTCATTTTAGCACAAGTGCTGTCCCCCCTTTTCTCTCCCATGGAGGCCCTGAACTGGCCAGCTCCTTGTTCAGGGCCTCCAAGGGAGAGAAAAGGGAATCTCAGTTACTATTTGCCTTCTGAGGACAATGTCTCACTCCCAGAGCCCCAATACTCACGGCTGCTGCTCTAACAGCCTCAGGACATCCAAGGGATCATGAGCAAAGCACACAAGCCCTGCCCGCCAGATATGAAGCACTCTCCTGAGAGAATTTGGGGTTTTTAATTGGCTAAACAGAGTTTCAGCCCTTGGGGAATTTGATTTCTTAAACATACACCTTCCCCTTCCTTGTGTCCCTGGTGAGAAAGGCCAATCCTGCTTTCTTCCTTTGATAATTTAATCAGAGGAAATAACTCTTTCAATGGTTTAATAGATTTGCTGAATCATGAATTCTGTACATGCACAGAGGCTGTACCTCTTGAAACCCCAAAGATGGGCAAGATGGGGCATTTCTCTCCACCTGGCTCCACCGGATATTGCTGATGGCCAATGAAAGCCCAAGTAGGGATTCCTCGTGGGGGATGTTGCTGTGGTGTATTGGAGGAGCAGGGCCAGGAGGCTAACTTGGACACCTGAGAACACAAAAAAGCAGCAGCAAAACAACTACATGTTTCCTTTTAAATGGACCTTCCTGTCTGAGTGTAAAGCATAGATCCTCATTTTTAAAGGGAAAAGGGAGAGAAGGCTTCTCCCAAAGTGTTAGAAGGCCACAAGTAATGTAACAATAGAACAAAACAAATGTGCCATTTCATGTGATACAGAATCCTATGTGCAAATCTGTTAGATTGAGAAATGTGTATTAAATAAGGGGGAGAAATTAAAAGTGTGTGCTTGCAGGTAAACAGATTGGAGATTTCCTGCAAGATCTTGTGAGATCTCATTGAAGTCTTGCAAGATGTCTAGGAGAGCAAAATATGTATTGAGATTTGGGAGAGATCTTGCCTGCTCTTTCAGGGACCAAAGCCATCACTGCTGCAGCGCCAAGGGCAGGTGGCTAAGGGGTGGTGAGTGTCCCACGGGGCGAAATGGGATGTACCCCACCTCAAGCTCAGGATTCCAGAACTAACAACTGTCAGTCGGAGGGACGGAAGGCAAGGACCCACAGCCCAGGTGGGGCTCGCTAGCTTGGGGGGGAGGAGGTGTGTGATTCCTCTGCTAGAGTAGATGCAGGACAGGTGGGGCTCACATGCCTCATCACCGCAGAAGCTGTAACTGGAAAGCTGTCCTGGCCAGGCCGGTGTACTTTGGCTCCAGTTGGGAGTGAAATGGATGACGTCTGATTTTTGGCGAAATATTTTTTTATTTAAAAAAAATTATGATTTTCAATTTTATATATTTCAATAATTTTGCAGTCACTGTAACATTTCAAAACTTGACTTCCTTCCCCCTCTTTCTGCAGTTCCTTAAATTGATTCTTCATATCTTATGCATATCCAAATTACCTTAATTTCTTCATTTATGCATCTGCTTTAAATATATAATCTTATTAAACTTCAGGTTATTCCAATAATCCTGCCAATGTTCTTATCTGTTTACAGTTTGTAACTATTCATTAAACCATTTCCATTCTTTAATAAAAAGTTTGTTCTCTTGCTCCTAGAAACAGTCAGCATGCGACAGAGGCCGCATCCTGGGAACGGCTTTGACTGGCCACCTAAACCAGGTGAGGGCAGCCAAGGAGTCTCAAATGCACAGGAACTTCCCCTGTGTGCAAAGACAGGCTCCAGCCGATTGAGCGGACAAGACCAAGCGTGGGCCCAGTGGTCAAGAAGGTGGTTTCTGCAATGCTGTGGAGGGAAGTGAGGGGCAGATGGGGCTCATCCACCTATAAAGGTAGCCCATCGAGGAGAAGGAAAACTCTGATCCTAATTTGCCTTGTGGGATATCTTTGGGAGCTGAAAAGGCTAAGGAGAAAACCCTACACAAATCTGGAGTGGAGTCCCTCAGGCGGTTGTGTAGCGCCGTTTACAACCCCTTCTGACAACTCCTGCAGCCCAACTGGTGCCTAACTCTGCTTTCCTTGGAGACACATCTGCAAGGACCTCCAGACACACTGCCCAGTCTTGCTCCCTGGAGAGGTCATTTTGGGACTGCTGACACCGTTGCTTGACTTTTGACCTCACCCCCGGAGGCGCACTCCATTGCTTCTCAAGACAGACAAATGCCAACATTAAAAAACTATTTGAAAGAACTTTATTTCATTCACAAAAGACAATCTGGCATGTGATTAGGACAGTGGTTTTCAGACAATGGGTGACACGTTTATGGATCCAGCTTGGAAGTCTCTGTCTTGTCTTCGCACATGCGCAGTTCCATCTAGGAGCAAAAACAAGGGAAGGAGCCAAGCTGTCGACTCCTGCAGCGAGACTCAGGATTTCCACTCATGCTCACAAATGTAGGAAAAAGCACCGCCTAGGATAAAAGGATGATCGCAGAATAGCATGTTTGTAAAGGAACTTGATTAGAATAATAATAATGATTTTTATTTTATTTTTCTATTTGGGTTTGTGGGGAAGGGGGGGACTGGTCTTGGTGGGGAGGGAGATCTGTGCTGGAGTTGCTGGCCTCACTGCTGTGGCTGCCTGGAAGAGAAAAGATTTTGAATCTTTCCATTTATTATTATGTTGACAACCCATCTTTCCTTCAAGGATCTTCAGGTGGCTTACGCTATTCCCCCTTTCTTTAATTATATTTACTTCCTCATTCCATTTCTCTTCCAATATCTCTTCCTCCTCCTCCTCGCAGACCAGGGGTGGATTTTAGGGGCACGACAGCAGGAGGCCGGCAGCTCGCCCAGCCGGCCACACTGGCCATTCTCTCTTTCAACAGCCTTTGAGAACAACTGAGTAGGCATCTAGAGCGTCAACTGAACAGGCATGTGGATCAGCTAGTCACTGGGCACAGTCTATTCTTTTGGAGGGGGCTTTCCCCAGTTTCCATTTATAAGAAGTTTGAAAGGTTGCCTCTTTATAAAATCTGTTTCCTTGTGACGAGAGACCACACTGGAGACTCATAGTGTTTTTGAAATATATAAAGGTAAAGGGACCCCTGACCATTAGGTCCAGTCGTGGCCGACTCTAGGGTTGCGGCGCTCATCTCGCTTTATTGGCGGACCAATCATGTACAGCTTCCGGGTCATGTGGCCAGCATGACTAAGCTGCTTCTGAACCAGAGCAGCACACGGAAACGCCTTTACCTTCCCACCGGAGCGTTACCTATTTATCTACTTGCACTTTGACATCCTTTCGAACTGCTAGGTTGGCAGGAACAGGGACCGAGCAATGGGAGTTCACTCCGTCGTGGGGATTCGAACCCCCAACCTTCTGATAGGCAAGTCCTAGGCTCTCTGGTTTAACCCACAACGCCACCCACACCCCTATTATTTATTTATTTAGATACTTGGGTTTGGGGCAAAGGGAGAACTGGGTCTTGGAGCGGGGTAGAGCTGTACTGGAGCTGCTGGCCTCAATGCAATCGCTGCCTGGAAGAGAAACCAAGAGAAAAAATTCTTATTTTTTTCATTGATTATTACATTGATGACCCATCTTTCCTGCAAGGATCTCCAGGTGGCTTGCATTATTCTCTCTTCCTCATCCCATCCCTGAACTCTTCTTGAATCAGGGAGCTGCCTCCCCCCATCCCAGGGATCCAGATTCTCTCTGACCTCCCTGTTCCTCAAGAACAAAGATCACCATCTCTCACCATCTATATTGGCATCCGTGGCATCCATCCGCTGGTCGCTTGGTCTTACATAAATTGTTTTCACCTTCACTAAAGATTGCTTCTGATCTTCATAACCATCACTTCATTCTCCCATTTCTCTTCCAATATCTCTTCCTCCTCCTCCTCGCAGACCAGGGGATGGATCTTTGGCACGTGACAGCAGGAGACCAGCAGCTCACGCAGCCAATCTTTATAAACTAATCTAACCATGACATGGTTCCCTACGTTTCTGAATCTTGAAGGATAGTAAAAGAAACAGAATGCAGAAGGAATTGGGAATCCTACTTACACTTTATATGAAGAAAGTCTCTTCATTACACTTATTTCCTTTCTCACAAACATCCTCCGCAAACTAAATATACTCATCTTTAATTTTATAGTCCCTCTCCTCTTTTGTCCAGTTCCACCCCTCCTTTCGGCGCTTTTCTTTTCTTGATTCTCCAATTAGTCCAGCCGTTTCTCCTAGACCACGCTACGCCATCTTTATAGGTTAGTGTTTAATATAAGTTCAATATTAAAAGTGTTGCCTTCTCTTTTACCTTTGTTTTCCAGTAACTTCCACACTTTTACCACAAACAGCGCTGACAATCCAAGTCTTTTAACTCAGTCTCTTTCGCTGGGCTCACGCCACTTCAAAGTAAAAAACAAGTTAAGTCCTTGAATTCCGCTTCTTTTAATGGGCTAGTACTGCTGCTGCAGAGTGAAATTTGAATCTGTCTTCCTTTTCTTACTGGTACTTGTTAGAGAAATCTTCGCTTATGGTTAAGTATAATGAGAAAGATTTCCAATATATTTAAGATAAAATCTCCCGTTCTTTACTCTTTATGTGCTAGTCTTTTGGGTCTGTTTCTGAGCAGTTCACTTTGTATAAATAAGTCTCACAGACCCTCTTCTCCTCAAGCTCTCCCTGTTAGCTTAGTGCAGTAATTAAGGGGATTGAGAAACTGAGAGATTTTGCTGCCATTCTTACCATTTGGGACTCTGAGGCTTGCTGCTGAGGATTGCTCGTGTCCTTGCGTCTAGGTACTGTCTGTCGACTCACCTCCTGGTTAGGACGTGGGCTTCGAAGGGTTCCTTTTTTGACGCTGCCAGACAATGTCAGCCCTGGGCCACGCCCAGAGCCTTTTTGGGGGTCGTGTAGCCTCTGCATTGCCCCCCAAAGTTCCCTCTAACAGCTGCTAGGCGCGCAGAACCCTTGAAGCACATCCACAACGGAGGGCGGAAAAACCGGAAGCCCTTACATACCAGGTTTGGGAGGGAGATTTGGTCTGCAATAGGCTTTTTCCGTAGGGACACGGATGCCCACAGAACCTAGGGCTTGCTGATCAGAAGGTCGGCAGTTCGAATCCCCGTGATGGGGTGAGCTCCCGTTGCTTGGTCCCAGCTCCTGCCAACCTAGCAGTTCGAAAGCACAAAGTGGAAGTAGATAAATACCGTATTTTTCGCTCTACAGGACGCACTTTTCCCCCTTCAAAAATTAAGGGGAAATGATCAAAGCAGCAGAAATAAGAGATGATTGGATCCCTTTCTGAGCTCAAGGCATGGGTACCCCCAACAAAAAATTAAAATTCGGTTTTGTAATTTGGAACTAATGTGATTTGATTGGTTTGCTAATAAAAATTATTTTATAAAAAAACAACACCAAAATTTAAGGGGAAATGTGTGTGTGCCCTATGGAGTGAATGCAGGCTGCGCAGCTAAGCCCAAAGCCAGAACAGGGAGAAGGAGCGCTGTGCAGCGCTCCGTCTCACTGTTCTAGCTTGGGGGTGGCTGCGCAAAGCCTCCGCAGGGCAGCGGGGTGAAAGCACCCTGCTGCCCTGCGGAGGCTTCAAAGACAGTCCCCGAAGCCAGAACAGCGAGGCGGAGCACTGTGCATCGCTCCATCTCACTGTTCTAGCTTGGGGATGGCTGTGCAAAGCCTCCGCAGGGCAGCGGGGTGAAAGCACCCTGCTGCCCTGCGGAGGCTTCAAAGACAGTCCCCGAAGCCAGAACAGCGAGGCGGAGCGCTGCGCAGCGCTCCATCTCACTGTTCTAGCTTGGGGATGGCTGTGCAAAGCCTCCGCAGGGCAGCGGGGTGCCTTCACCCCGCTGCTCTGTGGAGGCTTCAAAGGCTGCACGCTGTTGGCTTCAGGCAGCTATCCGCAAGCCTTCAGAGCGCAGCAGGAGTTCCCGCCATGCTCCGAAGGCTTGCGGATAGCTGCCTGAAGCCTGGAGAGTGAGAGGGGTCAGTGCACACCGATCCCTCTTGCTCTCCAGGCTACGCTTCACTGGAGAGACGCTGCACCGTTTTCCCTCTCTGCACAGCGCCCCTTCAGCAAAGCGGGAGGAGAAATGGAAGGGGCTCCGTTTCTCCTGCCGCTTCGTTGAAGGGACGCTGAGCAGAGAGGGGGAGAATTTTTTTTCCCCTGTTCTCCCCCTCCTATTGTCCGGTGCGTCTTATGGTCTGGTGCGTCCTATAGAGCGAAAAATACGATAGGTGTCGTTCTGGCGGGAAGGTAAACAGCCTTTCCGTGCACTGCTCTACTTTTGCCAGAAGCGGCTGAGTCATCCTGGCCACATGACCCGGAAGCTGTACGCCGGCTCCCTCAGCGTATAGAGCGAGATGAGCACGCAACCCTAGAGTCGTCCGCGACTGGACCTAACGGTCAGGGGTACCTGTACCTTTACCTAGGCTTTTTCCAGATCTGCCTTACTGCCCTATGTTTCTAAATCTTGAGGGAGAGCAAAAGAAGCAGAATGCAGAAAGAATTAGACATCCTACTTACATTCAAGAAGAAGAAATCTTCATTTTGCCAGAAAACATCATTACTTCTCACAAACCGCCTCCTTTCTCCTGAACTATCCTCAGATAGTTGCTCTTCCCAAAGTCCTCAGCCAAGTCACTCAGCAGGGGGACGTGTCGCAATGGAGGCCCTGACCCTGTTGCTTTAGCTATCTTGCTTAACAATGTTCCCCTTAACATTAATTTTTCAACTATATCTTCCAGTGGGTTTTTATTTTTTTTTATTTAGGAAAGATCTAGAACTGGCTTCATCCAGCACGGTGCATTTCTGGACAGGACAGGAAACACCTTGCAAACACACACTTTTCAACATGGCGGTGTCACCAAGGAAAAACACTCCTGGCCTAGACTATGGCTGCTGTTTCTCAATTAATAGTAAAAAACGACCCTTCTCAACATCCTGCAATAATCTGTCCAGTTTTATGATGGACAGGAGCAGGACTTCACCCTTAGACCTCCTCTTCCCCTGTTTCTTTCTGTTTCTGCCCAGTGTCTTCTGCCAATCAACACCTTTCCTTAGGTTGCAAGGAAGTGAAATGTTATGAGTTTCTTGGTGCCAGACTCCCCTTTGCCATGAGTTTCTGGGTGCCAGGCGCTGAACCCCTGGACACGGAACATCTGGGGAATTGATCTAAGCCATGTTTAAATGTACCCCAAGCTCTACATTTCATTGTTGGTTATTAAAAATTGATTGGAACCATTTCATTCACAAAAGAAATTTTGACATGTGATTATGATAACAGCTTATATAATAAAGGTGACATGTTTATTGATCCTTTTTGTAAGTTATTATTTGTCTACTTTAATGTATTTTTTATATATATTAATCAGTAGGGGGTGGGGTGGGAAGCAGTTTTGCATATGAAACTGGTGGATGGCTGTCATTAATCCAGATCCATTTCGTAGAATCATAGAAACTTATAGCTGGAAGGGACCCCAAGGGTCATCTAGTCCAACCCCCTGTGATGCAGGAATCTCAGCCAAAGCATCCATGGCAGACGGCCATCCAAGCTCTGCTTAGTAACCTCCAAGGAAGGAGAGTCCACCACCTCTCGTGGGAGTCTGTTCCAACGCCAAACAGCCCTTACTGTCAGAAAGTTTTTATGAATGTTGAGTTGGAATCTCCTTTCTTATAACTTGAATACATGGGTTCGAGTCCTACCGTCTAGAGCAGGAGAAAACAAGCTTGTTCCCTCTTCCATGTGACAGCCCTTAAGATATTTGAAGATGGCTGTCAGATCTCCTCTCGGTTTCCTCTTTTCCCGGCCAAACCTACCCAGCTCCTTCAAGTGTTTCTCTTCAATCTTAGTTTCCAGACCCTTGATTGTCTTGGTTGCCCTCCTCTGCACACATTCCAGCTTGTCAACACCCTTCTTAAATGATGGTGCCCAGAACTGGACACAGGACTCCAGGTGTGGCCTGACCAAGGTAGGAGAGAGTAGGACTTTGACTTTGTTTCATCAGGACCCTGGACTTCCATAGATGCAACCTAGAACAGCGTGACCGTTTTCTGCTGCTGCGCATTCCTTGTGGCTGAGGCTCAGGGTAACGCCCCCGGGACCTTTCAGTTCATGGTGTCCATGGAGGCGCAGGTCAATTCTGTGTCCAGGGCAGCTGTTGACCAGCTTCATCTATTACGCAGGCTGAGACCCTACCTGCCCACAGACTGTCTCACCGGAGTGGTGCATGCTCTAGTTATTTCTTGCTTGGACTACTGCAATGCGCTCTGTGTGGGGCTACCTTTGAAGGTGACCCAGAAACTACAACTAATCCAGAATGCGGCAGCTAGACTGGTGACTGGGCGTGGCCCCCAAGACCTACATTGGCTCCCAGTATGTTTCCGGGCACAATTCAAAGTGTTGGTGCTGACCTTTAAAGCCCTAAACGGCCTCGGCCCAGTATACCTGAAGGAGCGCCTCCACCCCCATCGTTCTGCCTGGACACTGAGGTCCAGCGCTGAGGGCCTTTTGGCGGTTCCCTCCCTGCGAGAAGCCAAGTTACAGGGTAGTGGTGCCTGCCCTGTGGAACCCCCTCCCACCAGATGTCAAAGAGATAAACAGCTACCTGACATTTAGAAGACATCTGAAGGCAGCCCTGTTCTGGGAAGCTTTTAATGTTTGACAGACTATTTTATTTTAATATTTTGTTGGAAGCCGCCCAGAGTGGCTGGGTATAAATAATAAATTATTATTATTATATGATGATGATGACTGTGAGGTGTTACAAGTCATTAACTTCAAGCCACACAAACCATCCCAGCTTTTCAGAGCTGGCTATCATGGCTTCTTTAATCTTTGTGTATTGCTCCACCATGTGGCTGAATCATATAAAGCACTGATTTTTACATATCTCTTGACCTCTAATTGCAAGAAGATCTTGTTAACTTGGATTATAATCTTTATAAATTGGAGTTGTGGAGCAGGTCCTTGAGAGTGGGGGGGGGGCTCCCACCATTCCTCCTCAGTCCAGCCCCTGACAACCATGTGGGTTACGGCGTCGAGGGCTCATTTTGTGGGGCGATGTGAAACGTAGTGTTTTCACCCCCAAACCTTGCAGGGGGCATTCTCTGGGTGTTTGGTGCTGCTTTGGAGTGAATTGGACAACGTCTGACTTTTGGAGAAATTGGGATCCCGTGAGTTAGGGCGCCAAAGGCTCATTTTGGGGGGTGCCATGAAATGTGGGGTTTTCACTGCCAAACATTTCAGGGGGTCTTTAGCAGGTGTTTGCCGTTGCTTTGTTGTGAATCCTAAGACATCGGGTTTTCAGCGAAATCGTGGCCACCATAGCTATCCTGACAGATGATTTGGCCTGTCACCCTTGTGTGGAAGTAAAGGATGAGATTCCCCTACTACTCCGCCTGGGGTCTCCAAGGTGGTGCACCCGGCCTCCACTCACACTATTCCTATGTTGGGAAATTGTGTGGGGCAAGTTAAGATTTATCTGTGAAAGAGGGCGACTAAACAACAACAACAAACAACTGCACCAGTGGTTACAGCGACAGTTCAAATCCTCCGCCTTTTCCAGGCACAGTCCATGCTTACCCTTCAATCCGCCGTTTGCTCCGACTGAGCTTTAAAGAGTGGATTTTTGTGAAGAAAGCTCTGGGGCAAAAACCAGCAACAACAATGCTCAATCAATGCTTTTAAGCATGGACTCTGCCTGAAAAGTGTGGGGCAAAAGGCAAGTGTGGATAAGTCCTCAATTTCATACATACACAAACCTCAGTTTTCTCACCACCTGCCTCCACAACACTCCATACCCAGCTCAGTTCTTGTTGGGCTACTTTTGGGGGAAGTCGCCTTGAAGCCCCCCCCCCCCCACACACACACAAAAAAAGATTTGTATACTCTTGCAAACCTTGTGCATGTTCACAAACCCAAGTCTGATTATCTTTCCCTCTTGCATGCTGCTTTGACTACCTAAGGCCTGGGGCTCAGAGACTTGAGATCATCACTATCAGTAATGATGGAACTGTGCCAGAGCTCTCCTTTAAGGCACTAGTATCCCCTGGTGTACATTTGTGTACCATCTCTGCCAAACCCATACACAAATTCAGCCAATTTTTGGTACAGCAGTAAAAGGGAAGATCTACTGCAAAATCAGAACTGCTTGCCAAATCTTCCAACCTTCCCATACTTCTTTGAGGGCGGGTAAGTAGGTATGCTGTTTTGGATACTGCCTTCAGATATGCATTGGCAAAGGGGAGCTCAATCTATTAGCGGCTCAGGCCAGGTTCTCACAAACAGCAGCTGAGGAGGCAAACATGTTTCTGGGCTGCTCCACCTTAGATTGTAGGTGGAATTCCCGAGGTTGAGTGCTGCTACAGACAAAATATATAGACAGATATGAATTCTGTACATAGAAAACATTTATCAGGGGAAACTGAGGTTGCATTCAGACCTGGGGTTTATAAAGCTAGTGCTTCTGCCCCAATTTCTAATGCTCTTTTTACACTCTGGTATCTTGTTGTCTTATGGAACTGTGGCTTTTTGATCAATATGTTTCCATGCACTGCTCTGGTTCACCAGCTCCCTCGGCCAGTCAAGTGAGATGAGCGCCGCAACCCCAGTCATCCGCGACTGGACCTAACGGTCAGGGGTCCCTTTACCTTTACCTTACCAGAATTGTATGTCAATATACTATCCCTAAATTCATCAGTGCAAAACTCCCACAATATTTGAGCCAATGGGAATGCAATATGATTTTTTTATTATTATTGAAGCAACACATAAACCAGATTCCACTAGATTTTCAGAAATGGCTTTTCCATCATGTGAAAGATCACAATGAATGCAAAAATGAGCAGGTAAAGAAACGTCGTGAAGATGGAGCAAAGTGCTGTCTGAAGGCAGTCTAGGATGGAACTTTTCCACTAGCAACCAAGGGTTGCTCCCAGATGACCAGTTCATTGAGTATTCAGAGTATTCAGCCTGTAGCATTTGCACAAAGTCTGCAAGGCGGTTAGGTGACACCCGCCATTTAATGAGCCTTCATTCTGATCTGTTTGCAGGGAGTTTAGATGACACCATGTTAAGCAATTTTCATCCTACTGTTGGAGAAAATAATAATTTCATAAGACTCTCATTTTGATTATTACACTTTCTTTAGAGTTTATGGCCTAGCTAAACTCCAATGTCCTGTGCCTGTCTAGCTTTTACAGTAACAAAACTAGCTGCTTTTAGGTACTGTACATAAGGTCCATTCCAGAACATTGAAAAAAATAAGCTGTTAGAATCTAGGGTGGCCATTGTATGTCAGGGTTGCAATACATCCAGGATTTATTTGGCTGTCGGAAACAGTTTCTGGATGGAAATCACTGAAATGTCCGGGAACAACTTTTGTGTTTGGATTTTTACTTTTTGAACCCTATTGTATGCATGGCAGTTGTGATTAATCTTGAATTGTTTTGTAGACAGATGAAAGAGGATATTGTAAGACATTTAATGAATAGGGAAACTAGTCAAAGTCTTACTAAATAAAGACGCTGACAAATTGTTATATTGCAGTATTGGATCAGCACAGCTACCCAGATTACTGGACTCTCCTAGTTGGCATGGCTATATGACAGCTGTCATGATGAGATTCTGCCCTTTAAAATATACTGTACTACTGCACCAGTCCCCTTCATGGATCACTGCCTTGCCGTGGCGAAGGGGCTTGAAGAACTCAGAGAAGCTATGAACTATGCCGAGCAGGGCACCCAAGATGAACAGGTCATAGTGGAGAGTTTTGACTAAACGTGATCCACCTGGAGCAGGAACCGGCAAGCCACTCCAGTATCCCTGCCAAGAAAACTCCATGGACAAAGACAACAGGCATATAAAAGTTATGACGCTGGAAGATGAGCCCCTCAGGTCGGAAGGCGTCCAACATGCTACTGGGGAAGAGCGGAGGACAAGTACAAGTAGATCCAGAGCTGATGAAGCGGCTGGGCCAAAGCCGAAAGGACGCTCAGTTGCGGATATGCATGGAAGCGAAAGGAAAGTCCAATGCTGTAAAGAAAAATATTGCATAGGAACCTGGAATGTAAGAACCATGAACCTGGGTAAGTTGGATGTGGTCAAAAATGAGATGGCAAGAATAAACATTGACATCCTGGGCATCAGTGAACTAAAATGGACGGGAATGGGCGAATTCAGTTCGGATGACTATCATATCTACTACTGTGGGCAAGAAACCCGCAAAAGAAATGGAGTGGCCCTCATAGTCAACAAAAGAGTGGCGAAAGCTGTACTGGGATGCAATCTCAAAAATGATAGAATGATCTCGATACGAATCCAAGGCAGACCTTTTAACATAACAATAATCCAAGTTTATGCACCAACTACTGGTGCTGAAGAAACTGAAATAGACCAATTCTATGAAGACTTACAACACCTTATAGAAGTGACACCAAAGAAGGATGTTCTTCTCATTATAGGGGATTGGAACGCTAAAGTAGGAAATCAAGAGATAAAAGGAACAACTGGCAAATTTGGTCTTGGAATTCAAAACGAAGCAGGACAAAGGCTAATAGAGTTCTGTCAAGAGAACAAGCTGGTCATCACAAACACTCTTTTCCAACAACACAAGAGACGACTCTACACATGGACATCACCAGATGGGCAGCATCGAAATCAGATTGATTATATTCTCTGCAGCCAAAGATGGAGAAGCTCTATACAGTCAGCAAAAACAAGACCTGGAGCTGACTGTGGCTCAGATCATCAGCTTCTTATAGCAAAATTCAAGCTTAAACTGAAGAAAGTAGGAAAAACCACTGGGCCGGTAAGATACAATCTAAACCAAATCCCTTATGAATACACAGTGGAAGTGAGGAACAGGTTTAAGGATTTAGATTTGGTGGACAGAGTGCCTGAAGAACTATGGATGGAGGCTCGAAACATTATACAGGAGGCAGCAACGAAAACCATCCCAATGAAAAGGAAATGCAAGAAAGCAAAGTGGCTGTCCAATGAGGCCTTACAAATAGCAGGGGAGAGAAGGCAAGCAAAATGCGAGGGAGATAGAGAAAGATACAGGAAATTGAATGCAGAATTCCAAAAAATAGCAAGGAGAGACAAGAAGGCCTTCTTAAATGAGCAATGCAAAGAAATAGAGGAAAACAACAGAATGGGAAGAACCAGAGATCTGTTCAAGAAAATTGGAGATATGAAAGGAACTTTTCGTTCAAAGATTACCATAATAAAGGACAAAAGTGGTAAGGACCTAACAGAAGCAGAAGACATCAAGAAGAGGTGGCAAGAATACACAGAGGAATTATACCAGAAAGATATGGATGTCTCGTACACCCCAGGTAGTGTGGTTGCTGACCTTGAGCCAGACATCCTGGAGAGTGAAGTCAAAGGGGCCTTAGAAAGCATTGCAAATAACAAGGCCAGTGGAAGTGATGGTATTCCAGCTGAACTATTTAAAATTTTAAAAGATGATGCTGTTAAGGTGCTACACTCAATATGCCAGCAAGTTTGGAAAACTCAGCAGTGGCCAGAAGTTTGGAGAAGGTCAGTCTACATCCCAATCCCAAAGAAGGGCAGTGCTAAAGAATGCTCCAACTACCACACAATTGCACTCATTTCACACGCTAGCAAGGTTATGCTTAAAATTCTTCAAGGAAGGCTCAAGCAGTATGTGGACCGAGAACTCCCAGAAGTGCAAGCTGGATTTAGAAGAGGCAGGGGAACCAGAGACCAAATTGCAAACATGCACTGGATTATGGAGAAAGCTAGAGAGTTCCAGAAAGACATCTACTTCTGCTTCATTGACTATGCAAAAGCCTTTGACTGTGTCGACCACAGAAAACTATGGCAAGTTCTTAAAGAAATGGGAGTGCCTGATCACCTCATCTGTCTCCTGAGAAATCTCTATGTGGGACAAGAAGCTACAGTTAGAACTGGATATGGAAAAACTGATTGGTTCAAAATTGGGAAAGGAGTACGACAAGGCTGTATTTTGTCTCCCTGCTTATTTAACTTATATGCAGAATTCATCATGCGAAAGGCTGGGCTGGATGAATCCCTAGCCGGAATTAAGATTGCTGGAAGAAATATCAACAACCTCAGATATGCAGATGACACAACCTTGATGGCAGAAAGTGAGGAGGAATTAAAAAACCTTTTATTGAGGGTGAAAGAGGAGAGCGCAAAATATGGTCTGAACCTCAACATCAAAAAAACGAAGATCATGGCCACTGGTCCCATCACCTCCTGGCAAATAGAAGGGGAGGAAATGGAGGCAGTGAGAGATTTTACTTTCTTGGGCTCCATGATCACTGCAGATGGTGACAGCAGCCACGAAATTAAGAGACGCCTGCTTCTTGGGAGGAAAGCAATGGCAAACCTAGGCAGCATTTTAAAAAGTAGAGACATCACCTTGCCAACAAAGGTCCGTATAGTAAAAGCTATGGTTTTCCCAGTAGTGATGTATGGAAGTGAGAGCTGGACCATAAAGAAGGCTGATCGCCGAAGAATTGACGCTTTTGAATTATGGTGCTGGAGGAGACTCTTGAGAGTCCCATGGACTGCAAGAAGATCAAACGCATCCATTCTTAAGGAAATCAGCCCTGAGTGCTCACTGGAAGGACAGATCGTGAAGTTGAGGCTCCAATACTTTGGCCACCTCATGAGAAGAGAAGACTCCCTAGAAAAGATCGTGATGTTGGGAAAGATGGAGGGCACAAGGAAAAGGGGACGACAGAGGACAAGATGGTTAGACAGTGTTCTCGAAGCTACAAACATGAATCTGACCAAACTGCGGGTGGCAGTGGAAGACAGGAGTGCTTGGCGTGCTCTGATCCACGGGGTCACGAAGAGTCGGACATGACTGAACGACTAAACAACAACAAACAACTGCACCAGTGGTTATAGCGACAGTTCAAATCCTCCGCCTTTTCCAGGCACAGTCCATGCTTACCCTTCAATCCGCCGTTTGCTCCGACTGAGCTTTAAAGAGTGGATTTTTGTGAAGAAAGCTCTGGGGCAAAAACCAGCAACAACAATGCTCAATCAATGCTTTTAAGCATGGACTCTGCCTGAAAAGTGTGGGGCAAAAGGCAAGTGTGGATAAGTCCTCAATTTCATACATACACAAACCTCAGTTTTCTCACCACCCGCCTCCACAACACTCCATTCCCAGCTCTGTTCTTGTTGGGCTACTTTTGGGGGAAGTCGCCTTGAAGCCCCCCCACACACACACACACAAAAAAAGATTTGTATACTCTTGCAAACCTTGTGCATGTTCACAAACCCAAGTCTGATTATCTTTCCCTCTTGCATGCTGATGGAACTGTGCCAGAGCTCTCCTTTAAGGCTCTAGCATCCCCTGGTGTACATTTGTGTACCATCTCTGCCAAACCCATACACAAATTCTGCCAATTTGTGGTACAGCAGAAAAAGGGAAGATCTACTGCAAAATCAGAACTGCTTGCAAAATCTTCCAAGCTTCCCATACTTCTTTGAGGGCGGGTAAGTAGGTGTGCTGTTTTGGATACTGCCTTCAGATGTGCATTGGCAAAGGGGAGCTCAATCTATTAGCGGCTCAGGCCAGGTTCTCACAAACAGCAGCTGAGGAGGCAAACATGTTTCTGGGCTGCTCCACCTTAGATTGTAGGTGGGATTCCCGAGGTTGAGTGCTGCTACAGACAAAATATATAGACAGATATGAATTCTTTTGTTCATCCTTTGTATGCCACTCTAACAATGGGAAATGTAGTGTTTTCACACACACACACCCCAATGTTGCATTCTCTGGGTGTTTGGTGCTGCTTTGGAGTGAATCAGATGACATTGCACCTTTGGAGAACTCGTGACCCTGTGGGTTAGGGCAATGAAGCCTCATTTGGGGGGGCACCATAAAACGTGGGGTTTTCACTGCCATGGATCACAAAACGGCTGCTGTTTTGTGCAAAGCTGGTAGATTGAGAAACTTGTATTTTATTTTTATTTTAAAAAAGATAAACTAAAGGTGTGTGCTTACAGGTAAACAGACACCAGTGTGCATGCCCATTATGACCTCAGGGAAGAATCAAGAAAATACAGGTGGTCCCTCTTAACTGACATTCTTAACTGAACAGAACTGAAGGGAGGGGCTGGTTCTGGAGCAAAGCTGTTTAGATTGGGTTTGGGTGGATGCGAAGAGGATGCCTCAAACTTCTTGGGCTTTGCTTCTCAACTTATTCTGCCTTCTGGGACCCCCCAGCCCAACACCAACCACCTCTTGGATAGGTGAGCATGCAGATATTTTGGAATGTGAGTGTGGGGCAGGATGACCACGTATGAAAGCTCATTTTAGCACAAGTGCTGGCCCCCCTTTGCTCTCCCATGGAGGCCCTGAACTGGCCAGCTCCTTGTTCAGGGCCTCCAAGGGAGAGAAAAGGGAACCTCAGTTACTATTTGCCTTCTGAGGACAATGTCTCACTCCCAGAGCCCCAATACTCACGGCTGCTGCTCTAACAGCCTCAGGACATCCAAGGGATCATGAGCAAAGCACACAAGCCCTGCCTGCCAGATATGAAGCACTCTCCTGAGAGAATTTGGGGTTTTTAATTGGCTGAACAGAGTTTCAGCCCTTGGGGAATTTGATTTCTTAAACATACACCTTCCCCTTCCTTGTGTCCCTGGTGAGAAAAGCCAGTTCTGCTTTCTTCCTTTGATAATTTAATCAGAGGAAATAACTCTTTCGATGGTTTAATAGATTTGCTGAATCGTGAATTCGGTTCATGCACAGAGCCTGTACCTCTTGAAACCCCAAAGATGGGCAAGATGGGGCATTTCTCTCCACCTGGCTCCACCGGATATTGCTGATGGCCAATGAAAGCCCAAGTAGGGATTCCTAGTGGGGGATGTTGCTGTGGTATATTGGAGGAGCAGGGCCAGGAGGCTAACTTGGACACCTGAGAACACAAAAAAGCAGCAGCAAAACAACTACATGTTTCCTTTTAAATGGACCTTCCTGCTGAGTGTAAAGCATTTTTAAAGGGAAAAGGGAGAGAAGGCTTCTCCCAAAGTGTTAGAAGGCCACAAATAATGTAACAATAGAACAAAACAAATGTGCCATTTCATGTGATACAGAATCCTATGTGCAAATCTGTTAGATTGAGAAATTTGTATTAAATAAGAAAAAAAAAATTTAAAAGTGTGTGCTTGCAGGTAAACAGATTGGAGATTTCCTGCAAGATCTCATTGAAGTCTTGCAAGATGTCTAGGAGAGCAAAATATGTATTGAGATTTGGGAGAGATCTTGCCTGCTCTTTCAGGGACCAAAGCCATCACTGCTGCAGCGCCAAAGGCAGGTGGCTAAGGGGTGGTGAGTGTCCCACGGGGCGAAATGGGACGTACCCCCCCCCTCAAGCTCAGGATTCCAGAACTAGCAACTGTCAGTTGGGAGGGACGGAAGGCAAGGACCCACAGCCCAGGTGGGGCTCGCTAGCTTGGGGAGGAGGACAGTTGAGGCTCACATGCCTCATCACCGCAGAAGCTATAACTGGAAAGCTGTCCTGGCCAGGTCGGTGTCCTTTGGCTCCAGTTGGGAGTGAAACGGATGACGTCTGATTTTTTGGTGAATTAAATATATATATATATGATTTTCAAGTTTATACATTTCAATAATTTTGCAGTCATTGTAACATTTCAAAACTTGACTTCCTTCCCCCTCTTTCTGCAGTTCCTTAAATTGATTCTTCATATCTTATTTATATCCAAATTACCTTAATTTCTTCATTTATTCATCTGCTTTAAATATATAATCTTATTAAACTGCAGGTTATTCCAATAATCCTGCCAATGTTCTTATCTGTTTACAGTTGGTAACTATTCATTAAACCATTTCCATTCTTTAATAAAAAGTTTGTTCTCTTGCTCCTAGAAACTGTCAGCATGCGACAGAGGCCACATCCTGGGAATGGCTTTGACTGGCCACCTAAACCAGGTGAGGGGAGCCAAGGAGTCTCAAATGCTCAGGAACTTCCCCTGTGTGCAAAGACAGGCTCCAGCAGATTGAGCGGACAAGACCAAGCGTGGGCCCAGTGGTCAAGAAGGTGGTTTCTGCAATGCTGTGGAGGGAAGTGAGGGGCAGATGGGGCTCATCCACCAATAAAGGTAGCCCATCGAGGAGAAGGAAAACTCTGATCCTAATTTGCCTTGTGGGATATCTTTGGGAGCTGAAAAGGCTAAGGAGTAAACCCTACCCAAATCTGGAGTGGAGTCCCTCAGGCGGTTGGATGGCGCCGTTTACAACCCCTTCTGACAACTCCTGCAGCCCAACTGGTGCCTAACTCTGCTTTCCTTGGAGACACATCTGCAAGGCCAAGAGAGGGAGTATTGTCATCTGGGAAGCCCAGGACCTCCAGACACACTGCCCAGTCTTGCTCCCTGGAGAGGTCATTTTGGGACTGCTGACACCCTTGCTTGATTTTGACCTCACCCCCGGAGGCACACTCCATTGCATCTCAAGACAGACAAATGCCAACATTAAAAAACTATTTGAAAGAACTTTATTTCATTCACAAAAGACAATCTGGCATGTGATTAGGACAGTGGTTTCCATCTAGGAGCAACAACAAGGGAAGGAGCCAAACTGTCCACTCCTGCAGCGAGACTCAGGATTTCCACTCATGCTCACAAACGTAGGAAAAAGCACCGCCTAGGATAAAAGGATGATCACAGAATAGCATGTTTGTAAAGGAACTTGATTAGAATAATAATGATGATTTTTATTTTATTTTTCTATTTGGGTTTGTGGGGAAGGGGGGGACTGGGTCTTGGTGGGGAGGGAGATCTGTGCTGGAGTTGCTGGCCTCACTGCCGTCGCTGCCCGGAAGAGAAAAGAAGAGAAAAGATTTTGAATCTTTCCATTTATTATTATGTTGACAACCCATCTTTCCTTCAAGGATCTCCAGGTGGCTTACGCTATTCCCCCTTTCTTTAATTATATTTACTTCCTCGTTCCATTTCTCTTCCAATATCTCTTCCTCCTCCTCCTGCTCGCAGACCAGGGGGTGGATTTTAGGGTCACGACAGCAGGAGGCCAGCAGCTCGCCCAGCCTGCCACACTGGCCGTTCTCTCTTTCAACAGCCTTTGAGAACAACTGAGTAGGCATCTAGAGCGTCAACCGAACACGCATGTGGATCAGCTAGTCACTGGGCACAGTCTATTCTTTTGGAGGGGGCTTTCCCCAGTTTCCATTTATAAGAAGTTTGAAAGGTTGCCTCTTTATAAAATCTGTTTCCTTGTGACGAGAGACCACACTGGAGTCTCATAGTGTTTTTGAAATATATAAAGGTAAAGGAACCCCTGACCATTAGGTCCAGTCGTGGCCGACTCTAGGGTTGCGGCGCTCATCTCGCTTAATTGGCGGACCAATCATGTACAGCTTCCGGGTCATGTGGCCAGCATGACTAAGCTGCTTCTGAACCAGAGCAGCGCACAGAAACGCCCTTTACCTTCCCGCCGGAGCGGTACCTATTTATCTACTTGCACTTTGAGGTGCTTTCGAACTGCTAGGTTGGCAGGAGCAGGGACCGAGCGACGGGAGCTCACTCCGTCTTGGGGATTCGAACCGCCGACCTTCTGATAGGCAAGTCCTAGGCTCTGTGGTTTAACCCACAGCGCCACTCACGTCCCTATTATTTATTTATTTAGATACTTGAGTTTGGGGCAAAGGGAGAACTGGGTCTTGGAGTGGGGTAGAGCTGTACTGGAGCTGCTGGCCTCAATACTAGCGCTGCCTGGAAGAGAAATGAAGAGAAAAAATTCTTAATTTTTTCATTGATTATTACATTGATGACCCATCTTTCCTGCAAGGATGTCCAGGTGGCTTGCATTATTCTCCCTTCCTCCCTTCCTCATCCCATCCCTGAACTCTTCTTGAATCAGGGAGCTGCCTCCCCCCATCCCAGGGATCCAGATTCTCTCTGGCCTCCCTGTTCCTCAAGAACAAAGATCACCATCTCTCACCATCTATATTGGCATCAGTAGCATCCATCCCCTGGTCGCTTGGTCTTACATAAATTGTTTTCACCTTCACTAAAGATTCCTTCTGATCTTCATAACCATCACTTCATTCTCCCATTTCTCTTCCAATATCTCTTCCTCCTCCTCCTCGCAGACCAGGGGATGGATCTTTGGCACGTGACAGCAGGAGACCAGCAGCTCACGCAGCCTATCTTTATAAACTAATCTAACCATGACATGGTTCCCTACGTTTCTGAATCTTGAGGGATAGTAAAAGAAACAGAATGCAGAAGGAATTAGGAATCCTACTTACACTTTATATGAAGAAAATCTCTTCATTACACCAGAAAACGTATTTCCTTTCTCACAAACATCCTCCTCAAACTAAATATGCTCATCTTTAATTTTATAGTCCCTCTCCTCTTTTGTCCAGTTCCGCCCCTCCTTTCGGCGCTTTTCTTTTCTTGATTCTCCAATTAGTCCAGCCGTTTCTCCTAGACCACGCTACACCATCTTTATAGGTTAGTGCTTAATATAAGTTCAATATTAAAAGTGTTGCCTTCTCTTTTACCTTTGTTTTCCAGTAACTTCCACTCTTTTACCACAAACAGCGCTGACAATCCAAGTCTTTTAACTCAGTCTCTTTCGCTGGGCTCACGCCACTTCAAAGTAAAAAACAAGTTAAGTCCTTGAATTCCGCTTCTTTTAATGGGCTAGTACTGCTGCTGCAGAGTGAAATTTGAATCTGTCTTCCTTTTCTTACTGGTACTTGTTAGAGAAATCTTCGCTTATGGTTAAGTATAATGAGAAAGATTTCCAATATATTTAAGATAAAATCTCCCGTTCTTTACTCTTTATGTGCTAGTCTTCTGGGTCTGTTTCTGAGCAGTTCACTTTGTATAAATAAGTCTCACGGACCCTCTTCTCCTCAAACTCTCCCTGTTAGCTTAGTGCAGTAATTAAGAGGATTGAGAAAGTGAGAGATTTTGCTGCCATTCTTACCGTTTGGGACTCTGAGGCTTGCTGCTGAGGATTGCTCGTGTCCTTGCGTCTAGGTACTGTCTGTCGACTCACCTCCTGGTTAGGACGTGGGCTTCGAAGGGTTCCTTTTTTGACGCTGCCGGACAATGTCAGCCCTGGGCCACGCCCAGAGCCTTTTTGGGGGTCGTGTAGCCTCTGCATTGCCCCCCAAAGTTCCCTCTAACAGCTGCTAGGCGTGCAGAACCCTTGAAGCACATCCACAACGGAGGGCGGAAAAACCGGAAGCCCTTACATACCAGGTTTGGGAGGGAGATTTGGTCTGCAATAGGCTTTTTCCGTAGGGACACGGATGCCCACAGAACCTAGCGCTTGCTGATCAGAAGGTCGGCAGTTCGAATCCCCGTGATGGGGTGAGCTCCCGTTGCTTGGTCCCAGCTCCTGCCAGCCTAGCAGTTCAAAAGCACAAAGTGGAAGGAGATAAATACCGTATTTTTCGCTCTACAGGACGCACTTTTCCCCCTTCAAAAATTAAGGGGAAATGTTCAAAGCAGCAGAAATAAGAGATGATTGGATCCCTTTCTGAGCTCGAGGCATGGGTACCCCCAACAAAAAATTAAAATTCGGTTTTGTAATTTGGAACTAATGTGATTTGATTGGTTTGCTAATAAAAATTATTTTATAAAAAAAAATAAAAAAATAAAGGGGAAATGTGTGTGTGCCCTATGGAGTGAATGCAGGCTGCGCAGCTAAGCCCAAAGCCAGAACAAGGAGAAGGAGCGCTGTGCAGCGCTCCGTCTCACTGTTCTAGCTTGGGGATGGCTGCGCAACGCCTCCGCAGGGCAGCGGGGTGAAAGCACCCTGCTGCCCTGCGGAGGCTTCAAAGACAGTCCCCGAAGCCAGAACAGCGAGGCGGAGCGCTGTGCAGCGCTCCGTCTCACTGTTCTAGCTTGGGGATGGCTGTGCAAAGCCTCCGCAGGGCAGCGGGGTGAAAGCACCCTGCTGCCCTGCGGAGGCTTCAAAGACAGTCCCCGAAGCCAGAACAGCGAGGCGGAGCGCTGCGCAGTGCTCCATCTCACTGTTCTAGCTTGGGGATGGCTGTGCAAAGCCTCCGCAGGGCAGCGGGGTGCCTTCACCCCGCTGCTCTGTGGAGGCTTCAAAGGCTGCACGCCATTGGCTTCAGGCAGCTATCCGCAAGCTTTCAGAGCGCAGCAGGAGTTCCCGCCATGCTCCGAAGGCTTGCGGATAGCCGCGTGAAGCATGGAGAGTGAGAGGGGTCAGTGCACACCGATCCCTCTTGCTCTCCAGGCTACGCTTCGCTGGAGAGGTGCTGCGCAGTTTTCCCTCTCTGCACAGCGCCCCTTCAGCAAAGCGGGAGGAGAAATGGAAGGGGCTCCGTTTCTCCTGCCGCTTCGCTGAAGGGACGCTGAGCAGAGAGGGGGAGAATTTTTTCCCCCTGTTCTCCCCCTCCTATTGTCCGGTGCGTCTTATGGTCTGGTGCGTCCTATAGAGCGAAAAATACGATAGGTGCCGTTCTGGCGGGAAGGTAAACAGCCTTTCCGTGCACTGCTCTACTTTTGCCAGAAGCGGCTGAGTCATCCTGGCCACATGACCCGGAAGCTGTACGCCGGCTCCCTCAGCCTATAGAGCGAGATGAGCGCGCAACCCTAGAGTCGTCCGCGACTGGACCTAACGGTCAGGGGTACCTGTACCTTTACCTAGGCTTTTTCCAGATCTGCCTTACTGCCCTATGTTTCTAAATCTTGAGGGAGAGCAAAAGAAGCAGAATGCAGAAAGAATTAGACATCCTACTTACATTCAAGAAGAAGAAATCTTCATTTTGCCAGAAAACAGCATTACTTCTCACAAACCGCCTCCTTTCTCCTGAACTATCCTCAGATAGTTGCTCTTCCCAAAGTCCTCAGCCAAGTCACTCAGCAGGGGGACGTGTCGCAATGGAGGCCCTGACCCTGTTGCTTTAGCTACCTTGCTTAACAATGTGAATTGTTCCCCTTAACATTAATTTTTCATGTATATCTTCCAGTGGGTTTTTATTTTATTGATTTAGGAAAGATCTAGAGCTGGCTTCATCCAGCACGGTGCATTTCTGGACAGGACAGGAAACACCTTGCAAACACACACTTTTCAACATGGCGGTGTCACCAAGGAAAAACACTCCTGGCCTAGACTATGGCTGCTGTTTCTCAATTAATAGTAAAAAACGACCCTTCTCAACATCCTGCAATAATCTGTCCAGTATTATGATGGACAGGAGCAGGACTTCACCCTTAGACCTCCTCTTCCCCTGTTTCTTTCTGTTTCTGCCCAGTGTCTTCTGCCAATCAACAGCTTTCCTTAGGTTGCAAGGAAGTGAAATGTTATGAGTTTCTTGGTGCCAGTCTCCCCTTTGCCATGAGTTTCTGGGTGCCAGGCGCTGAACCCCTGGACACGGAACATCTGGGGAATTGATCTAAGCCATGTTTAAATGTACCCCAAGCTCTACATTTGATTGTTGGTTATTAAAAACTGATTGGAACCATTTTATTTCATTCGCAAAAGAAATTTTGACATGTGATTATGATAACAGCTTATATAATAAAGGTGACACGTTTATTGATCCTTTTTGTAAGTTATTATTTGTCTACTTTAATGTATTTTTTATATATATTAATCAGTAAGGGGGTGGGGTGGGAAGCAGTTTTGCATATGAAACTGGTGGATGGCTGTCATTAATCCAGATCCATTTCGTAGAATCATAGAAACTTATATCTGGAAGGGACCCCAAGGGTCATCTAGTCCAACCCCCTGTGATGCAGGAATCTCAGCAAAAGCATCCATGGCAGACGGCCATCCAACCTCTGCTTAGTAACCTCCAAGGAAGGAGAGTCCACCACCTCTCATGGGAATCTGTTCCAACACCAAACAGCCCTTACTGTCAGAAAGTTTTTATGACTGTTGAGTTGGAATCTCTTTTCTTATAACTTGAATCCATGGGTTCGAGTCCTACCGTCTAGAGCAGGAGAAAACAAGCTTGTTCCCTCTTCCATGTGACAGCCCTTAAGATATTTGAAGATGGCTGTCAGATCTCCTCTCAGTTTCCTCTTTTCCAGGCCAAACCTACCCAGCTCCTTCAAGTGTTTCTCTTCAATCTTAGTTTCCAGACCCTTGATTGTCTTGGTTGCCCTCCTCTGCACACATTCCAGCTTGTCAACACCCTTCTTAAATGATGGTGCCCAGAACTGGACACAGGACTCGAGGTGTGGCCTGGCCAAGGTAGGAGACAGTAGGAATTTGACTTCGTTTCATCAGGACCCTGGACTTCCATAGATGCAACCTAGAACAGCGTGACCATTTTCTGCTGCTGCACATTCCTTGTGGCTGAGGCTCAGGGTACCCCCTCCGGGACCTTTCAGTTCATGGTGTCCATGGAGGCGCAGGTCAATTCTGTGTCCAGGGCAGCTGTTGACCAGCTTCATCTATTACGCAGGCTGAGACCCTACCTGCCCACAGACTGTCTCACCGGAGTGGTGCATGCTCTGGCTATCTCTGCTTGGACTACTGCAATGCGCTCTATGTGGGGCTACCTTTGAAGGTGACCCAGAAACTACAACTAATCCAGAATGCGGCAGCTAGACTGGTGACTGGGAGTGGCCCCCGAGACCTACATTGGCTCCCAGTATGTTTCCGGGCACAATTCAAAGTGTTGGTGCTGACCTTTGAAGCCCTAAACGGCCTCGGCCCAGTATACCTGAAGGAGCGCCTCCGCCCCCATCGTTCTGCCTGGACACTGAGGTCCAGCGCTGAGGGCCTTTTGGCGGTTCCCTCCCTGCGAGAAGTCAAGTTACAGGGTAGTGGTGCCTGCCCTGTGGAACCCCCTCCCACCAGATGTCAAAGAGATAAACAGCTACCTGACATTTAGAAGACATCTGAAGGCAGCCCTGTTCTGGGAAGCTTTTAATGTTTGACAGACTATTTTATTTTAATATTTTGTTGGAAGCCGCCCAGAGTAGCTGGGTATAAATAATAAATTATTATTATTATATGATGATGATGACTGTGAGGTGTTACAAGTCATTAACTTCAAGCCACACTGCCATGCCTTTGAAGACACAAACCATCCCGGCTTTTCAGAGCTGGCTATCATGGCTTCTTTAATCTTTGTGTATTGCTCCACCATGCGGCTGAATCATATAAAGCACTTACTTTTACATATCTCTTGACCTCTAATTGCAAGAAGATCTCACTCCCACTCCGTCACTGTTGTGAGTTAAGCAAGCAGGGGCGTAAGCCCTGGTATTATAATATAATTGCAGTATTGGATCAGCACAGCTACCCAGATTATTGGACTCTCCTAGTTGGCATGGCTATATGACAGCTGTCATGATGAGTTTCTGCCCTTTAAAATATACTGTACTATAGCACCAGTGGTTATAGCAACAGTTCAAATCCTCCGCCTTTTCCAGGCACAGTCCATGCTTACCCTTCAATTCGCCATTTGCTCCGATTGAGCTTTAAAGAGTGGATTTTTGTGAAGAAAGCTCTGGGGCAAAAACCAGCAACGACAATGCTCAATCAATGCTTTTAAGCACGGACTCTGCCTGAAAAGTGTGGGGCAAAAGGCAAGTGTGGATAAGCCCTCAATTTCATACATACACAAACCTCAGTTTTCTCACCACCCGCCTCCACAACACTCCATACCCAGCTCAGTTCTTGTTGGGCTACTTTTGGGGGAAGTCGCCTTGAAGCCCCCCACCCCCCGCAAAAAAAAAAAAAGATTTGTATACTCTGTATGCATGTTCACAAACCCAAGTCTGATTATCTTTCCCTCTTGCATGCTGTTTTGACTACCTAAGGCCTGGGGCTCAGAGACTTGAGATCATCACTATCCGTAATGATGGAACTGGGCCAGAGTTCTCCTTTAAGGCACTAGCATCCCCTGGTGTACATTTGTGTACCATCTCTGCCAAACCCATACACAAATTCTGCCAATTTGTGGTACAGCAGAAAAAGGGAAGATCTACTGCAAAATCAGAACTGCTTGCAAAATCTCCCAAGCTTCCCATACTTCTTTGAGGGCGGGTAAGTAGGTGTGCTGTTTTGGATACTGCCTTCAGATATGCATTGGCAAAGGGGAGCTCAATCTATTAGCGGCTCAGGCCAGGTTCTCACAAACAGCAGCTGAGGAGGCAAACATGTTTCTGGGCTGCTCCACTTTAGATTGTAGGTGGGATTCCCGAGGTTGAGTGCTGCTACAGACAAAATATATAGACAGATATGAATTCTGTACATAGAAAACATTTATCAGGGGAAACTGAGGCTGCATTCAGACCTGGGGTTTACAAAGCTAATGCTTCCGCCCCAATTTCTAATGCTCTTTTTACACTCTGGTATCTTGTTGTGTTATGGAACTGTGGCTTTTTGATCAATATATGTTTCCATGCACTGCTCTGGTTCACCAGCTCCCTCGTCCGCAACTGGACGTAACGGTCAGGGGTCCCTTTACCTTTACCTTACCAGAATTGTATGTCAGTATACTATCCCTAATTTCATCAGTGCAAAACTCCCACAATATTTGAGCCAATGGGAATGCAATATGATTTTTTTATTATTATTGAAACAACACATAAACCAGATTCCACTAGATTTTCAGAATGGCTTTTCCATCATGTGAAAGATCACAATGAATGCAAAAATGAGCAGGTAAAGAAACGTCGTGAAGATGGAGCAAAGTGCTGTCTGAAGGCAGTCTAGGATGGAACTTTTCCACTAGCAACGAAGGGTTGCTCCCAGATAACCTGTTCATTGAGTATTCAGAGTATTCAGCCTGTAGCATTTGCGCAAAGTCTTCAGGGCGGTTAGGTGACACCCGCCATTTAATGAGCCTTCATTCTGATCTGTTTGCAGAGAGTTTAGATGACACCATGTTAAGCAATTTTCATCCTACTGTTGGAGAAAATAAGACTCTCATTTTGATTATTACACTTTCTTTAGAGTTTATGGCCTAGCTAAACTGCAATGTCCTGTGCCTGCCTAGCTTTTACAGTAACAAAACTAGCTGCTTTTAGGTACTGTACATAAGATCCATTCCAGAACATTGAAAAGAATAAGCTGTTAGAATCTAGGGTGGCCATTGTATGTCAGGGTTGCGATACATCCAGGCAGTGGCGTAGCGTGGGGGGTGCAGGGGGGGCCGGCCGCACCGGGCACAACATCTGGGGGGGGGGGCGCGCTCGCACTCGCAGCTCTCTGCCCCTGCCTGGCTCACTCACTCTCTCTCACTGCAGTGCTGGCTGTGCGAATCCGATCCGAGCCGCCGGGTCGCCGCCCACTGTGGAGAGGAGGGTGCCAGGCGTGCGGTGCGGTGCGGAGAGAGAGCGAGGGACTATCTGGGGGAGGGACAGTGCAGTGGGGGGGACGCAAATTACTTACCTTGCCCCGGGTGCTGACAACCCACGCTACGCCACTGCATCCAGGATTTATTTGGCTGTCGGAAACACTTTCTGGATGGAAACCACTGAAATGTCCGGGAACAACCTTTGTGTTTGGATTTTTACTTTTTGAACCCTATTGTATGCATGGCAGTTGTGATTAATCTTGAATTGTTTTGTAGACAGATGAAAGAGGATATTGTAAGACATTTAATGAATAGGAAAATTAGTCAAAGTCTTACTAAATAAAGACGCTGACAAATTGTTATATGTAATCACATGATATTATGGTGGGGGCTGATCTGAAGAATCAAATGATTGGTTCAGGGTGATGACACTGGGTTGCAACTATTAAGATTGCTGTGATCCTTTGATTAGTGAATAGACGTGATGTGTGTATAAACAACATTGTTTTGAATGTGGTTCTTTACAGCCTCCTTATTTTTGAGGCTGTCCCTATGCACCTTTGTATTTCAATAAAGGCCTTTCTTTTCCTTGGAGCCTGCATCCTTTTCCTTTGGGTTTCTGGAAGGGATACCTCCAGCCTAGGAACCCCTTTTTAAATTTCTCCAAAACTGCATTTTCCCATCACTTTCCTTATTGCAAAAAATATGATTTTGAGGGGAAGCGGGATTGATGTATGAGAACTCCAAAAGCACTACACATTTTGGAAAGTTGCTTGTCTGCCTGTTCTCTTTGTTGAGACTCTGTCAACAGAGATAATTAAGTGGTGATTAACGATAGCTACCATCTATCATATTATCTCTGAGGAACATAGATAACAGGGATTAACTTCCAAATGCTCTGGATTACTCCCTGCTGTGGGACCAAGAAATCTTTGAGGAACACAGACAGGTGAGTGACCAGGAGCAGAAGAAGCATAAACTTACCCAAACACCACTTCATAGCCCTAGAGGTCAGTATTTATTCTGCGTGCAATTTAGATTGAATCTAGAAGAAGAAGCTACTAAGTCTCTTGCAACACTTTTGAGAAAAGAATGGAAAAGGAGGAAATGGAAACCATATTGGAGGGGGAAAGGATGGAAAATGGTGGTCAACAGGAAATGGGATTGGAAGATATGGATTTGGGTGTGAATTAATGACCATATAATAACTAAATATGGATCATTGTCTTAATACATAACTACAACAAAGAAACTCTTGAGGGAATAAGGACGATGTTTCTTAATATTGGGGGTAATGTTGTGATGTTGGACTGAAGGAAGACTTTTATCCATAATAATAACTGGAGAACCTCTTTTGAACTTCTTGTCTTGAAAGAAAAATGAATGAACTTGAGAAGACTGGGAAAACATTGCTTAGTAGAGGGAGGAACATCTGGATTCGCATTCCAAATCAACCCTGGTGATCAATGGGGTGGCAGATGTCACAGCGAGGTCCCTCTTGCATCCAGCTGGATAATACCCTAGGCTGAACATTTGACTGTTTTGAAGAACTCTTGCATATATAATTGACAGAGGGATAGCTGGAAGTCCTTTTTACTTATTTCTCTTTTAAAATTTTGTTTCCTCTATTTCCTTTAATATTCTTTATCTCTTTGTTCCCTTTCCTTTTCCCTTCCTTTTTTCTGCTTTGTTTTTGCTCTGCTCTGTTTTTCTGTGATCCTCTATTCAGGGTACATGAGGGGTTAACATGCAGTTGAAGGAGATGGATAGTCAATGTGTGAGAAACAGGAAGGGAAGGTCTCCCAGGGTGGAGGGATGGGAGAAGAAAGGGAAGCTACCAGTGACAGCAGGGAGGATTCAGCAGGGGGATGTTATGTACTGAGTTGAATAGGATCCAACATGCAGCAGTCTGATTGGTCCTAGAACAATGCAGCAGTCTGATTGGTCCGCAGGAGCCACCCAATCCAGCTCCAGGTGGAAGTGAATCCACAACCTGATTGGCCTACAGGAGAATCCCAGAATTAGCCAATCACGTGCAGCCCATTGTGTAAATAATGTATATAAAGCAGATATTGTGGGGGAACTTTCATTCCTCGCTACTGTGAGCTGAATATAGAGCATGAAATCCACTCTCGACTCTGAGTATATTTCAGGGGAAGAGCTGTTTGGGATATTTCCTGCTTGTGAATTATTGGGGGGGGGGTGTCTCTCTCTCTTTGTCTCTCTCTCTCTCTGTGTGTGTGTGTGTGTGTGTGTGTGTAAAACACATGCCTAAAGCTTTAAATCTGGGATGGGCATGGAAGTTCCGAAGTCGGCCACCAGGTGGCACTGCAGGCCACTCTCCAGCTGCTGCTACAGGTGCCAGTAAAACTCGCATTTTCAACCTCTTCCTCCTCCATTGCACTGGCTAAATGATTCATTGCTGGACTCCCATCGCTGAGGCCAAATGTACCTTTACAGACCAAAATATCCTTTCAAATTATACATCCAGCACATGGAACCTTACAAAGGGGCAATACGAGTGGACTCTCTGTGCCCTTATCACAGCAAAAAGACTGATACTGGTGAGTTGGAAAAATAAAAATGCGTCTGCCTTCTATGATTGGACTGAAGACTTCTACAAACTCACCACATATGAACAACCTGCAGATAAACGCAGACTTGCCATGGACAAATTCAATGATACAGTGGTACCTTGGGTTAACATACACTTCAGGTTACAGACTCTGCTAACCCAGAAATAATACCTTGGGTTAAGAACATTGCTTCAGGATGAGAACAGAAATCGTGCTCCGGTGGCGTGGCAGCAGCAGGAGGCCCCATTTGCTAAAGTGGGGCTTCAGGTTAAGAACAGTTTCAGGTTAAGAACAGACCTCCAGAACGAATTCAGTTCTTAACCTGAGGTACCACTGTATATGGAATCCATTCTTTCAAATACTGTTCTTCTTTGGGGATCATTTGTAGCCGAGTAATACTCTCTTCCGCGAACCTGGTCTTGAGTCCGTAAGTGACTGTGGAGGCCAATTCTGGATCCACACGTCCTTCCACAGTGAGGACACTGGATTCCAGGCGGGAGTTGATCACTGTGAGGGTTTGCCAAGCGTGCCTTCCTCTTAGCACATGTCTTCCTTTTGTCCTGAGTTTGAGCATCTTCAAAGCACATGACACCTTTGGTAAAAGCTGCTCTCCAATTGGGGCACTGGCAGGCTAGTGTTTCCCAGTTGTCGGTGTTTATACTAGAATCATAGAATCATAGAGTTGGAAGAGACCACAAGGACCATCGAGTCCAACCCCCTGCCAAGCAGGAAACACCATCAGAGCACTCCTGACATATGGTTGTCAAGCCTCTGCTTAAAGACCTCCAAAGAAGGAGACTCCACCACACTCCTTGGCAGCAAATTCCACTGTCAAACAGCTCTTACTGTCAGGAAGTTCTTCCTAATGTTTAGGTGGAATCTTCTTTCTTGTAGTTTGGATCCATTGCTCCGTGTCCGCTTCTCTGGAGCAGCAGAAAACAACCTTTCTCCCTCCTCTATGTGACATCCTTTTATATATTTGAACATGGCTATCATATCACCCCTTAACCTCCTCTTCTCCAGGCTAAACATGCCCAGCTCCCTTAGCCGTTCCTCATAAGGCATCGTTTCCAGGCCTTTGACCATTTTGGTTGCCCTCCTCTGGACACTACATTTTTAAAGATTTGCCTTGATAGAGTCTTTAAACCTCTTTTGTTGACCACTAGCATTACGCTTTCCATTTTAAAGTTTGGAATAGAGTAGCTTCTTTGGAAGACAATAATCAGGCATCTGAACAACATGACCAGTCCAATGAAGTTGATGTTGAAGAATCATTGCTTCGATACGGGTGATCTTTGCTTCTTCCAATACAGTCATACCTCATGTTACGTTTGCTTCATGTTACCTTTTTTCAGGTTGGGTCCTGCAGCGACCTGGAAGTACCGGAAAGGGTTACTTCTGTGTTTCGCCACTCGCGCATGCGTAAAAGCGCTAAATCGTGTCAACATGATTCATGGTGTCAACATGACTGTGATGTGTTACAAGTCATTAACTCCAAGCCTCATGGCCATGCCTCAGAAAACACAAACCAGCCCAGCTTTTCAAAGCTGGCTATCGTGGCTTTAATCTTTGTGCATTGCTACACCTGATGGCTGAACCGTATAAAGCACTGACTTTTATATATCTATTTTCACTGCCAAATGTTGCAGGGGGCCATTTTCCGCAGCTTGGTGCTGCTTTAGAGTTAATCAGATGACATCAGGTTTTCGGTTAGAGCGCCAAAGGCTCATTTTGTAGGGCACTGTGAAACGTGCGGTTTTCACTGCTAAAAGTTGCACGGGCCATTTTGCCAGTGCTCGGCACAGGAATCCCTTTCCCGTAATATCTTATACATTTTAGACAGCACTTTTACATTATGCAACAGGTATCTCTCCAGTTGTGGTATTTGGCAAAATCTTGATCCTGGGGGTTAGGGTGCCGAGGGCTGATTTTGTGGGGTGCAGGAAAACATAGTGTTTTCATTGCCAAATGTTGCATGGGGCCTTGTTACAGCATATGGCTCTGCTTTCGAGTTAGTCGGACAACCCCAGATTTTTGGCGAAATCTTGAAACTACTGTTTAGTGTGCTGATGGCTCATTTGGGGGGGGGCTCTTCCTGGAGTTTGGCATCGCTTTGGAGTTAATCGGATAATGTCATATTTTTGGCAAAATATTTACGCTGCAGGTAAGGGTGTCGAGGGCTCATATTGTGGGGCGCCATGAAACGTAGTTTTTTCACTGCCAAATGTCACGTGGGGCCTTCTCCAAGCATTTGACGAAACATAGTGTTTTCTCGACAAACGTTGCAGAGGCTTTCCCCCGCCGGTTAGCACCCTTTGTAATGATTTGGCTGACCTTGGATTTTTGGCGATATCTTAACCCAGCAGGTTAGGACGCTGAGGGCTCATTTTGTGGGGTGCTGGGAAATGTAGTATTTTCTCTTTTTTTCCAAAATAATTTATTGGTTTTTTCACAAAAAATTTAAACACAGAGACAAATAGACAAACAAACATAAATCATAACCTTATTAAAACTAATCTAATTAACATTGTTAAGTGACTTCCTCGTATCCCCCTGGTTGGATTTCAGTGCATATCATTTTAACGGTTTTCCAAATCAATATTCTTATAAAATTAACTTAATCACTTAACATCTTTCTTACTTCCCAGTTCAGTATTAAACATATTAATTTGTCACATATTACATATTTAAATCCTCAGCCTATCCGCTATATGCAAGCTTTTTCCAATTAATTTAACTTAACATATTTAACTAAATAGTCATTGAATTTCATCCATTCTTCCTGATACTCCTCCTCCTTCTGGTCAGGGACTCTTCCAGTCACATCGGCTAGCTCCGAAAAATCCATCATCTTCATCTGCCATTCCTCCACTGTTGGTACTTCTTGCGTTTTCCAATTCTTAGCTAACAAAATTCTTGCTGCAGTTGTGGCATGCAAAAATAATTTAACATCTTTCTTGGGCAATTCCAAACCTGTTATTCCAAGAAGAAAGGCCTCTGGTTTCTTTATAAATGTATTTTTCAACATTTTTTTTCAATTCATTATAAATCTTTTCCCAGAAGTCTTTCACCTTGGGGCAGGTCCACCACATATGCTAGAAGGTACCTTCTTTTTCTTTACATTTCCAGCAATGGTTATCACAGTTATGATAAATCTTTGCTAATTTAACAGGGGTCAGATACCATCTATACATCATTTTCATTATGTTTTCCTTTAGTACAGTACATGCAGTGAACTTGACCCCTTTCTTCCACAATCTTTCCCAATCCTCAAACAGGATATTATGTCCTACATGTCTTGCCCAATCTATCACCACTGATTTAACTTGTTCATCCTTTGTATGCCACTCTAACAATGGGAAATGTAGTGTTTTCACCACCCCACCCCCCAATGTTGCAGGGGGCATTCTCTGGGTGTTTGGTGCTGCTTTGCAGTGAATCAGATGACATTGGACCTTTGGAGAATTCGTGACCCTGTGGGTTAGGGCAATGAAGCCTCATTTGGGGGGGGCACCATAAAACGTGGGGTTTTCACTGCCATGGATCACAAAACGGCTGCTGTTTTGTGCAAAGCTGGTAGATTGAGAAACTTGTATTTTATTTTTATTTTTAAAAAAAACAAAGGTGTGTGCTTACAGGTAAACAGATACCAGTGTGCATGCCCATTATGACCTCAGGCAAGATTCAAGAAAATACAGGTGGTCCCTCTTAACTGACATTCTTAACTGAACAGAGCTGAAGGGAGGGGCTGGTTCTGGAGCAAAGCTGTTTAGATTGGGTTTGGGTGGATGCGAAGAGGATGCCTCAAACTTCTTGGGCTTTGCTTCTCAACTTATTCTGCCTTCTGGGACCCCCCAGCCCAACACCAACCACCTCTTGGATAGGTGAGCATGCAGATATTTTGGAATGTGAGTGTGGGGCAGGATGACCACGTATGAAAGCTCATTTTAGCACAAGTGCTGGCCCCCCTTTTCTCTCCCATGGAGGCCCTGAGCTGGCCAGCTCTTTGTTCAGGGCCTCCAAGGGAGAGAAAAGGGATCCTCAGTTACTATTTGCCTTCTGAGGACAATGTCTCACTCCCAGAGCCCCAATACTCATGGCTGCTGCTCTAACAGCCTCAGGACATCCAAGGGATCATGAGCAAAGCACACAAGCCCTGCCCGCCAGATATGAAGCTCTCTCCTGAGAGAATTTGGGGTTTTTAATTGGCTGAACAGAGTTTCAGCCCTTGGGGAATTTGATTTCTTAAACATACACCTTCCCCTTCCTTGTGTCCCTGGTGAGAAAAGCCAATCCTGCTCTCTTCCTTTGGTAATTTAATCAGAGGAAATAACTCTTTCAATGGTCTAATACATTTGCTGAATCATGAATTCTGTTCATGCACAGAGGCTATACCTCTTGAAACCCCAAAGATGGACAAAATGGGGCATTTCTCTCCACCTGGCTCCACCAGATATTGCTGATGGCCAATGAAAGCCCAAGTAGGGATTCCTAGTGGGGGATGTTGCTGTGGTATATTGGAGGAGCAGGGCCAGGAGGCTAACTTGGACACCTGAGAACACAAAAAAGCAGCAGCAAAACAACTACATGTTTCCTTTTAAATGGACCTTCCTGCTGAGTGTAAAGCACAGATCCTCATTTTTAAAGGGAAAAGGGAGAGAAGGCTTCTCCCAAAGTGTCAGAAGGCCACAAATAATGTAACAATAGAACAAAACAAATGTGCCATTTCATGTTGTAGCAGGAACCCCCCACCCCAATCATTCAGTTTGTACAAACTTCACACACACTCACACTCACACACTACATACGCCACGCTTCTGTTATAAATTCATAGAAAAATCAACCATACATCGGATTTGCACTGTTCCACTTTTATTTTACTCCATGAAGGAAAGACTACAAAATGGGGAAGGTTTGATACAGGGCGCCATAATCCCTTCATCATCCCAGCACATCCACAGGAGCCCTGCCCAGTTGCTATGCCAACCCTGATGGTCCTAGACAGAAGACAATCAAGATCACAAAGAACTTCCATATGGGAGTGGATTCAGCATGGACTGGAAGAAAGGACAATGATCAGATCTTCCCTCAGGGGGCAGGAAACTGCGACTACCTTTTGTCTTCGGAGAATGACTCATGGGGAGGGGTAGAGGGGAACCAGCCAGGTGACAGGACACTCAGGTTACCACCACAACTCCTCCCTCAACTCCTCCTTTCTGTAATATATGCATGATGTTTCTGGGGGTGGGCTTGACCTAGAGGAGGGGAATTTCAAAAGTTTTTATAAGGTCTTGCACACCATTGTTCTGGGTCTTTCCTTTCTCCTGCGAGTGAGGGGAACACCCTGCTGCAACAGTTCAATAAAGGCCAAGCCTACAGGCTGCTGATTTGCTCCAATTTACTCTGGTTGGTGTCTTTACTTTTTGTCCAAGGGAGCCCTCAGATTTTTCCGGTAACAATGTGATACAGAATCCTATGTGCAAATCTGTTAGATTGAGAAATTTGTATTAAATAAGAAAAAAAAATTAAAGGTGTGTGCTTGCAGGTAAACAGATTGGAGATTTCCTGCAAGATCTCATTGAAGTCTTGCAAGATGTCTAGGAGAGCAAAATATGTATTGAGATTTGGGAGAGATCTTGCATGCTCTTTCAGGGACCAAAGCCATCACTGCCGCAGCGCCAAAGGCAGGTGGCTAAGGGGTGGTGGGTGTCCCACGGGGCGAAATGGGACGTACCCCCCCCCCCAAGCTCAGGATTCCAGAACTAACAACTGTCGGTTGGGAGGGACGGAAGGCAAGGACCCACAGCCCAGGTGGGGCTCGCTAGCCTTGGGGAGGAGGACAGTTGGGGCTCACATGCCTCATCACCGCAGAAGCTGTAACTGGAAAGCTGTCCTGGCCAGGCCGGTGTCCTTTGGCTCCAGTTGGGAGTGAAACGGATGACGTCTGATTTTTGGCGAAATATTTTTTTTTTTTAAAAAAAATGATTTTCAAGTTTATACATTTCAATAATTTTGCAGTCATTGTAACATTTCAAAACTTGACTTCCTTCCCCCTCTTTCTGCAGTTCCTTAAATTGATTCTTCATATCTTATGCATATCCAAATTACCTTAATTTCTTCATTTATGCATCTGCTTTAAATATATAATCTTATTAAACTGCAGGTTATTCCAATAATCCTGCCAATGTTCTTATCTGTTTACAGTTTGTAACTATTCATTAAACCATTTCCATTCTTTAATAAAAAGTTTGTTCTCTTGCTCCTAGAAACGGTCAGCATGCGACAAAGACCACATCCTGGGAACGGCTTTGACTGGCCACCTAAACCAGGTGAGGGCAGCCAAGGAGTCTCAAATGCTCAGGAACTTCCCCTGTGTGCAAAGACAGCCTCCAGCAGATTGAGCGGACAAGACCAAGCGTGGGCCCAGTGGTCAAGAAGGTGGTTTCTGCAATGCTGTGGAGGGAAGTGAGGGGCAGATGGGGCTCATCCACCTATAAAGGTAGCCCATCGAGGAGAAGGAAAACTCCTAATTTGCCTTGTGGGATATCTTTGGGAGCTGAAAAGGCGAAGGAGTAAACCCTACACAAATCTGGAGTGGAGTCCCTCAGGCGGTTGTGTGGCGCCGTTTACAACCCCTTCTGACAACTCCTGCAGCCCAACTGGTGCCTAACTCTGCTTTCCTTGGAGACACATCTGCAAGGCCAAGAGAGGGAGTCTTGTCATCTGGGAAGCCCAGGACCTCCAGACACACTGCCCAGTCTTGCTCCCTGGAGAGGTCACTTTGGGACTGCTGACACCCTTGCTTGACTTTTGACCTCACCCCCAGAGGCGCACTCCATTGCTTCTCAAGACAGACAAATGCCAACATTAAAAAACTACTTGAAAGAATTTTATTTCATTCACAAAAGACAATCTGGCATGTGATTAGGACAGTGGTTTTCAGACAACGGGTGACACGTTTATTGATCCAGTTTGGAAGTCTCTGTCTTGTCTTCACACATGCGCAGTTCCATCTAGGAGCAACAACAAGGGAAGGATCCAAACTGTCGACTCCTGCAGTGAGACTCAGGATTTCCACTCATGCTCACAAACGTAGGAAAAAGCACCGCCTAGGATAAAACAATGATCACAGAATAGCATGTTTGTAAAGGAACTTGATTAGAATAATGATGATGATTTTTATTTTATTTTTCTATTTGGGTTTGTGGGGAAGGGGGGGACTGGGTCTTGGTGGGGAGGGAGATCTGTGCTGGAGTTGCTGGCCTCACTGCTGTCGCTGCCCGGAAGAGGAAAGATTTTGAATCTTTCCATTTATTATTATGTTGACAACCCATCTTTCCTTCAAGGATCTTCAGGTGGCTTACGCTATTCCCCCTTTCTTTAATTATATTTACTTCCTCATTCCATTTCTCTTCCAATATCTCTTCCTCCTCCTCCTCGCAGACCAGGGGGTGGATTTTAGGGGCACGACATCAGGAGGCCGGCAGCTCGCCCAGCCGGCCACACTGGCCATTCTCTCTTTCAACAGCCTTTGAGAACAACTGAGTAGGCATCTAGAGCGTCAACTGAACAGGCATGTGGATCAGCTAGTCACTGGGCACAGTCTATTCTTTTGGAGGGGGCTTTCCCCAGTTTCCATTTATAAGAAGTTTGAAAGGTTGCCTCTTTATAAAATCTGTTTCCTTGTGACGAGAGACCACACTGGAGACTCATAGTGTTTTTGAAATATATAAAGGTAAAGGGACCCCTGACCATTAGGTCCAGTCGTGGCCGACTCTGGGGTTGCGGCGCTCATCTCACTTTATTGGCCGAGGGAGCCGGTGTACAGCTTCCAAGTCATGTGGCCAGCATGACTAAGCCGCTTCTGAACCAGAGCAGCACACGGAAACGCCTTTATCTTCCCGCCGGAGTGTTACCTATTTATCTACTTGCACTTTGACATCCTTTCGAACTGCTAGGTTGGCAGGAGCAGGGACCGAGCAATGGGAGTTCACTCCGTCGTGGGGATTCGAACCCCCAACCTTCTGATAGGCAAGTCCTAGGCTCTCTGGTTTAACCCACAGCGCCACCCACATCCCTATTATTTATTTATTTAGATACTTGGGTTTGGGGCGAAGGGAGAACTGGGTCTTGGAGCGGGGTAGAGCTGTACTGGAGCTGCTGGCCTCACTGCTATCGCTGCCTGGAAGAGAAATGAAGAGAAAAAATTCTTAATTTTTTCATTGATTATTACATTGATAATCCATCAGTAGCATCCATCCCCTGGTCGCTTGGTCTTACATAAATTGTTTTCACCTACACTAAAGATTCCTTCTGATCTTCATAACCATCACTTCATCCTCCCATTTCTCTTCCAATATCTCTTCCTCCTCCTCCTCGCAGACCAGGGGATGGATCTTTGGCACGTGACAGCAGGAGACCAGCAGCTCACGCAGCCAATCTTTATAAACTAATCTAACCATGACATGGTTCCCTACGTTTCTGAATCTTGAGGGATAGTAAAAGAAACAGAATGCAGAAGGAATTAGGAATCCTACTTACACTTTATATGAAGAAAGTCTCTTCATTACACGTATTTCCTTTCTGACAAACATCCTCCTCAAACTAAATATGCTCATCTTTAATTTTATAGTCCCTCTCCTCTTTTGTCCAGTTCCACCCCTCCTTTCGGCGCTTTTCTTTTCTTGATTCTCCAATTAGTCCAGCCGTTTCTCCTAGACCACGCTACACCATCTTTATAGGTTAGTGTTTAATATAAGTTCAATATTAAAAGTGTTGCCTTCTCTTTTACCTTTGTTTTCCAGTAACTTCCACTCTTTTACCACAAACAGCGCTGACAATCCAAGTCTTTTAACTCAGTCTCTTTCGCTGGGCTCACGCCACTTCAAAGTAAAAAACAAGTTAAGTCCTTGAATTCCGCTTCTTTTAATGGGCTACTACTGCTGCTGCAGAGTGAAATTTGAATCTGTCTTCCTTTTCTTACCGGTACTTGTTAGAGAAATCTTCGCTTATGGTTAAGTATAATGAGAAAGATTTCCAATATATTTAAGATAAAATCTCCTGTTCTTTACTCTTTATGTGCTAGTCTTCTGGGTCTGTTTCTGAGCAGTTCACTTTGTATAAATAAGTCTCATGGACCCTCTTCTCCTCAAGCTCTCCCTGTTAGCTTAGTGCAGTAATTAAGGGGATTGAGAAAGTGAGAGATTTTGCTGCCATTCTTACCATTTGGGACTCTGAGGCTTGCTGCTGAGGATTGCTCGTGTCCTTGCGTCTAGGAACTGTCTGTCGACTCACCTCCTGGTTAGGACGTGGGCTTCGAAGGGTTCCTTTTTTGACGCTGCCAGACAATGTCAGCCCTGGGCCACGCCCAGAGCCTTTTTGGGGGTCGTGTAGCCTCTGCATTGCCCCCCAAAGTTCCCTCTAACAGCTGCTAGGCGCGCAGAACCCTTGAAGCACATCCACAATGGAGGGCGGAAAAACCGGAAGCACTTACATACCAGGTTTGGGAGGGAGATTTGGTCTGCAATAGGCTTTTTCCGTAGGGACACGGATGCCCACAGAACCTAGGGCTTGCTGATCAGAAGGTCGGCAGTTCGAATCCCCATGATGGGGTGCGCTCCCGTTGCTTGGTCCCAGCTCCTGCCAACCTAGCAGTTCGAAAGCACAAAGTGGAAGTAGATAAATACCGTATTTTTCGCTCTACAGGACGCACTTTTCCCCCTTCAAAAATTAAGGGGAAATGATCAAAGCAGCAGAAATAAGAGATGATTGGATCCCTTTCTGAGCTCAAGGCATGGGTACCCCCAACAAAAAATTAAAATTCGGTTTTGTAATTTGGAACTAATGTGATTTGATTGGTTTGCTAATAAAAATTATTTTATAAAAAAACAACAACAAAAATTAAGGGGAAATGTGTGTGTGCCCTATGGAGTGAATGCAGGCTGCGCAGCTAAGCCCAAAGCCAGAACAGGGAGAAGGAGCGCTGTGCAGCGCTCCGTCTCACTGTTCTAGCTTGGGGATGGCTGCGCAAAGCCTCCGCAGGGCAGCGGGGTGAAAGCACCCTGCTGCCCTGCGGAGGCTTCAAAGACAGTCCCCGAAGCCAGAACAGCGAGGCGGAGCGCTGCGCAGCGCTCCATCTCACTGTTCTAGCTTGGGGATGGCTGTGCAAAGCCTCCGCAGGGCAGCGGGGTGCCTTCACCCCGCTGCTCTGTGGAGGCTTCAAAGGCTGCACGCTGTTGGCTTCAGGCAGCTATCCGCAAGCTTTCAGAGCGCAGCAGGAGTTCCCGCCATGCTTCGAAGGCTTGCGGATAGCCGCCTGAAGCCTGGAGAGTGAGAGGGGTCAGTGCACACCGATCCCTCTTGCTCTCCAGGCTACGCTTCGCTGGAGAGACCCTGCACCATTTTCCCTCTCTGCACAGCGCCCCTTCAGCAAAGCGGGAGGAGAAATGGAAGGGGCTCCGCTTCTCCTGCCGCTTCGCTGAAGGGACGCTGAGCAGAGAGGGGGAGAATTTTTTTTCCCCTGTTCTCCCCCTCCTATTGTCCGGTGCGTCTTATGGTCTGGTGCGTCCTATAGAGCGAAAAATACGATAGGTGTCGTTCTGGCGGGAAGGTAAACAGCCTTTCCGTGCACTGCTCTACTTTTGCCAGAAGCGGCTGAGTCATCCTGGCCACATGACCCGGAAGCTGTACGCCGGCTCCCTCAGCCTATAGAGCGAGATGAGCACGCAACCCTAGAGTCGTCCGCGACTGGACCTAACGGTCAGGGGTACCTGTACCTTTACCTAGGCTTTTTCCAGATCTGCCTTACTGCCCTATGTTTCTAAATCTTGAGGGAGAGCAAAACAAGCAGAATGCAGCAAGAATTAGACATCCTACTTACATTCAAGAAGAAGAATCTTCATTTTGCCAGAAAACATCATTACTTCTCACAAACCGCCTCCTTTCTCCTGAACTATCCTCAGATAGTTGCTCAGCCAAGTCACTCAGCAGGGGGACGTGTCGCAATGGAGGCCCTGACCCTGTTGCTTTAGCTATCTTGCTTAACAATGTTCCCCTTAACATTAATTTTTCAAATATATCTTCCAGTGGGTTTTTATTTTATTTATTTAGGAAAGATCTAGAACTGGCTTCATCCAGCACGGTGCATTTCTGGACAGGACAGGAAACACCTTGCAAACACACACTTTTCAACATGGCGGTGTCACCAAGGAAAAACACTCCTGGCCTAGACTATGGCTGCTGTTTCTCAATTAATAGTCAAAAATGACCCTTCTCAACATCCTGTAATAATCTGTCCAGTATTGTGATGGACAGGAGCAGGACTTCACCCTTAGACCTCCTCATCCCCCTGTTTCCTTCTGTTTCTGCCCAGTGTCTTCTGCCAATCAACAGCTTTCCTTAGGTTGCAAGGAAGTGAAATGTTATGAGATTCTTGGTGCCACACTCCCCTTTGCCATGAGTTTCTGGGTGCCAGGCGCTGAACCCCTGGACACGGAACATCTGGGGAATTGATCTAAGCCATGTTTAAATGTACCCCAAGCTCTACATTTGATTGTTGGTTATTAAAAACTGATTGGAACCATTTTATTTCATTCACAAAAGAAATTTTGACATGTGATTATGATAACAGTTTATATAATAAAGGTGACACGTTTATTGTTCCTTTTTGTAAGTTATTATTTGTCTACTTTTTATATATATATTAATCAGTAAGGGTGGGAAGCAGTGTTGCATATGAAACTGGTGGATGGCTGTCATTAATCCAGATCAGTTTCATAGAATCATAGAAACTTATAGCTGGAAGGGACCCCAAGGGTCATCTAGTCCAACCCCCTGTGATGCAGGAATCTCAGCAAAAGCATCCATGGCAGACGGCCATCCAACCTCTGCTTAGTAACCTCCCAGGAAGGAGAGTCCACCACCTCTCGTGGGAATGCCAAACAGCCCTTACTGTCAGAAAGCTTTTGTGAATGTTGAGTTGGAATCTCCTTTCTTATAACTTGAATCCATGGGTTCGAGTCCTACCGTCTAGAGCAGGAGAAAACAAGCTTGTTCCCTCTTCCATGTGACAGCTCTTTAGATATTTGAAGATGGCTGTCAGATCTCCTCTCAGTTTCCTCTTTTCCCGGCCAAACCTACCCAGCTCCTTCAAGTGTTTCTCTTCAATCTGAGTTTCCAGACCCTTGATTGTCTTGGTTGCCCTCCTCTGCACACATTCCAGCTTGTCAACACCCTTCTTAAAGGATGGTGCCCAGAACTGGACACAGGACTCCAGGTGTGGCCTGGCCAAGGTAGGAGAGAGTAGGACTTTGACTTCGTTTCATCAGGACCCTGGACTTCCATAGATGCAACCTAGAACAGCGTGACCATTTTCTGCTGCTGCGCATTCCTTGTGGCTGAGGCTCAGGGTAACGCCCCCGGGACCTTTCAGTTCATGGTGTCCATGGAGGCGCAGGTCAATTCTGTGTCCAGGGCAGCTGTTGACCAGCTTCATCTAGTACGCAGGCTGAGACCCTACCTGCCCACAGACTGTCTCACCGGAGTGGTGCATGCTCTAGTTATCTCTTGCTTGGACTACTGCAATGCACTCTATGTGGGGCTACCTTTGAAGATGACCCAGAAACTACAACTAATCCAGAATGCGGCAGCTAGACTGGTGACTGGGTTTGTCCCCAAGACCTCCCAGTACGTTTCCGGGCACAATTCAAAGTGTTGGTGCTGACCTTTAAAGCCCTAAACGGCCTTGGCCCAGTATACCTGAAGGAGCGCCTCCGCCCCCATCGTTCTGCCTGGACACTGAGGTCCAGCGCTGAGGGCCTTTTGGCGGTTCCCTCCCTGCGAGAAGCCAAGTTACAGGGTAGTGGTGCCTGCCCTGTGGAACCCCCTCCCACCAGATGTCAAAGAGATCAACAGCTACCTGACATTTAGAAGACGTCTGAAGGCAGCCCTGTTCTGGGAAGCTTTTAATGTTTGACAGACTATTTTATTTTCAATATTTTGTTGGAAGCCGCCCAGAGTGGCTGGGTATAAATAATAAATTATTATTATTATACGATAATGATGACGACTGTGAGGTGTTACAAGTCATTAACTTCAAGCCACACTGCCATGCCTTTGAAGACACAAACCATCCCAGCTTTTCAGAGCTGGCTATCATGGCTTCTTTAATCTTTGTGTGTTGCTCCACCATGTGGCTGAATCATATAAAGCACTGACTTTTACATATCTCTTGACCTCTAATTGCAAGAAGATCTCGTTAACTTGGATTATAATCTTTATAAATTGGAGTTGTGGAGCAGGTCCTTGAGAGGGGGGGGCTCCCACCATTCCTCCTCAGTCCAGCCCCTGACAACCATGTGGGTTACTGCGTCGAGGGCTCATTTTGTGGGGCGATGTGAAACGTAGTGTTTTCACCCCCAAACCTTGCAGGGGGCATTCTCTGGGTGTTTGGTGCCGCTTTGGAGTGAATTGGACAACGTCTGACTTTTGGAGAAATTGGGATCCCGTGAGTTAGGGCGCCAAAGGCTCATTTTTGGGGGTGCCATGAAATGTGGGGTTTTCACTGCCAAACATTTCAGGGGGTCTTTAGCAGGTGTTTGCCATTGCTTTGTTGTGAATCCTAAGACATCGGGTTTTCAGCGAAATCGTGGCCACCATAGCTATCCTGACAGATGATTTGGCCTGTCACCCTTGTGTGGAAGTAAAGGATGAGATTCCCCTACTCCTCCGCCTGGGGTCTCCAATGTGGTGCACCCAGCCTCCACTCACACTATTCCTATGTTGGGAAAGTTGGGGGTGGTTTGTGGGGGATGTTATGTACTGAGTTGAAAAGGATCCAAAATGCAACAGTCTGATTGGTCCTAGAACAATAGAATCCAACATGCAGCAGTCTGATTGGTCCTAGAACAATGCAGCAGTCTGATTGGTCCGCAGGAGCCACCCAATCCAGCTCCAGGTGGAAGTGAATCCACAACCTGATTGGCCTACAGGAGAATCCCAGAATTAGCCAATCACGTGCAGCCCATTGTGTAAATAATGTATATAAAGCAGATATTGTGGGGGAACTTTCATTCCTCACTACTATGAGCATGAAATCCACTCTCGACTCTGAGTATATTTCAGGGGAAGAGCTGTTTGGGATATTTCCTGCTTGTGGATTAGTGTGTGTGTGTGTGTGTGTGTGTGTGTGTAAAACACATGCCTAAAGCTTTATATCTGGGATGGGCATGGAGGTTCCAAGGTCGGCCACCAGGTGGCACTGCAGGCCACGCTCTAGCTGCTGCTACAGGTGCCAGTAAAACTCGCATTTTCAACCTCTTCCTCCTCCATTGCACTGGCTAAATGATTCATTGCTGGACTCCCATCGCTGAGGCCAAATGTACCTTTACAGACCAAAATATCCTTTCAAATTATACATCCAGCACATGGAACCTTACAAAGGGGCAATACGAGTGGACTCTCTGTGCCCTTATCACAGCAAAAAGGCTGATACTGGTGAGTTGGAAAAATAAAAATGCGTCTGCCTTCTATGATTGGATTGAAGACTTCTACAAACTCACCACATATGAACAACCTGCAGATAAACGCAGACTTGCCATGGACAAATTCAATGATACAGTGGTACCTTGGGTTAACATACGCTTCAGGTTACAGACTCTGCTAACCCAGAAATAATACCTCGGGTTAAGAACTTTGCTTCAGCATGAGAACAGAAATCGTGCTTCGGCGGCACGGCAGCAGCGGGAGGCCCCATTTGCTAAAGTGGGGCTTCAGGTTAAGAACAGTTTCAGGTTAAGAACAGACCTCCAGAACGAATTAAGTTCTTAACCTGAGGTACCATTGTATATGGAATCCATTCTTTCAAATACTGTTCTTCTTTGGTGATCATTTGGAGCTGAGTAATACTGTCTTCCGTGAACCCGGTCTTAACAGTGAGTCCGTAAGTGACTGTGGAGGCCAATTCTGGATCCCCACGTCCTTCCACAGTGGGGACATTGGATTCCAGGCAGGAGTTGATCACTGTGAGGGTTTGCCAAGCGTGCCTTCCTCTTAGCACATGTCTTCCTTTCGTCCTGAGTTTGAGGATCTTCAAAGCACATGACACCTTTGGTAAAAGCTGCTCTCCAATTGGGGCACTGGCAGGCCAGTGTTTCCCAGTTGTCGGTGTTTATACTACATTTTTAAAGATTTGCCTTGATAGAGTCTTTAAACCTCTTTTGTTGACCACTAGCATTACGCTTTCCATTTTAAAGTTTGGAATAGAGTAGTTTCTTTGGAAGACAATAATCAGGCATCTGAACATGACCAGTCGAATGAAGTCGATGTTGAAGAATCATTGCTTTGACACGGGTGATCTTTGCTTCTTCCAGTACAGTCATGCCTCATGTTACATTTGCTTCATGTTACCTTTTTTCAGGTTGGGTCCTGCGGCGACCCAGAAGTACCGGAAAGGGTTACTTCTGTGTTTTGCCACTCATGCATGCGTAGAAGCGCTAAATCGTGTCAACATGATTCATGGTGTCAACATGACTGTGATGTGTTACAAGTCATTAACTCCAAGCCTCATGGCCATGCCTCAGAAAACACAAACCACCCCAGCTTTTCAGAGCTGGCTATCGTGGCTTTAATCTTTGTGCATTGCTACACCGTATAAAGCACTGACTTTTATATATCTATTTTCACTGCCAAATGTTGCAGGGGGGCATTTTCCGCAGCTTGGCGCTGCTTTAGAGTTAATCGGATGACGTCAGGTTTTCGGTTAGAGCGCCAAAGGCTCATTTTGTGGGGCGCTGAGAAACGTGCGGTTTTCCTTGCTAAACATTGCACGGGCCATTTTGCCAGTGCTCGGCGCAGGAATCCCTTTCCCATAATATCTTATACATTTTAGACAGCACTTTTACATTATGCAACAGGTCTCTCTCCAGTTGTGATATTTGGCAAAATCTTGATCCTCAGAGTTAGGGCGCCGAGGGCTGATTTTGTGGGGTGCAAGAAAACATAGTGTTTTCACTGCCAGATGTTGCATGGGGCCTTGTTACAGCATATGGCTCTACTTTCGAGTTAGTCAGACAACCCCAGATTTTTGGCGAAATCTTGAAACTACTGTTTAGTGTGCTGATGGCTCATTTTTTTTGGGGGGGGGGAGATGTGAAACGTATTTTTACAGGGGCTCTTCCTGGAGTTTGGCACCGCTTTGGAGTTAATTGGATAATGTCATATTTTTGGCGAAATGTTTACGTTGCAGGCAAGGGTGTCGAGGGCTCATATTGTGGGGCGCCATGAAACGTAGTTTTTTCACTGCCAAATGTAGCATGGGGCCTTCTCCAAGCATTTGACGAAACATAGTTTTTTCTCGACAAACGTTGCAGAGACTTTCCCCCGCAGCTTAGCACCCTTTGTAATGATTCGGCTGACCTTGGATTTTTGGCGATATCTTAACCCAGCAGATTAGGACGCTGAGGGCTCATTTTGTGGGGTGCTGGGAAATGTAGTATTTTCTCTCTTTTTTTCAAAATAATTTATTGGTTTTTTCACAAAAATTTAAACACAGAGACAAATAGACAAACAAACATAAATCATAACCTTATTAAAACTAATCTAATTAACATTGTTAAGTGACTTCCTCGTATCCCCCTGGTTGGATTTCAGTGCATATCATTTTAACGGTTTTCCAAATCAATATTCTTATAAAATTAACTTAATCACTTAACATCTTTCTTACTTCCCAGTTCAGTATTAAACATATTAATTTGTCACATATTACATATTTAAATCCTCAGCCTATCTGCTATATGCAAGCTTTTTCCAATTAATTTAACTTAACATATTTAACTAAATAGTCATTGAATTTCATCCATTCTTCCTGATACTCCTCCTCCTTCTGGTCAGGGACTCTTCCAGTCACATCGGCTAGCTCCGAAAAATCCATCATCTTCATCTGCCATTCCTCCACTGTTGGTACTTCTTGCGTTTTCCAATTCTTAGCTAACAAAATTCTTGCTGCAGTTGTGGCATACAAAAATGATTTAACATCTTTCTTGGGCAATTCCAAACCTGTTATTCCAAGAAGAAAGGCCTCTGGTTTCTTTATAAATGTATATTTCAACATTTTTTTCAATTCATTATAAATCTTTTCCCAGAAGTCTTTCACCTTGGGGCAGGTCCACCACATATGATAGAAGGTACCTTCTTTTTCTTTACATTTCCAGCAATGGTTATCACAGTTATGGCAAATCTTTGCTAATTTAACAGGGGTCAGATACCATCTATACATCATTTTCATTATGTTTTCCTTTAGTACAGTACATGCAGTGAACTTGACCCCTTTCTTCCACAATCTTTCCCAATCCTCAAACATGATGTTATGTCCTACATGTCTTGCCCAATCTATCATCACGGATTTAACTTGTTCATCCTTTGTATGCCACTCTAACAATGGGAAATGTAGTGTTTTCACACACACCCCAATGTTGCAGGGGGCATTCTCTGGGTGTTTGGTGCTGCTTTGGAGTGAATCAGATGACATTGAACCTTTGGAGAATTCGTGACCCTGTGGGATAGGGCAATGAAGCCTCATTTGGGGGGGGGCACCATAAAACGTGGGGTTTTCACTGCCATGGATCACAAAACGGCTGCTGTTTTGTGCAAAGCTGGTAGATTGAGAAACTTGTATTTTATTTTTATTTTAAAAAAGATAAACTAAAGGTGTGTGCTTACAGGCAAACAGATACCAGTGTGCATGCCCATTATGACCTCAGGGAAGAATCAAGAAAATACAGGTGGTCCCTCTTAACTGACATTCTTAACTGAACAGAACTGAAGGGAGGGGCTGGTTCTGGAGCAAAGCTGTTTAGATTGGGTTTGGGTGGCCAGCTCCTTGTTCAGGGCCTCCAAGGGAGAGAAAAGGGAACCTCAGTTACTATTTGCCTTCTGAGGACAATGTCTCACTCCCAGAGCCCCAGTACTTACGGCTGCTGCTCTAACAGCCTCAGGACATCCAAGGGATCATGAGCAAAGCACACAAGCCCTGCCTGCCAAATATGAAGCTCTCTCCTGAGAGAATTTGGGGTTTTTAATTGGCTGGACAGAGTTTCAGCCCTTGGGGAATTTGATTTCTTAAACATACACCTTCCCCTTCCTTGTGTCCCTGGTGAGAACCCCAAAGATGGGCAAGATGGGGCACTTCTCTCCACCTGGCTCCACCGGATATTGCTGATGGCCAATGAAAGCCCAAGTAGGGATTCCTAGTGGGGGATGTTGCTGTGGTATTTTGGAGGAGCAGGGCCAGGAGGCTAACTTGGACACCTGAGAACACAAAAAAGCAGCAGCAAAACAACTACATGGTTCCTTTTAAATGGACCTTCCTGCTGAGTGTAAAGCATAGATCCTCATTTTTAAAGGGAAAAGGGTGAGAAGGCTTCTCCCAAAGTGTTAGAAGGCCACAAGTAATGTAACAATAGAACAAAACAAATGTGCCATTTCACGTTGTAGCAGGAACCCCCCACCCCAATCATTCAGCTTGTACAAACTTCACACACACACACACACACACACACTACATACGCCACGCTTCTGTTATAAATTCATAGAAAATCAACCATACACTGCTGTTATAAATTCATAGAAAATCAACCATACATCGGATTTGCACTGTTCCACTTTTATTTTACTCCATGAAGGAAGGACTACAAAATGGGGAAGGACTGATACAGGCCAGCCATAATCCCTTCACCATACCAGCACATCCACAGGAGCCCTGCCCAGTTGCTATACCAACCCTGATGATCCCAGACAGAAGACAATCAAGATCACAAAGAACTTGCATATGGGAGTGGATTCAGAACAGACTGGAACAAAGGACAATGATCAGATCTTCCTTCAGGGGGCAGGAAACTGTGACTACCTTTTGTCTTCAGAAAATGACTCATGGGGGGGGGGGAGAAGGGAACCAGCCAGGTGACAGGACACTCAGGTTACCACCCCAACTCCTCCCTCAACCCCTTCTTTCTGTAATGTATGCATGATGTTTCTGGGGGTGGGCTTGATCTAGAGGAGGGGAATTTCAAAAGTTTTTATAAGGTCTTGCACACCATTTTCTGTGTCTTTCCTCTCTCCTGCAAGCGAGGGGAACACCCTGTTGCAACAGTTCAATAAAGGCCAAGCCTACAGGCTGCTGATTTGCTCCAATTTACTCTGGTTGGTGTCTTTACTTTTTGTCCAAGGGAGCCCTCAGATTTTTCCGGTAACAATGTGATACAGAATCCTATGTGCAAATCTGTTAGACTGAGAAATTTGTATTAAATAAGGGGGGGGGAATTAAAAGTGTGTGCTTGCAGGTAAACAGATTGGAGATTTCCTGCAAGATCTCATTGAAGTCTTGCAAGATGTCTAGGAGAGCAAAATATGTATTGAGATTTGGGAGAGATCTTGCCTGCTCTTTCAGGGACCAAAGCCATCACTGCTGCAGCGCCAAAGGCAGGTGGCTAAGGGGTGGTGAGTGTCCCACGGGGCGAAATGGGATGTACCCCCCTCAAGCTCAGGATTCCAGAACTAACAACTGTCAGTTGGGAGGGACGGAAGGCAAGGACCCACAGCCCAGGTGGGGCTTGCTAGCTTGGGGAGGAGGACAGTTGGGGCTCACATGCCTCATCACTGCAGAAGCTGTAACTGGAAAGCTGTCCTGGCCAGGCCTGTGTCCTTTGGCTCCAGTTGGGACTGAAATGGACGATGTCTGATTTTTGGTGAAATATTTTTTTTTAAAAAAATTATGATTTTCAAGTTTATACACTTCAGTAATTTTGCAGTCATTGTAACATTTCAAAACTTGACTTCCTTCCCCCTCTTTCTGCAGTTCCTTAAATTGATTCTTCATATCTTATGCATATCCAAATTACCTTAATTTCTTCATTTATGCATCTGCTTTAAATATATAATCTTATTAAACTGCAGGTTATTCCAATAATCCTGCCAATGTTCTTATCTTTTTACAGTTGGTAACTATTCATTAAACCATTTCCATTCTTTAATAAAAAGTTTGTTCTCTTGCTCCTAGAAACAGTCAGCATGCGACAGAGGCCACATCCTGGGAACGGCTTTGACTGGCCACCTAAACCAGGTGAGGGCAGCCAAGGTGTCTCAAATGCTCAGGATCTTCCCCTGTGTGCAAAGACAGGCTCCAGCAGATTGAGCGGACAAGACCAAGCGTTGGCCCAGTGGTCAAGAAGGTGGTTTCTGCAATGCTGTGGAGGGAAGTGAGGGGCAGATGGGGCTCATCCACCTATAACGGTAGCCCATCGAGGAGAAGGAAAACTCTGATCCTAATTTGCCTTGTGGGATATCTTTGGGAGCTGAAAAGGCTAAGGAGTAAACCCTACACAAATCTGGAGTGGAGTCCCTCAGGCGGTTGGATGGCGCCGTTTACAACCCCTTCTGACAACTCCTGCAGCCCAACTGGTGCCTAACTCTGCTTTCCTTGGAGACACATCTGCAAGGCCAAGAGAGGGAATCTTGTCATCTGGGAAGCCCAGGACCTCCAGACACACTGCCCAGTCTTGCTCCCTGGAGAGGTCATTTTGGGACTGCTGACACCGTTGCTTGATTTTGACCTCACCCCCAGAGGCGCACTCCATTGCTTCTCAAGACAGACAAATGCCAACATTAAAAAACTATTTGAAAGAACTTTATTTCATTCACAAAAGACAATCTGGCATGTGATTAGGACAGTGGTTTTCAGACAACGGGTGACACGTTTATTGATCCAGCTTGGAAGTCCCTGACTTGTCTTCGCACATGCGCAGTTCCATCTAGGAGCAACAACAAGGGAAGGAGCCAAACTGTCCACTCCTGCAGCGAGACTCAGGATTCCCACCCAGGCCCACAAACGTAGGAAAAAGCACCGCCTAGGATAAAAGGATGATCACAGAATAGCATGTTTGTAAAGGAACTTGATTAGAATAATAATGACGATTTTTATTTTATTTTTCTATTTGGGTTTGTGGGGAAGGGGGGGACTGGGTCTTGGTGGGGAGGGAGGTCTGTGCTGGAGTTGCTGGCCTCACTGCTGTCGCTGCCCGGAAGAGAAAAGAGAAAAGATTTTGAATCTTTCCATTTATTATTATGTTGACAACCCATCTTTCCTTCAAGGATCTTCAGGTGGCTTACGCTATTCCCCCTTTCTTTAATTATATTTACTTCCTCATTCCATTTCTCTTCCAATATCTCTTCCTCCTCCTCCTCCTCGCAGACCAGGGGGTGGATTTTAGGGGCACGACAGCAGGAGGCCAGCAGCTCACCCAGCCTGCCACACTGGCCATTCTCTCTTTCAACAGCCTTTGAGAACAACTAAGTAGGCATCTAGAACGTCAACTGAACAGGCATGTGGATCAGCTAGTCACTGGGCACAGTTTATTCTTTTGGAGGGGGCTTTCCCCAGTTTCCATTTATAAGAAGTTTGAAAGGTTGCCTCTTTATAAAATCTGTTTCCTTGTGACGAGAGACCACACTGGAGACTCATAGTGTTTTTGAAATATATAAAGGTAAAGGGGCCCCTGACCATTAGGTCCATTCGTGACCGACTCTGGGGTTGCGGTGCTCTTCTCGCTTTACTGGCTAAGGGAGCCGGCGTTTGTCCGCAGACAGCTTCCGGGTCATGTGGCCAGCATGACTAAGCTGCTTCTGAACCAGAGCAGCGCACTGAAACGCCTTTATCTTCCCGCCGGAGCGTTACCTATTTATCTACTTGCACTTTGACATGCTTTCGAACTGCTAGGTGGGCAGGAGCAGGGACCGAGCAATGGGAGCTCACTCCGTCTTGGGGATTCGAACCCCCAACCTTCTGATAGGCAAGTCCTAGGCTCTGTGGTTTAACCCACAGCGCCACCCACATCCCTATTATTTATTTATTTAGATACTTGGGTTTGGGGCGAAGGGAGAACTGGGTCTTGGAGCGGGGTAGAGCTGTACTGGAGCTGCTGGCCTCACTGCTATCGGTGCCTGGAAGAGAAATGAAGAGAAAAAAATCTTAATTTTTTCGTTGATTATTACATTGATGATCCATCTTTCCTGCAAGGATCTCCAGGTGGCTTGCGTTATTCTCCCTTCCTCCCTTCCATCCCTGAACTCTTCTTGAATCAGGGAGCTGCCTTCCCCCATCCCAGGGATCCAGATTCTCTCTGACCTCCCTGTTCCTCAAGAACAAACATCACCATCTCTCACCATCTATATTGGCATCCGTGGCATCCATCCGCTGGTCGCTTGGTCTTACATAAATTGTTTTCACCTTCACTAAAGATTCCTTCTGATCTTCATAACCATCACTTCATCCTCCCATTTCTCTTCCAATATCTCTTCCTCCTCCTCCTCCTCGCAGACCAGGGGATGGATCTTTGGCACGTGACAGCAGGAGACCAGCAGCTCACGCAGCCAGTCTTTATAAACTAATCTAACCATGACATGGTTCCCTACGTTTCTGAATCTTGAGGGATAGTAAAAGAAACAGAATGCAGAAGGAATTAGGAATCCTACTTACACTTTATATGAAGAAAGTCTCTTCATTACACGTATTTCCTTTCTCACAAACATCCTCCTCAAACTAAATATGCTCATCTTTAATTTTATAGTCCCTCTCCTCTTTTGTCCAGTTCCACCCCTCCTTTCGGCGCTTTTCTTTTCTTGATTCTCCAATTAGTCCAGCCGTTTCTCCTAGACCACGCTACGCCATCTTTATAGGTTAGTGTTTAATATAAGTTCAATATTAAAAGTGTTGCCTTCTCTTTTACCTTTGTTTTCCAGTAACTTCCACTCTTTTACCACAAACAGCGCTGACAATCCAAGTCTTTTAACTCAGTCTCTTTCGCTGGGCTCACGCCACTTCAAAGTAAAAAACAAGTTAAGTCCTTGAATTCCGCTTCTTTTAATGGGCTAGTACTGCTGCTGCAGAGTGAAATTTGAATCTGTCTTCCTTTTCTTACTGGTACTTGTTAGAGAAATCTTCGCTTATGGTTAAGTATAATGAGAAAGATTTCCAATATATTTAAGATAAAATCTCCGTTCTTTACTCTTTATGTGCTAGTCTTTTGGGTCTGTTTCTGAGCAGTTCACTTTGTATAAATAAGTCTCACAGACCCTCTTCTCCTCAAGCTCCCCTTGTTAGCTTAGCGCAGTAATTAAGAGGATTGAGAAAGTGAGAGATTTTGCTGCCATTCTTACCATTTGGGACTCTGAGGCTTGCTGCTGAGGATTGCTCGTGTCCTTGCGTCTAGGTACTCTCTGTCGACTCACCTCCTGGTTAGGACGTGGGCTTCGAAGGGTTCCTTTTATGACGCTGCCGGACAATGTCAGCCCTGGGCCACGCCCAGAGCCTTTTTGGGGGTCGTGTAGCCTCTGCATTGCCCCCCAAAGTTCCCTCTAACAGCTGCTAGGCGCGCAGAACCCTTGAAGCACATCCACAACGGAGGGCGGAAAAACCGGAAGCCCTTACATACCAGGTTTGGGAGGGAGATTCGGTCTGCAATAGGCTTTTTCCGTAGGGACACGGATGCCCACAGAACCTAGGGCTTGCTGATCAGAAGGTCGGCAGTTCGAATCCCTGTGATGGGGTGAGCTCCCATTGCTTGGTCCCAGCTCCTGCCAACCTAGCAGTTCGAAAGCACAAAGTGGAAGTAGATAAATACCGTATTTTTCGCTCTACAGGACGCACTTTTCCCCCTTCAAAAATTAAGGGGAAATGATCAAAGCAGCAGAAATAAGAGATGATTGGATCCCTTTCTGAGCTCGAGGCATGGGTACCCCCAACAAAAAATTAAAATTCGGTTTTGTAATTTGGAACTAATGTGATTTGATTGGTTTGCTAATAAAAATTATTTTATAAAAAAAAATAAAAATTAAGGGGAAATGTGTGTGTGCCCTATGGAGTGAATGCAGGCTGCTAGCTAAGCCCAAAGCCAGAACAAGGAGAAGGAGCGCTATGCAGCACTCCATCTCACTGTTCTAGCTTGGGGATGGCTGTGCAAAGCCTCCGCAGGGCAGCGGGGTGAAAGCACCCTGCTGCCCTGCGGAGGCTTCAAAGACAGTCCCCGAAGCCAGAACAGCGAGGCGGAGCGCTGCGCAGCGCTCCATCTCACTGTTCTAGCTTGGGGATGGCTGTGCAAAGCCTCCGCAGGCTTCAAAGGCTGCACGCTGTTGGCTTCAGGCAGCTATCCGCAAGCTTTCAGAGCGCAGCAGGAGTTCCCGCCATGCTCCAAAGGCTTGCGGATAGCCGCCTGAAGCCTGGAGAGTGAGAGGGGTCAGTGCACACCGATCCCTCTTGCTCTCCAGGCTACGCTTCGCTGGAGAGGTACTGCACCGTTTTCCCTCTCTGCACAGCGCCCCTTCAGCAAAGCGGGAGGAGAAATGGAAGGGGCTCCATTTCTCCTGCCGCTTCGCTGAAGGGACGCTGAGCAGAGAGGGGGAGAATTTTTTTCCCCCTGTTCTCCCCCTCCTATTGTCTGGTGCGTCTTATGGTCTGGTGCGTCCTATAGAGCGAAAAATACGATAGGTGCCGTTCTGGCGGGAAGGTAAACAGCCTTTCCGTGCACTGCTCTACTTTTGCCAGAAGCGGCTGAGTCATCCTGGCCACATGACCCGGAAGCTGTACGCCGGCTCCCTCAGCGTATAGAGCGAGATGAGCGCGCAACCCTAGAGTCGGCCACGACTGGACGGTCAGGGGTACCTGTACCTTTACCTAGGCTTTTTCCAGATCTGCCTTACTGCCCTATGTTTCTAAATCTTGAGGGAGAGCAAAAGAAGCAGAATGCAGAAAGAATTAGACATCCTACTTACATTCAAGAAGAAGAAATCTTCATTTTGCCAGAAAACATCATTACTTCTCACAAACCGCCTCCTTTCTCCTGAACTATCCTCAGATAGTTGCTCTTCCCAAAGTCCTCAGCCAAGTCACTCAGCAGGGGGACGTGTCGCAATGGAGGCCCTGACCCTGTTGCTTTAGCTATCTTGCTTAACAATGTTCCCCTTAACATTAATTTTTCAAATATATCTTCCAGTGGGTTTTTATTTTATTTATTTAGGAAAGATCTAGAACTGGCTTCATCCAGCACGGTGCATTTCTGGACAGGACAGGAAACACCTTGCAAACACACACTTTTCAACATGGCGGTGTCACCAAGGAAAAACACTCCTGGCCTAGACTATGGCTGCTGTATCTCAATTAATAGTCAAAAATGACCCTTCTCAACATCCTGTAATAATCTGTCCAGTATTATGATGGACAGGAGCAGGACTTCACCCTTAGACCTCCTCATCCCCCTGTTTCCTTCTGTTTCTGCCCAGTGTCTTCTGCCAATCAACAGCTTTCCTTAGGTTGCAAGGAAGTGAAATGTTATGAGTTTCTTGGTGCCAGACTCCCCTTTGCCATGAGTTTCTGGGTGCCAGGCGCTGAACCCCTGGACACTGAACATCTGGGGAATTGATCTAAGCCATGTTTAAACGTACCCCAAGCTCTACATTTTATTGTTGCTTATTAAAAACTGATTGGAACCATTTTATTTCATTCACAAAAGAAATTTTGACATGTGATTATGATAACAGTTTATATAATAAAGGTGACACGTTTATTGATCCTTTTGTAAGTTATTATTTGTCTACTTTAATGTATTTTTTATATATATTAATCAGTAAGGGGGTGGGGTGGGAAGCAGTTTTGCATATGAAACTGGTGGATGGCTGTCATTAATCCAGATCCGTTTCATAGAATCATAGAAACTTATAGCTGGAAGGGACACCAAGGGTCATCTAGTCCAGCCCCCTGTGATGCAGGAATCTCAGCAAAAGCATCCATGGCAGACGGCCGTCCAACCTCTGCTTAGTAACCTCTAAGGAAGGAGAGTCCACCCTCTTACTCTCATGGGAATCTGTTCCAACGCCAAACAGCCCTTACTGTCAGAAAGCTTTTATGAATGTTGAGTTGGAATCTCCTTTCTTATAACTTGAATCCATGGGTTCGAGTCCTACCGTCTAGAGCAGGAGAAAACAAGCTTGTTCCCTCTTCCATGTGGCAGCCCTTTAGATATTTGAAGATGGCTGTCAGATCTCCTCTCAGTTTCCGCTTTTCCCGGCCAAACCTACCCAGCTCCTTCAAGTGTTTCTCTTTTTTTTTTAAAATAATATTTTATTTTCCACATTCAATAAACAAACAGAAAACAAATCGACTAACACATCAAAAAGAAAATAGCAAAAACAAAACAATACATACATTATACAGAAAAAAATAATGAAAAAGATAAGAATAAAAAAAGTTAAAAACAAATATTATGTCATTGTATTCTTCAGCATTAACTTAAGTCTGCGACTTCCCCATGCCTTCCCACTCTGTATTCTAGATCTTATATTCTGGTAGTAAACTCTTTCCCTCTGGCGTATCTTTGGTTCAGATTAATGTTATTGTCTTATTTATCCTTACATTTCCCTATGTCTTACTAAATATACTTTCTGTAACATTGTCGTTTTTATAATAACATTCTTGTACATTCAATCTGATACCTCAAACGTTCATAATTTTATAATGTTTCTGTAGATAATCTTTAAATTTCCTCCAGTCTTCCTTCACCATCTCTTCTCCCTGGTCTCTGATTCTGCCAGTCATTTCTGCAAGTTCCATATAGTCAATGAGCTTCATTTGCCATTCTTCCAGCGTGGGTAAATCCTGCGTCTTCCAGTATTGCGCGATGAGTATTCTTGCTGCTGTTGTAGCATACATAAAAAGAGTTCTATCCTTCACTTGAACCTGTTGGTTTACCATGCCCAGGAGAAAGGCTTCTGGAGTCTTTCTAAATGTATATTTAAATATTTTTTTCAATTCATTATAAATCATTTCCCAGAAAACCTTGATCCTTGGGCACGTCCACCAAAGGTGAAAGAAGGTACCTTCTGCTTCTTTACATTTCCAGCATTTATTATCAGGCATATGATACATTTTTGCAAGCTTGACTGGTGTCATGTACCACCTATATATCATTTTCATTATATTCTCTCTTAAGGCATTACATGCCGTAAACTTTATTCCAGTGGTCCACAACCTTTCCCAGTCAGCAAACATTATGTTATGGCCAACGTCTTGAGCCCATTTAATCATAGCCGATTTCACTTCCTCATCCTGTGTGTTCCATTTCAGCAGCAAATTATACATTCTAGACAATATTTTTGTTTTAGGTTCTATGCTTTTGAATTATGGTGCTGGAGGAGACTCTTGAGAGTCCCATGGACTGCAAGAAGATCAAACGCATCCATTCTTAAGGAAATCAGCCCTGAGTGCTCACTGGAAGGACAGATTGTGAAGCTGAGGCTCCAATACTTTGGCCACCTCATGAGAAGAGAAGACTCACTGGAAAAGACCCTGATGTTGGGAAAGATGGAGGGCACAAGGAGAAGAGGACGACAGAGAACGAGATGGTTAGACAGAGTTCTCGAAGCTACAAACATGAATCTGACCAAACTGCGGGTGGCAGTGGAAGACAGAAGTGCCTGGCGTGCTCTGGTCCATGGGGTCACGAAGAGTCGGACACGACTGAACGACTAAACAACAACAGTTCTGTTTCCAATTTTGATTTTTCCACCTGGAAGCCAATTTTTCTGTCCATTTTAAATACCTCCATTATTTGATAATAATGAAGCCAATCTCGGACTTTACTTTTTAGTTTGTCAAAACTCTGCAATTTCAGTTTGTCACCATCCTGTTCTAAGATCTCCCAATACTTCGGCCAATTTGCCTCCATATTGAGTCTCTTTACTGCCTTAGCTTCCATTGGAGACAACCACCTTGGGGTTTTGTTTTCCAAAAGATCTTTGTATCTGATCCAGACATTGAACAGTGCTTTTCTAACAATGTGAATTTTGAACATTCTATGCACTTTAACTTTATCATACCATAGATATGCATGCCAGCCAAATGCATTATTAAACCCTTCTAAATCCAGTATGTCTGTGTTTTCAAGAAGTAGCCATTCCTTCAACCAGCAGAAAGCTGCTGCTTCATAATAGAGTTTTAGGTCTGGCAGGGCAAAGCCCCCTCTTTCTTTAACGTCTGTTAATATTTTAAATTTTATCCTTGGCTTTTTGCCCTGCCAGACAAATTTAGATAGATCTTTTTGCCACTTCTTGAAACAATCAGTTTTATCAATAATCTGCAGTGTCTGAAACAAAAATAGCATTCTTGGCAATACATTCATCTTAATTACAGCAATACGCCCAAGTAGTGAGAGTTTCAAGCTAGACCACGTATCTAGATCCTTTTTTATCTCCGTCCAGCATTTCTCATAGTTGTCTTTAAATAAGTTCCCATTTTTTGCTGTCATAGTTATTCCCAAATATTTAACTTTCTTCACTACTGTTAAACCTGTTTCTTTCTGAAACCTTTCATTTTCAATTTCTGTCAGATTTTTTGTCAAAACCTTAGTTTTTGTTTTATTTAATTTAAAACCTGCCAATTGGCCAAATTCTTGAATCAGTTCTAAAACTTTTTTTCCACTAGATTCTGGCTCCTGCAACATCAAAACCAGGTCGTCTGCAAAGGCTCTTAATTTATATTGTTTGGCTCCGACCTGTATCCCTTTAACCAATTGGTCCTTTCTGATCATATTCAACAACACCTCCAGGACCGATATAAAAAGTAGTGGGGAAATTGGGCACCCTTGTCGTGTTCCTTTTTCTATTCTGAACTCTTCTGTCAAAACATTATTTACAATTAATTTAGCTTTTTGTTCAGAATAGATTGCCCCTATACCATTTTCAAATTCTTGGCCTACCCCCATGCCTTGGAGATTCTTCTTCATAAAACTCCAAGAGATATTGTCAAAGGCTTTCTCCGCATCCACAAATATCAACGCCGCTTTTGTGTTTATATTTTCCTGTAAAAGTTCCAAAATGTCAATTATATTTCTTACGTTCTCTGATAGATGTCTTCCTGGGAGAAAGCCTGCTTGATCTTTATGAATCTCCTCTATTAATACCTTCTTCAGTCTTCTCGCCAAGATATCTGCAAATATTTTGTAATCCACATTTAGCAATGATATAGGCCGGTAATTCCTAAGTTGATGTTTTTCAACGTCTGTCTTTGGTATAAGAGTCACAAAAGCTTCTTTCCACGATTCTGGAGCCTTTTTCCCCTGAAGTATTTCATTACATATTTCTTTTAAGGGTTGAGTTAGCCAGTCTTTCAATGATTTATAATATCTTGCAGTCAGCCCATCAGGTCCCGGAGCTTTGCCTAGTTGCATATTTTGGATGGCACTCTCTACCTCTTGTTCTGTTATCCTGCTGCTCAGTTTAAGCTTGTTTTCTTGCGATATTTTTGGTAGCCCATTCAATTTCAAAAATTCTTCTATCTCTGTTTCATTCTGTGGTTGTTGAGAGTAGAGCTTTTTAAAATATTTTTGAAAAGCACTCCTGATCTCGTTGGGATATTGCAACATTCTTCCTTCAACTTCCAAATTTGTAATAGTGTTCATTTTTTGTCTCTTCTTTATTTGCCATGCCAATAACTTTCCACACTTATTTGCCGAATCAAATGTTCTTTGTCTCATCTGTTTGATTTTCCACTCAATCTCTTGGTTTATTAATTGCATGTACTGTACTTGATACAACTTTATCTCTCTTAATATTTCCTGTGATTTTGGGTTTGTTCTCAATCTCTTTTCACCTTCCTTGATCTTGTCCAAAATCTTTTCTCTTTTTTCCTGTTGTAATCTTCTCTTGAGTGCCATTTGATGGATCAAAAAGCCTCTCATAACCGCCTTACTTGCGTCCCATATAATTCTTTTCTCCACCGTAGTGTTCAAATTTATTTCAAAATAATCTTTCAGAGTTTTCTGGGCTTTCTTTACAAATTCCGCATCTCTAAAAAGAGAGTCATTCATCCTCCATCTGAAGGATCCAGTTGGTTGTAAGTTCATTACCATCTTAACAGCGTTATGGTCGGAGCAAGTCTTTGGGCAGATTTCCACCTTATTTATCTTTGGGGCCAGTTCTCTAGTGGTCCAAATTTGGTCAATTCTAGTCCAAGTCTTTTGGGCTTCAGAAAAGAAGGTTCCCTCTCTTTCCAAGGGATGTTTCGTTCTCCAAATGTCAATCAAGTCCAGGTTATCAGTCATTTCAAAAAAGGTTTTCGGTAGTCTCCCATCTTTGGTAACTACCTGTCTTTGTGCCTTATCCATATTCGTTGAGACTACTCCGTTCAAATCTCCCATTAGAAACACATTGTACTCCATATAATCCAGCAATGTCTCATGCAATCTTTTAAAGAATTCTGATTTTCCTTCATTGGGCGCATATACGCCCACCATCAAATATTTCTGTCCATGATACTGTATTTCAATAGCCAAATATCTTCCTTGCTCATCTTTAAAAACAAATTTTGGTGCCAGGCCTTCTTTAACATAAATTACAACTCCTCTTTTTTTGACTTTGTCCGATGAGATAAATTCTTGTCCCAACTTTTTGTTAATTAAAATTTTTCTGTGAAGCCTGGTCACATGTGTTTCTTGCAAGCAAATCAAGTCCACATGTTCTTTTTTTAATATGTGAAAAATGGATTTCCTCCTCTGAGGAATGTTCAAACCATTACAATTCCAACTCAAAAGCTGCAGAGACATGTTGTATTATTGTTATTCTGTTCCTCCCGTTGCTTCTGGTAACTTGTCTTCTTCTGCTCCTGGTGGAGTCTTTCCATCCAAATTTAGATTCAATATTGCCTCTGCTGTCTTCTTTCTTCTTTCCTCTAGTAGGTCTACTGTCCCTTTCTGTAGGTCCTCCCCGCAGGCCTCCAAAAAACTGTCTCTGTCTTCCACTGACTTTATTTTAATCTTTCGTCCTTTGAAACTAAAGGAGAGTCCTTCTGGGAATTCCCACCTGAAGATGATACTATTTCTTCTCAGCAAGGTCACCAAGTCTTTATATCTGGCTCTGAGATCTAGCAAAGGTTTGGGGATGTCTTTAAACGATTGAGAAATTTCCAAAGGTTTGTGAAAATGCAGTCCTAGGATCTTATCCCTCTCCTCCTTGGATCTTAATATGATCAGACAATCTCTGGTTTTGATCTTTTTACTTGCTCTTCCCAGTCGGAAGGCACTCAAAATTTTTATTTCTTCCTTTTCCGGATCTAATTCCCAAAATTTCACAAACTCTTGTGACAGGTAGTCCCGCAGGCTCTCCTTCTCAATTTCAGGCAAGCCTCTGATCCTAAGATTTGCCTCTCGTTCTTTCAAGTCAATTAGAGAAAACTTAACCTTATAGTCCTCCAACTGTCTGGTCATCGATGGTAATTTCTCCTCCGTAGCTGCTGCAACCTGTCGAGCTTCTTCTGCAATCTTTCGCGTTTTATCGGAGTCGCCCAATAATTTCTCTATTGCAGCTGTATTTTGCCGGATGCTCAGCGTATTCTGATCTATTTTAGAAGATGCATCTGCAATCCCTTTGTTCGTTTCTACCACCTGATTTTTAATTTCTGCAATCTCCTTTTTCGTCCCTGACACCTCCGCTGTAAGTTTATCAATGGCCCCTTGTAGCCTTGCAAAGCCCGAACTTATCACTTCATCTGTACTGGACATTCCTTTCCCCTTCTGTTGTGAGGCAGTACCTCCTGTAGGGTCTAGAGAACCTCTTCTTCCTGGAAGAAAGGATTTGCCTGATCTTGTCTTTTCCTGATAACTCTCTTTCTCAGCCATAAGCCAAGCTTTCCCACGGTCAGACTGCAGCTGCAGCTGGGCTTGTGGCACTAACAGACAGTCCGATAAGAAGTTGCAGTAAGATGTTACAGTGGAAAATTACCAGTAGACTTGTAACAATGTCTGTGCCCACTAGGGGGACTCTAAGATTCCACAATCAGAAGAAACAAAATGTCCTTTGGTTTACAGTCAAGACCGAATTGTATCATCAATCCTTTTGGCGACAGTTTTATAGTTCTAACACCTTTGTAAGAGTTTTATAGCAGCTTTAACTCACATTAATCAAGCGCCGTCCACTATCACCTTTCTGAGGCTAGTATTTTCAAATTTGACAGCTCAGGACCTGGGAATCAGAGCGGTGCTTCTATTACCGCAGCCTCTTTCTCCGGGGGATTTAGTCTTTCCCAAAATACTCCCCCTCTTTTCCAGTTCTTGGGAGGGGGGTTACAATCCTTTCTATGGCTTCAGAGTAGCTTTTTCAATCTCTTATTTTAGAATGTTAAGAGCATAGTCTTTACTTTCTACTATATACAAAGCGGAAGGCTGACTTCCTGTTTAGACCTTCCCACCTCTGTTCCGATCATTCTTAAAGAAATTTAAAGTCCCGATTCTTTTCCAATTCAAGTTTTCCAAATTAAAGTCCTTCAAATTTACTGTAGTTTACTCACGATTATTCTGTTTTGTAATCCAAATTGTAACAAGAAGAGGTCGAACGCTCTCCGGTTGGCAATGCGACGTCGCTCTGAGAAGGTAGCGATAGCCTCACAGCACCACGCCAGCCCCCCCTCCGTTCCCCGGGGCTGTTTACGACCCGGAGACGATCTGGAGCTGCGCTTTCGGTGCCCGCTGAGTCCCACGGCCGTAGGCTTTCCCCGCCTGCGGTTTTATGGGGTTTCCGCGTCGTCGAAGCAGTAAAACCCCGTCCTTCTCAGAGCTCTTCCTCTGAGACATCAGAGGAAAGCAGCCATTTTCCGATCGCGTTCAGACCCGGAAGTTTTCAAGTGTTTCTCTTCAATCTTAGTTTCCAGACCCTTGATTGTCTTGGTTGCCCTCCTCTGCACGCATTCCAGCTCGTCAACACCCTTCTTAAATGATGGTGCCCAGAACTGGACACAGGACTCCAGGTGTGGCCTGGCCAAGGTAGGAGAGAGTAGGACTTTGACTTCGTTTCATCAGGACCCTGGACTTCCATAGATGCAACCTAGAACAGCGTGACCATTTTCTGCTGCTGCACATTCCTTGTGGCTGAGGCTCAGGGTAACGCCCCCGGGACCTTTCAGTTCATGGTGTCCATGGAGGCGCAGGTCAATTCTGTGTCCAGGGCAGCTGTTGACCAGCTTCATCTAGTACGCAGGCTGAGACCCTACCTGCCCACAGACTGTCTCACCAGAGTGGTGCATGCTCTAGTTATCTCTTGCTTGGACTACTGCAATGCGCTCTATGTGGGGCTACCTTTGAAGGAGAACCAGAAACTACAACTAATCCAGAATGCGGCAGCTAGACTGGTGACTGGGAGTGGCCCCCAAGACCTCCCAGTACGTTTCCGGGCACAATTCAAAGTGTTGGTGCTAACCTTTAAAGCCCTAAACGGCCTCGGCCCAGTATACCTGAAGGAGCGTCTCCGCCCCCATCGTTCTGCCTGGACACTGAGGTCCAGCGCTGAGGACCTTTTGGCGGTTCCCTCCCTTACAGGGTTGTGGTGAATGCCCTGTGGAACCCCCTCCCACCAGATGTCAAAGAGATAAACAGCTACCTGACTTTTAGAAGACATCTGAAGGCAGCCCTGTTCTGGGAAGCTTTTAATGTTTGACAGACTATTTTATTTTAATATTTTGTTGGAAGCCGCCCAGAGTGGCTGGGTATAAATAATAAATTATTATTATTATATGATGATGATGACTGTGAGGTGTTACAAGTCATTAACTTCAAGCCACACAAACCATCCCAGCTTTTCAGAGCTGGCTATCATGGCTTCTTTAATCTTTGTGTATTGCTCCACCATGTGGCTGAATCATATAAAGCACTGACTTTTACATATTTCTTGACCTCTAATTGCAAGAAGATCTCGTTAACTTGGATTATAATCTTTATAAATTGGAGTTGTGGAGCGGGTCCTTGAGAGGGGGGGGCTCCCACCATTCCTCCTCAGTCCAGCCCCTGACAACCATGTGGGTTACGGCGTCGAGGGCTCATTTTGTGGGGCGATGTGAAACCTAGTGTTTTCACCCCCAAACCTTGCCGGGGGCATTCTCTGGGTGTTTGGTGCCGCTTTGGAGTGAATCGGACAACGTCTGACTTTTGGAGAAATTGGGATCACGTGAGTTAGGACGCCAAAGGCTCATTTTTGGGGGTGCCATGAAATGTGGTGTTTTCACTGCCAAACATTTCAGGGGGCCTTTAGCAGGTGTTTGCCGTTGCTTTATTGTGAATCCTAAGACATCGGGTTTTCAGCGAAATCGTGGCCACCATAGCTTTCCTGACAGATGATTTGGCCTGTCACCCTTGTGGGGAAGTAAAGGATGAGATTCCCCTACTCCTCCGCCTGGGGTCTCCAATGTGGTGCACCCGGCCTCCACTCACACTATCCCTATGTTGGGAAATTGTGTGGGGCAAGTTAAGATTTATCTGTGAAAGAGGACTTAGTATTTTTCTTGCTTTTTAGTGTAATGTACTATGAAAAGGTCTTAATGGAATTTTCATTTTTAAATGGAATTTTAATGGAATTTTCTTTTTTGTTATTACCCTGTTTGCCACTGTTTGTCCCTGGTAATTAACTGCCCTGATGTCTTTGTAAAACAGAAAAACAACTAAAACCCACGATGATTTCACTGTGCACACAAGGTGTGTATGAAAGTGAATGTGAGTTACAAGAGATGCTAACCCACTTGTTCTAAAGTGAAAGCCTTCTGGGACATAATATACAACGAGTTAAAAAAGGTTTTGAAATATAATTTTAATAAAAAACCAGAGGCATTTTAATTAGGTTTAATTGGTGAGGAAATACATAAAAATGAGGTAAACATGTGTATGTATGCCACAACGGCTGCCAGGACACTTTTGGCTCAGAAATGGAAGCAGCAGGAACTCCCAACACTGGAAGATTGGCAGGTCAAGATGACGGAGTACGGAGAGATGGCCAAGTTGACGGGGAAGATCCGGAATCAGCGTGACGAACTGTTTCGTAAGGACTGGAACAAATTTATATTTTATATGAAAAAAAATTGTAAACATTTGAAAATGTTTGTAGGCTTGAACTGAAATGCTCTGTAATGTAAATTTAAGGAACTGATTTACCAATAATAAGGTGAAATATTATAATTTGACAAGGGTAAATAAGTGCTTATAGAAATGCGAAGAATATGGAAAGTTACGTGGAAGTCAGAAAGAGGGAGGGAAGGAGGTTGATGCTCTTACAGAGTAATATATTAAGTCATAGAATTATGTAACAAAATATGAATATGATTTAAGTGGAAAACTCAATAAAAATACAAGAGATTCTAGCCCTTTCTCCCTGCCTCTAGCATAGGAACCAACTCCTAGGGACCAAGGTACTTTCAACCCCCCCAAAAAAATATTTGAGGGGGCCCGCCTACCCCCGAAGTTGATGGGCATTGCCATTCAAATGGTGTGTGTGCACCATGTCATGTGATCGATTACACAGGACGGGGTTTACCTGGTCCCCCCACCTAATATTTTATTCAAGTTGGCACCCCCTGGTCTCTAGGCCTTCACAGCACAATCCTACGCCTGCTTGCTGAGTCCCGTGAGCCCAATGCAGAAAGGCAGAGACAGCCCTGGATTACTCAGTAGTACATATACATGGGGGGGGGGGACAGAACTTCACTAGACTCCCTTACTCCCCACTGCACATTCTTCCCCCATTTTTCTCTTCTTCTTTTTTCCTATTTATTTTGAATTGCTTAGGGGGAGACAACCTAATATTTTGACTGCTTTAGGGCCTCTAAAGGTCTTCATCTAGCCGTAGGTAGAGATGAAAGGAAGAAGTGAAATACTAAGGGCTGCCTATTTCAGGGAAAGGGCAAGGGAAGGGGCTGCTTCTACAAGTTTCACTGGGACCCAGAGGTGTGGATTGTGGTTCTGCATAGGGATTCTGGCTGCAGCTAGCAGCAACTGACAAATTGGTCCATTTCAGTTTCCATCCTTTTCTCATTTTCCCTGTCTTATATTTGATCCGCCACATTTCTGCAGTACTTTGCATTTTTGAAGAAGAGTCCTCATGCAAATCCAATGCTGCTTGCAATTTTCGTAATGTTCACATTTATGCAAGCAACTTTCGTGAATATAATGCGTGCTTGTATGTTCTGTTTCTACACACACACATGGTAGAGGTGCTTGGCTGCTTAACATGGCGGACTCAGAGACTGCCTCAGTGATGGAGGGCTTAACACCCAGCGCCCCCCCCCCCACGCTTCCATGGAGGCAGGAATGGGCTCAGGAGATGATTGCGGGTCTCCTTTCTAATCGATACCCCTCAACAAGGTATGGAAGGCAATTCAGCCTCAGGTTACCCCCTCCCCTCTTCCAGAGTCTCCTGCGAATGGGTGAGATGCTGCCACTGCCACAGAGTGGAAGAAGAAGCCCACTCCGCCACTGTTAGTGAGTGAAGCAAGCAGGGGCGTAATATAATTGCAGTATTGGATCAGCACCCCTACCCAGATTATTGGACTCTCCTTGTTGGCATGGCTATATGACAGCTGTCATGATGAGATTCTGCCCTTTAAAATATACTGTACTACAGCACCAGTGGTTATAGCGACAGTTCAAATCCTCCGCCTTTTCCAGGCACAGTCCATGCTTACCCTTCAATCCGCCGTTTGCTCCGATTGAGCTTTAAAGAGTGGATTTTTGTGAAGAAAGCTCTGGGGCAAAAACCAGCAACAACAATGCTCAATCAATGCTTTTAAGCATGGACTCTGCTTGAAAAGTGTGGGGCAAAAGGCAAGTGTAGATAAGCCCTCAATTTCATACATACACATACCTCAGTTTTCTCACCCTCCCCCTCCACAACACTCCATACCCAGCTCAGTTCTCGTTGGGTTAATTTTGGGGGAAGTCCCCTTGAAGTCCCCCCCCCCGCAAAAAAAAAATGATTTGTGTACTCTTGCAAACCTTGTGCATGTTCACAAACCCAAGTCTGATTATCTTTCCCTCTTGCATGCTGCTTTGACTACCTAAGGCCGGGGCTCAGAGACTTGAGATCATCACTATCCGTAATGATGGAACTGGGCCAGAACTCTCCTTTAAGGCTCTAGCATCCCCTGGTGTACATTTGTGTACCATCTCTGCCAAACCCATACACAAATTCTGCCAATTTGTGGTACAGCAGAAAAAAGGAAGATCTACTGCAAAATCAGAACTGCTTGCAAAATCTTCCAACCTTCCCATACTTCTTTGAGGGCGGGTAAGTAGGTGTGCTGTTTTGGATACTGCCTTCAGATATGCATTGGCAAAGGGGAGCTCAATCTATTAGCGGCTCAGGCCAAGTTCTCACAAACAGCAGCTGAGGAGGCAAACATATTTCTGGGCTGCTCCACCTTAGATTGTAGGTGGGATTCCCGAGGTTGAGTGCTGCTACAGACAAAATATATAGACAGATATGAATTCTTTTGTTCATCCTTTGTATGCCACTCTAACAATGGGAAATGTAGTGTTTTCACACACACACCCCAATGTTGCATTCTCTGGGTGTTTGGTGCTGCTTTGGAGTGAATCAGATGACATTGCACCTTTGGAGAATTCGTGACCCTGTGGGTTAGGGCAATGAAGCCTCATTTGGGGGGGCACCATAAAACGTGGGGTTTTCACTGCCATGGATCACAAAACGGCTGCTGTTTTGTACAAAGCTGGTAGATTGAGAAACTTGTATTTTATTTTTATTTTAAAAAAGATAAACTAAAGGTGTGTGCTTACAGGTAAACAGATACCAGTGTGCATGCCCATTATGACCTCAGGGAAGAATCAAGAAAATACAGGTGGTCCCTCTTAACTGACATTCTTAACTGAACAGAACTGAAGGGAGGGGCTGGTTCTGGAGCAAAGCTGTTTAGATTGGGTTTGGGTGGATGCGAAGAGGATGCCTCAAACTTCTTGGGCTTTGCTTCTCAACTTATTCTGCCTTCTGGGACCCCCCAGCCCAACACCAACCACCTCTTGGATAGGTGAGCATGCAGATATTTTGGAATGTGAGTGTGGGGCAGGATGACCACGTATGAAAGCTCATTTTAGCACAAGTGCTGGCCCCCCTTTTCTCTCCCATGGAGGCCCTGAACTGGCCAGCTCCTTGTTCAGGGCCTCCAAGGGAGAGAAAAGGGAACCTCAGTTACTATTTGCCTTCTGAGGACAATGTCTCACTCCCAGAGCCCCAATACTCACGGCTGCTGCTCTAACAGCCTCAGGACATCCAAGGGATCATGAGCAAAGCACACAAGCCCTGCCCGCCAGATATGAAGCTCTCTCCTGAGAGAATTTGGGGTTTTTAATTGGCTGAACAGAGTTTCAGCCCCTGGGGAATTTGATTTCTTAAACATACACCTTCCCCTTCCTTGTGTCCCTGGTGAGAAAAGCCAATCCTGCTCTCTTCCTTTGATAATTTAATCAGAGGAAATAACTCTTTCGATGGTTTAATAGATTTGCTGAATCGTGAATTCGGTTCATGCACAGAGGCTGTACCTCTTGAAACCCCAAAGATGGGCAAGATTTCTCTCCACCTGGCTCCACCGGATATTGCTGATGGCCAATGAAAGCCCAAGTAGGGATTCCTAGTGGGGGATGTTGCTGTGGTAAATTGGAGGAGCAGGGCCAGGAGGCTAACGTGGACACCTGAGAACACAAAAAAGCAGCAGCAAAACAACTACATGTTTTCTTTTAAATGGACCTTCCTGCTGAGTGTAAAGCATTTTTAAAGGGAAAAGGGAGAGAAGGCTTCTCCCAAAGTGTTAGAAGGCCACAAATAATGTAACAATAGAACAAAACAAATGTGCCATTGCATCTTGTAGCAGGAACCCCCCACCCCAATCATTCAGTTTGTACAAACTTCACACACACTCACACTCACACACACTCACACGCTTCTGTTATAAATTCATAGAAAAATCAACCATACATCGGATTTGCACTGTTCCACTTTTATTTTACTCCATGAAGGAAAGACTACAAAATGGGGAAGGTTTGATACAGGGCGCCATAATCCCTTCACCATCCTAGCATATCCACAGGAGCCCCGCCCAGTTGCTATGCCAACCCTGATGGTCCTAGACAGAAGACAATCAAGATCACAAAGAACTTCCATATGGGAGTGGATTCAGCATGGACTGGAACAAAGGACAATGATCAGATCTTCCCTCAGGGGGCAGGAAACTGCAACTACCTTTTGTCTTCAGAAAATGACTCATGGGGAGGGGAGAGGGGAACCAGCCAGGTGACAGGACACTCAGGTTACCACCGCAACTCCTCCCCCAACCCCTCCTTTCTGTAATGTATGCATGATGTTTCGGGGGGTGGGCTTGACCTAGAGGATGGGAATTTCAAAAGTTTTTATAAGGTCTTGCACACCATTTTTCTGTGTCTTTCCTCTCTCCTGCAAGTGAGGGGAAAACCCTGTTGCAACAGCTCACATGCCTCATCACCGCAGAAGCTATAACTGGAAAGCTGTCCTGGCCAGGCCTGTGTCCTTTGGCTCCAGTTGGGAGTGAAACAGATGACGTCTGATTTTTGGCAAAATATTTTTTTTTAAAAAAAATTATGATTTTCAAGTTTATACATTTCAATAATTTTGCAGTCATTGTAACATTTCAAAACTTGACTTCCTTCCCCCTCTTTCTGCAGTTCCTTAAATTGATTCTTCATATCTTATGCATATCCAAATTACCTTAATTCCTTCATTTATGCATCTGCTTTAAATATATAATCTTATTAAACTGCAGGTTATTCCAATAATCCTGCCAATGTTCTTATCTGTTTACAGTTTGTAACTATTCATTAAACCATTTCCATTCTTTAATAAAAAGTTTGTTCTCTTGCTCCTAGAAACGGTCAGCATGCGACAGAGGCCGCATCCTGGGAACGGCTTTGACTGGCCACCTAAACCAGGTGAGGGCAGCCAAGGAGTCTCAAATGCACAGGAACTTCCCCTGTGTGCAAAGACAGCCTCCAGCAGATTGAGCGGACAAGACCAAGCGTGGGCCCAGTGGTCAAGAAGGTGGTTTCTGCAATGCTGTGGAGGGAAGTGAGGGGCAGATGGGGCTCATCCACCTATAAAGATAGCCCATCGAGGAGAAGGAAAACTCTGATCCTAATTTGCCTTGTGGGATATCTTTGGGAGCTGAAAAGGCTAAGGAGAAAACCCTACACAAATCTGGAGTGGAGTCCCTCAGGCGGTTGGATGGCGCCGTTTACAACCCCTTCTGACAACTCCTGCAGCCCAACTGGTGCCTAACTCTGCTTTCCTTGGAGACACATCTGCAATCCCAGGAATCCCAGGACCTCCAGACACACTGCCCAGTCTTGCTCCCTGGAGAGGTCACTTTGGGACTGCTGACTCCATTGCTTGACTTTTGACCTCACCCCCGGAGGCGCACTCCATTGCTTCTCAAGACAGACAAATGGCAACATTAAAAAACTATTTGAAAGAACTTTATTTCATTCACAAAAGACAATCTGGCATGTGATTAGGACAGTGGTTTTCAGACAACGGGTGACACGTTTATTGATCCAGTTTGGAAGTCTCTTGACTTGTCTTCGCACATGTGCAGTTCCATCTAGGAGCAACAACAAGGGAAGGAGCCAAACTGTCGACTCCTGCAGCGAGACTCAGGATTTCCACTCATGCTCACAAACGTAGGAAAAAGCACCGCCTAGGATAAAAGGATGATCACAGAATAGCATGTTTGTAAAGGAACTTGATTAGAATAATAATGATGATTTTTATTTTATTTTTCTATTTGGGTTTGTGGGGAAGGGGGGGACTGGGTCTTGGTGGGGAGGGAGATCTGTGCTGGAGTTGCTGGCCTCACTGCTGTCGCTGCCCGGAAGAGAAAAGAAGAGAAAAGATTTTGAATATTTCCATTTATTATTATGTTGACAACCCATCTTTCCTTCACGGATCTTCAGGTGGCTTACGCTATTCTCCCTTTCTTTAATTATATTTACTTCCTCATTCCATTTCTCTTCCAATATTTCTTCCTCCTCCTCCTGCTCGCAGACCAGGGGGTGGGTTTTAGGGGCACGACAGCAGGAGGCCGGCAGCTCGCCCAGCCTGCCACACTGGCCATTCTCTCTTTCAACAGCCTTTGAGAACAACTGAGTAGGCATCTAGAGCGTCAACTGAACAGGCATGTGGATCAGCTAGTCACTGGGCACAGTCTATTCTTTTGGAGGGGGCTTTCCCCAGTTTCCATTTATAAGAAGTTTGAAAGGTTGCCTCTTTATAAAGTCTGTTTCCTTGTGACGAGAGACCACACTGGAGACTCATAGTGTTTTTGAAATATATAAGGGTAAAGGGACCCCTGGCCATTAGGTCCAGTCGTGGCCGACTCTGGGGTTGTGGTGCTCATCTCACTTTATTGGCCAAGGGAGCCACAGTACAGCTTCCAGGTCATGTGGCCAGCATGACTAAGCTGCTTCTGAACCAGAGCAGCACACGGAAACGCCTTTATCTTCCCGCTGGAGCGTTACCTATTTATCTACTTGCACTTTGACATGCTTTCGAACTGCTAGGTTGGCAGGAGCAGGGACCGAGCAATGGGAGTTCACTCCGTCGTGGGGATTCGAACCCCCAACCTTCTGATAGGCAAGTCCTAGGCTCTCTGGTTTAACCCACAGTGCCACCCGCATCCCTATTATTTATTTATTTAGATACTTGGGTTTGGGGCGAAGGGAGAACTGGGTCTTGGAGCGGGGTAGAGCTGTACTGGAGCTGCTGGCCTCACTGCTATCGCTGCCTGGAAGAGAAATGAAGAGAAAAAATTCTTAATTTTTTCATTGATTATTACATTGATTATCCATCTTTCCTGCAAGGATCTCCAGGTGGCTTGCGTTATTCTCCCTTCCTCATCCCATCCCTGAACTCTTCTTGAATCAGGGAGCTGCCTCCCCCCATCCCAGGGATCCAGATTCTCTCTGACCTCCCTGTTCCTCAAGAACAAAGATCACCATCTCTCACCATCTATATTGGCATCGGTGGCATCCATCCCCAGGTCGCTTGGTCTTGCATAAAATGTTTTCACCTTCACTAAAGATTCCTTCTGATCTTCATAACCATCATTTCATTCTCCCATTTCTCTTCCAATATCTCTTCCTCCTCCTCCTCACGGACCAGGGGATGGATCTTTGGCACGTGACAGCAGGAGACCAGCAGCTCACGCAGCCAATCTTTATAAACTAATCTAACCATGACATGGTTCCCTACGTTTCTGAATCTTGAGGGATAGTAAAAGAAACAGAATGCAGAAGGAATTAGGAATCCTACTTACACTTTATATGAAGAAAGTCTCTTCATTACACGTATTTCCTTTCTCACAAACATCCTCCTCAAACTAAATATGCTCATCTTTAATTTTATAGTCCCTCTCCTCTTTTGTCCAGTTCCACCCCTCCTTTCGGCGCTTTTCTTTTCTTGATTCTCCAATTAGTCCAGCCGTTTCTCCTAGACCACGCTACGCCATCTTTAAAGGTTAGTGTTTAATATAAGTTCAATATTAAAAGTGTTGCCTTCTCTTCTACCTTTGTTTTCCAGTAACTTCCACTCTTTTACCACAAACAGCGCTGACAATCCAAGTCTTTTAACTCAGTCTATTTCGCTGGGCTCACACCACTTCAAAGTAAAAAACAAGTTAAGTCCTTGAATTCCGCTTCTTTTAATGGGCTAGTACTGCTGCTGCAGAGTGACATTTGAATCTGTCTTCCTTTTCTTACTGGTACTTGTTAGAGAAATCTTCACTTATGGTTAAGTATAATGAGAAAGATTTCCAATATATTTAAGATAAAATCTCCGTTCTTTACTCTTTATGTGCTAGTCTTCTGGGTCTGTTTCTGAGCAGTTCACTTTGTATAAATAAGTCTCACAGACTATCTTCTCCTCAAGCTCTCCTTGTTAGCTTAGTGCAGTAATTAAGAGGATTGAGAAAGTGAGAGATTTTGCTGCCATTCTTACCATTTGGGACTCTGAGGCTTGCTGCTGAGGATTGCTCGTGTCCTTGCGTCTAGGTACTGTCTGTCGACTAACCTCCTGGTTAGGACGTGGGCTTCGAAGGGTTCCTTTTTTGACGCTGCCGGACAATGCCAGCCCTGGGCCACGCCCAGAGCCTTTTTGGGGGTCGTGTAGCCTCTGCATTGCCCCCCAAAGTTCCCTCTAACAGCTGCTAGGCGCGCAGAACCCTTGAAGCACATCCACAACGGAGGGCGGAAAAACCGGAAGCCCTTACATACCAGGTTTGGGAGGGAGATTTGGTCTGCAATAGGCTTTTTCCGTAGGGACACGGATGCCCACAGAACCTAGGGCTTGCTGATCAGAAGGTCGGCAGTTCGAATCCCCGTGATGGGGTGAGCTCCCGTTGCTTGGTCCCAGCTCCTGCCAACCTAGCAGTTCGAAAGCACAAAGTGGAAGTAGATAAATACCGTATTTTTCGCTCTACAGGACGCACTTTTCCCCCTTCAAAAATTAAGGGGAAATGATCAAAGCAGCAGAAATAAGAGATGATTGGATCCCGTTCTGAGCTCGAGGCATGGGTACCCCCAACAAAAAATTAAAATTCGGTTTTGTAATTTGGAACTAATGTGATTTGATTGGTTTGCTAATAAAAATTATTTTATTAAAAAAAAAAATTAAGGGGAAATGTGTGTGTGCCCTATGGAGTGAATGCAGGCTGCGCAGCTAAGCCCAAAGCCAGAACAGGGAGAAGGAGCGCTGTGCAGCGCTCTGTCTCACTGTTCTAGCTTGGGGATGGCTGCGCAAAGCCTCCGCAGGGCAGCGGGGTGAAAGCACCCTGCTGCCCTGCGGAGGCTTCAAAGACAGTCCCCGAAGCCAGAGCAGCAAGGCGGAGCGCTGCGCAGCGCTCCATCTCACTGTTCTAGCTTGGGGATGGCTGTGCAAAGCCTCCGCAGGGCAGCGGGGTGAAAGCACCCTGCTGCCCTGCGGAGGCTTCAAAGACAGTCCCCGAAGCCAGAACAGCGAGGCGGAGCGCTGCGCAGCGCTCCATCTCACTGTTCTAGCTTGGGGATGGCTCTGCAAAGCCTCCGCAGGGCAGCGGGGTGCCTTCACCTCGCTGCTCTGCGGAGGCTTCAAAGGCTGCACGCTGTTGGCTTCAGGCAGCTATCCGCAAGCTTTCAGAGCGCAGCAGGAGTTCCCGCCATGCTCCAAAGGCTTGCGGATAGCCGCCTGAAGCCTGGAGAGTGAGAGGGGTCAGTGCACACCGATCCCTCTTGCTCTCCAGGCTACGCTTCGCTGGAGAGGTGCTGCACCGTTTTCCCTCTCTGCACAGCGCCCCTTCAGCAAAGCGGGAGGAGAAATGGAAGGGGCTCCGTTTCTCCTGCCGCTTCGCTGAAGGGACGCTGAGCAGAGAGGGGGAGAATTTTTTTTCCCCTGTTCTCCCCCTCCTATTGTCTGGTGCGTCTTATGGTCTGGTGCCTCCTATAGAGCGAAAAATACGATAGGTGCCGTTCTGGCGGGAAGGTAAACAGCCTTTCCGTGCACTGCTCTACTTTTGTCAGAAGCGGCTGAGTCATCCTGGCCACATGACCCGGAAGCTGTACGCCGGCTCCCTCAGCGTATAGAGCGAGATGAGCGCGCAACCCTAGAGTCGTCCGCGACTGGACCTAACGATCAGGGGTACCTGTACCTTTACCTAGGCTTTTTCCAGATCTGCCTTACTGCCCTATGTTTCTAAATCTTGAGGGAGAGCAAAAGAAGCAGAATGCAGAAAGAATTAGACATCCTACTTACATTCAAGAAGAAGAAATCTTCATTTTGCCAGAAAACATCATTACTTCTCACAAACCGCCTCCTTTCTCCTGAACTATCCTCAGATAGTTGCTCTTCCCAAAGTCCTCAGCCAAGTCACTCAGCAGGGGGACGTGTCACAATGGAGGCCCTGACCCTGTTGCTTTAGCTATCTTGCTTAACAATGTTCCCCTTAACATTAATTTTTCAACTATATCTTCCAGTGGGTTTTTATTTTTTTTATTTAGGAAAGATCTAGAACTGGCTTCATCCAGCACGGTGCATTTCTGGACAGGACAGGAAACACCTTGCAAACACACACTTTTCAACATGGCAGTGTAACCAAGGAAAAACACTCCTGGCCTAGACTATGGCTGCTGTTTCTCAATTAATAGTAAAAAATGACCCTTCTCAACATCCTGTAATAATCTGTCCAGTATTGTGATGGACAGGAGCAGGACTTCACCCTTAGACCTCCTCATCCCCCTGTTTCCTTCTGTTTCTGCCCAGTGTCTTCTGCCAATCAACAGCTTTCCTTAGGTTGCAAGGAAGTAAAATGTTATGAGATTCTTGGTGCCAGACTCCCCTTTGCCATGAGTTTCTGGGTGCCAGGCGCTGAACCCCTGGACACTGAACATCTGGGGAATTGATCTAAGCCATGTTTAAATGTACCCCAAGCTCTACATTTGATTGTTGGTTATTAAAAACTGATTGGAACCATTTTATTTCATTCACAAAAGAAATTTTGACATGTGATTATGATAACAGTTTATATAATAAAGGTGACTCGTTTACTGATCCTTTTTGTAAGTTATTATTTGTCTACTTTAATGTATTTTTATAGATATTAATCAGTAAGGGGGTGGGGTGGGAAGCAGTTTTGCATATGAAACTGGTGGATGGCTGTCATTAATCCAGATCCATTTCGTAGAATCATAGAAACTTATAGCTGGAAGGGACCCCAAGGGTCATCTAGTCCAACCCCCTGCCATGCAGGAATCTCAGCAAAAGCATCCATGGCAGACGGCCATCCAACCTCTGCTTAGTAACCTCCAAGGAAGGAGAGTCCACCACCTCTCATGGGAATCTGTTCCAACGCCAAACAGCCCTTACTGTCAGAAAGTTTTTATGAATGTTTAGTTGGAATCTCCTTTCTTATAACTTGAATCCATGGGTTCGAGTCCTACCGTCTAGAGCAGGAGAAAACAAGCTTGTTCCCTCTTCCATGTGACAGCCCTTAAGATATTTGAAGATGGCTGTCAGATCTCCTCTCAGTTTCCTCTTTTCCAGGCCAAACCTACCCAGCTCCTTCAAGTGTTTCTCTTCAATCGTAGTTTCCAGACCCTTGATTGTCTTGGTTGCCCTCCTCTGCACACATTCCAGCTTGTCAACACCCTTCTTAAATGATGGTGCCCAGAACTGGACACAGGACTCCAGATGTGGCCTGGCCAAGGTAGGAGAGAGTAGGACTTTGACTTCGTTTCATCAAGACCCTGGACTTCCATAGATGCAACCTAGAACAGCGTGACCATTTTCTGCTGCTACGCATTCCTTGTGGCTGAGGCTCAGGGTAACGCCCCGGGACCTTTCAGTGCATGGCGTCCATGGAGGCGCAGGTCAATTCTGTGTCCAGGGCAGCTGTTGACCAGCTTCATCTAGTACACAGGCTGAGACCCTACCTGCCCACAGACTTTCTCGCCAGAATGGTGCATGCTCTAGTTATCTCTTGCTTGGACTACTGCAATGCGCTCTATGTGGGGCTACCTTTGAAGGTGACCCATAAGTTACAACTAATCCAGAATGCGGCAGCTAGACTGGTGACTGGGAGTGGCCCCCGAGACCTACATAGGCTCCCAGTATGTTTCCAGGCACAATTCCAAATGTTGGTGCTGACCTTTAAAGCCCTAAACGGCCTCGGCCCAGTATACCTGAAGGAGCGACTCCATCCCCATCGTTCTGCCTGGACACTGAGGTCCAGCGCTGAGGGCCTTTTGGCGGTTCCCTCCCTGCGAGAAGCCAAGTTACAGGGTAGTGGTGCCTGCCCTGTGGAACCCCCTCCCACCAGATGTCAAAGAGATCAACAGCTACCTGACATTTAGAAGGCATCTGAAGGCAGCCCTGTTCTGGGAAGCTTTTAATGTTTGACAGACTATTTTATTTTAATATTTTGTTGGAAGCCGCCCAGAGTGGCTGGGTATAAATAATGAAATATTATTATTATATGATGATGATGACTGTGAGGTGTTACAAGTCATTAACTTCAAGCCACACTGCCATGCCTTTGAAGACACAAACCATCCCAGCTTTTCAGAGCTGGCTATCATGGCTTCTTTAATCTTTGTGTATTGCTCCACCATGTGGCTGAATCATATAAAGCACTTACTTTTACATATCTCTTGACCTCTAATTGCAAGAAGATCTCACTCCCACTCCGTCACTGTTGTGAGTTAAGCAAGCAGGGGCGTAAGCCCTGGTATTATAATATAATTGCAGTATTGGATCAGCACAGCTACCCAGATTATTGGACTCTCCTAGTTGGCATGGCTATATGACAGCTGTCATGATGAGATTCTGCCCTTTGAAATATACTGTACTATAGCACCAGTGGTTATAGCAACAGTTCAAATCCTCCGCCTTTTCCAGGCACAGTCCATGCCTACCCTTCAATTCGCCATTTGCTCCGATTGAGCTTTAAAGAGTGGATTTTTGTGAAGAAAGCTCTGGGGCAAAAACCAGCAACAACAATGCTCAATCAATGCTTTTAAGCACAGACTCTGCCTGAAAAGTGTGGGGCAAAAGGCAAGTGTGGATAAGCCCTCAATTTCATACATACACATACCTCAGTTTTCTCACCCTCCCCCTCCACAACACTCCATACCCAGCTCAGTTCTCGTTGGGTTAATTTTGGGGGAAGTCCCCTTGAATCCCCCCCCCCCGCAAAAAAAAAAAGATTTGTATACTCTTGCAAACCTTGTGCATGTTCACAAACCCAAGTCTGATTATCTTTCCCTCTTGCATGCTGCTTTGACTACCTAAGGCCTGGGGCTCAGAGACTTGAGATCATCACTATCCGTAATGATGGAACTGTGCCAGAACTCTCCTTTAAGGCACTAGCATCCCCTGGTGTACATTTGTGTACCATCTCTGCCAAACCCATACACAAATTCTGCCAATTTGTGGTACAGCAGAAAAAAGGAAGATCTACTGCAAAATCAGAACTGCTTGCAAAATCTTCCAACCTTCCCATACTTCTTTGAGGGCGGGTAAGTAGGTATGCTGTTTTGGATACTGCCTTCAGATGTGCATTGGCAAAGGGGAGCTCAATCTATTAGCGGCTCAGGCCAAGTTCTCACAAACAGCAGCTGAGGAGGCAAACATGTTTCTGGGCTGCTCCACTTTAGATTGTAGGTGGGATTCCCGAGGTTGAGTGCTGCTACAGACAAAATATATAGACAGATATGAATTCTGTACATAGAAAACATTTATCAGGGGAAACTGAGGCTGCATTCAGACCTGGGGTTTATAAAGCTAGTGCTTCTGCCCCAATTTCTAATGCTCTTTTTACACTCTAGTATCTTGTTGTGTTATGAAACTGTGGCTTTTTGATCAATATACATTTCTGTGTGCTGCTCTGGTTCGCCAGAAGCGGCTTAGTCATGCTGGCCACATGACCCGGAAGCTGTATGCCGGCTCCCTTGGCCAATAAAGCGAGATGAGCACCGCAATCTCAGAGGCATCCGCGACTGGACCTAACGGTCAGGGGTCCCTTTACCTTTACTTACCAGAATTGTATGTATACAGGGGTGGCGCTGTGGTCTAAACCACAGAGCAGAAAGATGGCGTTTCGAATCCCTGCAATGGGGTGAGCTCCCATTGCTCCGTCCCAGCCCTGCCCACCTAGCAGTTCCAAAGCACATCAAGTGAAAGATAAATAAGTACCGCTCCGGCGAGAAGGTAAATGGCATTTCTGTGCGCTGCTCTGCTTTCACCAGAAGCGCCTTAGTCATGCTGGCCACATGACCCGGAAGCTGTCTGAGGACAAATGCCGGCTCCTTGGTCAGTAAAGCGAGATGAGCACGCAACTCCAGAGTCGTCCACGACTGGACCTAATGGTCAGGGGTACCTTTACCTTTACCTTTTATACTGTCCCTAATTTCATCAGTGCAAAACCTCCACAATATTTGAGCCAATGGGAATGCAATACAATATTTTTTTATGGAAACAACACAGAAACCAGATTCCACTAGATTTTCAGAAATGGCTTTTCCACCATGTGAAATATCACAATAAATGCAAAAATGAGCAGGTAAAGAAACGTTGTGAAGATGGAGCAAAGTGCTGTCTGAAGGCAGCCTAGTATGGAACTTTCCCACTAGCAACCAAGGGTTGCTCCCAGATGACCAGTTCATTGAGTATTCAGAGTATTCAGCCTGTAGCATTTGCACAAAATCTGCAGGGCGGTTAGGTGACACCCGCCATTTAATGAGCTTTCATTCTGATCTGTTTGCACGGAGTTTAGATGACACCATGTTAAGCAATTTTCATCCCACTGTTGGAGAAAATAATAATTTCATAAGAATATCATTTTGATTATAACACTTACTTTAGAGTTTATGGCCTAGCTAAACTGCAATGTCCTGTGCCTGTCTAGCTTTTCCAGTAACAAAACTAGCTGCTTTTAGGTACTGTACATAAGGTCCATTCCAGAACACTGAAAAGAATAAGCTGTTAGAATCTAGGGTGGCCATTGTATGTCAGGGTTGCGATATATCCAGGATTTGGCTGTTGAAAACAGTGTCTGGGTGGAAATGGCTGAAATATCCGGGAACAACTTTTGTGTCCAGATTTTTACTTTTTGAACCCTATTGTATGCATGGCAGTTGCGATTAATCTTGAATTGCTTTGTAGACAGGTGAAAGAGGATATTGTAAGACATTTAATGAATAGGAAAATAAAGACGCTGAAAAATTGTTATATGTAATCACATGATATTATGATGGGGGCTGATCTGAAGAATCAAATGATTGGTTCAGGGTGATGACACTGGGTTGCAACTATTAAGATTGCTGTGATCCTTTGATTAGTGAATAGAAGTGATGTGTGTATAAACAACATTTCAAATCTGTAAATTGACAGCTATGCATGACTTCCCCCAATTAATCCTGGAAACTGTAGTTTACCCCTCACAGAGCAACAATTCCTATCACCCATAACAAACTACAGCTCCCAGGATTTTGAGTAGGGGGAGAGAGAAATGTTCTTTAAACATATGGTGTGTACACAGCTGCTGTCTTATTTGTGCAAACCTGCTAGCTGCTCTGGGGTCCCTTTTTGGCTCAGTATTGTGCTAAATTTATTTGAATTCATTTCCAACCTGCCTTCTCCCTACAAAAAACTCATTTCGTTAAGTTCAAAGATCTCAAAAATAAAGGGGTTGGGCAGTCATGAGGGTCATGGCGCACTGGTAGAGCATCTGCTTTCTGTGCAAAAGGTCTCTGCTTGAATATCCGCTGTCTCTGCAGATGTTTCCTGCCTGAAGCCCTGGAAAGCTGCTGCCCATCAGTGCAGGCAATATTGCGCCCAAGGCAGGAATGGTTTGACACACACCACAGGTAGCCCTACCAGCCTGTTGCTGCAACATAAACAATAGTCTTGTAGTATGCAGCTGACAAACGAGTATTATTAAGATTTTGTGCACTACAAAAGGCACATTTCCTTTTATTATTCACCTGCTGTCTCTTGTTTTCTATTCTGTGAGGTTTTTTAAAAGTGTTCTTATTTGGCTGACTTTGCAAGATAATAGTTCCAAAATGTGATAAGCTGCTAGCACATTTGCAAAGCTAAGCTTGGTCTGGTATTGCTTCAAACTGGATGGGCAGCTGTGTGTTGAGATTCCAGCATTGGACTAGATGACCCCTGGGGTTCCCTTGAATTCTATATTAATTTTTAAAGTATATTTCATTACTTTCACCAGTTTCAAATTTGTTCTCCATTTCTCTGGGATTTGGCTTCCCGCCTTTCCTGCCATGCTGTTTTTGTACGCATCCCTTTTACATACTGCATGATATCACCTATTTCATCTAATACACGTTCCTCTATTATATCACATATTTCGCCTATTAATTTCTATCATTCTCATTTTGCTTCTTCCCTCCCCGCCCCCAAACAGGCTTCCTTCTCCGCTTTAGTTGAACTTCCCGCATTCTCCCCTTCAACTGCGAGCGCACATCTCCCGAAGCATCTCTATGTCCCACCATAAGCAGTTAGCTCCGCCTAACTACTGGCGACGCATGCGCAGTCTGCCGCGACGCCGTCGGAGGCTAGTATGGCGGGGGGCAAAGGGGGCGGGGCCGCGCGCTTCTCAGCCACACCGCCGTAGCTCCGCCTAACTGCTGGCGACGCATGCGCAGCTTTCCTCCGCGCTGCCTTTGGCGAGCGGCATTGTGGGCCGGCGGGGCGCAAGATGGCGGCGGCGGTGCTGCAGGCGGCGTCTCGTCAGGTGAGAGTGGCGGTCGCGCGTGTTTCCTCCTGGGGGGCCGCCCTTTCCCCCGCGCCGGGGTGGCCTCGGCTGCGGGTTGTCAAGTTTCAGCCCCGTCAGAGACGGAGCCGCGCCTGGCGGGTGTTTAGCAAGCGGGTTGTTTTGTGCGCCGCCTTTCTCCCGAGAGGGGCTCGAGGCGGCTGACAGGTTGGGAACGTAGAAAAGGCGGCAACTAGAAAAAAACACACACAGTTTGGCGCCATGAGTCCCGTCCTTTCCAGGCCTGTGCTGGGGGGGGGGGTGAAGGACACGAGCGTCTCATTTCGCTCGGAGGTGTCAGCTGCTGTGTGTTTCAGGTTGGTGGAGGTTGCCCTTGGGGGACAGAAAGCCGGGATTTCGTCCCGTGAGTTATTGGGCCCCAAACAGAAGCCCACACTAAAGTCTGTCTCCCTCCACCCGGCCAGAATAAACTCAGGAACGTAAATAGTCTTTTGCTTGGTTGCCTGTAGGAAATAGTGTACTGCAGTGCCCTCTGCTAGCCACGCATTTATTCCCCGTGAGTTACCCCCATCAGGGTGCTACAAATTACAAACAATTGTGTCTCCAGGTGGGTAGGCTAGTAAATTATTTGTGGGCTCACACTTTCGTGGTCTTTCCCTCCCAAGGCTAAATTTGGAAGACCGTTTGTCAGCAAATCAGATAAAAGTAAAATTAGATTTTTTAAAAGAACAGATGCACAAAAGATTTTTTAAAAGAACAGATATCTGGACACTTGCATCTGATTACTTGCACAAAATGTACCACACTTTGATCCCGATTTATTTTTGTTATAATAACAGATCTTCCGCATACCATGTGTTGGACAAGTAAGGGGTTATTATGTTGACTGGAGGATGGTACGTGATGTTAAGAGAAGGAAGATGGCTTTTGAATATGCAGATCAGAGGCTGCGGCTGAATTCCCTTAGGAAAAACAAAATTTTGCCCAAAGAACTCCAGGTAAGATGAAAATACTGTTTTAAGATATTCTTGATTGTAGCAATGAACCAGGCATCCCCTCCCCATCTACATCACAAATTCAGAAATATTATTTTATTTCAGTATGATATAACAATTGTAGTTTATGAACAGGTTATGAATAGAATCATCTCCTGATTCATTTCCCACAGTACATCCATTGCTTTTTACATACTTTTTTAGTCATTGGTTTATCCAATTTCTATTCTTTCCAGGAGCTAAGAGTCCACTAAGCAAATAATAGTATGGAAGAAGTTAGCCAGTTATGTGCAGTTACAGTATTACACTGAGGATCAGTTTGGAATGTAACCTACTGCTTGGGAATCCTGTAATTTTGTTTTAAGTTATTGTGTCTTTATTGTGATGGGTTCCCTGAAGTGGCATCTATTATGCATTGAAAACCTTTCTCATTGTGTCCTTCAATTAAATATTCCAGGCAGTTTTTTACTGGTTATTCTGTTCCAGACTGTACTCTTTCTTAAATTTAAAAGGCATAATGAAAGCTCTTTTGTTTTCTATATGCTTTTAGAATTTAACTGTTGGTTGTTCTCCATAGTGATTCAGTCCTTTTACAAAATTCCTTTTTCTTTTTCTAAATGTATTGTTGTAGGCAGTGTTTTTGTTGACTACCTGTGTACATGTGGCATTTGAATGCTCCAGGAACAAACTGTTAAAGAAAACAACACTTGTGTTATAGTAATTTAAAGTCTTAACCAATTTATTACAACACTGGGGCTGACCTGCCCTCTGCCATTCCTCACCCATTAACTTCCTAGACCTTCCCCTTCCCACATCATGCAACTACTAAGATTGCTTTTCACCTTCCCATTTCTGAAGCTGCTTCTCTCTTCAGTTTTGCAACCCTGCTTTGCTCTCGTTTTTACCTTCGCCCCATGTCCATGCCTCTTCCCTCTCCTTTTGTGCAAGCAGCCTTGCACACAAACTTCCCACACAGTAACATCCTTTATCTACCTCCACCTACACATTGCAACTATGCACCCTTTTCATCTTCTGCCCAGGTATGAAGCCACCATCCCTTTCATCTTCCACCCGATTCCCACGCCTCCTACTCCCTCTTTTTTCACAAACCCCCTTGCACCCCCAATTTCATCTTCACTCCCTTACCCCCCCCCCCATATTTCCTCATTTTTCTCAACTCTCCTTTGCAAAAAAAAATAAGAAAATATGAGGATCGCTTGAAGGAGTTGGTTATGTTTAGCCTGGAAAAGAGGAGACTGAGATAGCCATTTTCTTAAGGGCTGTCACATGGAAGCTGAAGCAAGCTTATTTTCTCCTGCTCTGGAGGGTAGGACTCGAGGCAATGGCTTCAAGTTACAAGAAAGGAGATTCAGACTAAACATTTGGAAAAACTTTCTGACAGTAAGATGAGTTCAGTAGTGGAACAGATTCGAGACACATGTTATTTTTGCCAGTGAGTTTGCAGATTCCTAGCTGGAGGAATTAAAGCTTTGATTTGTCACAACCATAGTGGTTGTAAAACTGCTGTTGCTGTCACATTTCCTTCCTGTGATGCTAAACTTTTAAGAGATCAAGACAGTGTCCTTGTGAATGATATATTCTACATGTGTCTCCCAGTTTACACAGGGGTTACATTCTGGACCTCTGTATGAGTCAGTGAAATGTGTGTAAATGAGAAGCAACTTAGAAAATCCTAGTGGCTTGCGAGGAGACCCTCCCCACAGCCCAAAGAGGATGTCCTCTTCAGGCTCTGCAAAGGGTCTCCTCGCAAGTCACTAGGACTCTCTATGGTGCTCCCCATTTCCAGGTTTCAGCGGGTTGAATGCAAATAGATGGTGTGTAAATGGGGTGCTGCCTCTAGTAGCTCCAGGACTACCGATGGGTATTACCGCTGTTTTTATTTGTTCCAGGAAGTGGCTGAAAAAGAGATTGCTGCCCTTCCCCGGGACACCTGCCCAGCGAGGATCCGTAATCGATGTGTTCTGACATCCCGTGCACGAGCTGTAGTGTGGCGATGGAGGTTAAGCCGAATTGTCTTCCGCCATCTGGCTGACCATGCGCAGCTCTCTGGAGTACAGAGGGCAATGTGGTGAGCCACCACCAACAAGGCTTTTCTTCAAAAAAAGACAAAACTGAGTTCTATTTCAACTCCTAGGATGAATTAAAGACACGTTATATAACTTGCAGCATGTAAGGAGTCTGGAGGGGGGGGGAATAGACCCATTGGTAGAAGACCCTTAGCTAGAAGCGGGCAACCTTGTTTAATTTTGTCAAACCTGCCACGCTTGCTCCTCTTGTATATTTAAAAATGACATGGAAAAATAAAGCAGTCCCACGCTTGGATTTTGTTTGTCCTTTGCATTTAAGGTTTGATATATAGCATTACATTGTTGCAGGGTGTATATTGCTAGCAAATCTGAAAATATCACATAGACACAGAATTCAGATACACTACATAGTTACTACATATATTTTCTTCCTGGCTAAGCTGCTAAATGGATTGGTGCAGCTCTCACTGCCGCTAGATGGAGTGCATGGTCCAAAAACAATGGCTAGGAACATGAGGGTTTAAGTAAATATAGTTATCCAATATTTTGCAATTCCTGTTGGTGGGTCTAGGACCTCAATGTCCTGTTATTTTGGCTATTGCAATAATTACATTATAGCTTGTTCAGTCCATCGCTGTCCTCACTGAATATCTCCACAAGGACAGATTGGCACAAATCCTCATCAGCACAGAGGAGGAAGCCAGAGTGAAACATCAAAAACCCTGCCCCCTGGAGCCTCCCAGCAATGTACTTAACAGTCCTATTACATGCTAGTTAATCTGCATGCTTCAATAGTGCTCTTGAAATGGGCACCATCAATCTCTGAGAAAAGTATATGAAGCTTTCTATTTCCCTTGTCTGTACATACAGATTACGCATACATGCCCTGAAACCTATTTCCTCAATGGTTAGAAGTGAAAGTTTCTTATACAGAACTTGGGCAGGTGTGGGTAGTAAGTAGATGTTGATTTCAGACAGTTGCACTCAAACTAGCTTACTTATTTTTATCAATTTCACAAAAAGCACTTAAAGCTTTATGGAAAAGGGGCAACACATTTGAAGGAAAAGCCTTTCTGCATGCTTTATTTCCCATCTCCAATCTGAAATGTAAAACTTGTTTTTACGCAGAAGATTATGTAAACAGCACACTTTCTCTGATCTCAGCAGAAGCCCCATACAAAAGATGTACATTTAAGATGGGTATTTGTTCAAATATCTATTGGTAAATCATCTTTGACTTGCTTTTCTCGGCTCTCAACCCAGGCTTTGTTAATGGACCTCTTCATTTCATCATCGCCTTCAGCATACATCTTTTTCAGGAGATTCATCAACCCTTCACTCGGGTCCGAGGTGTCATAAGCAGCTTTCCTAGAGCATACAAACATACAGAAAATAATTACATCACCAGTTACAGACAAAGTTTGGTATGCATTAAGATTTAAATACGTGCAAGTAAGCAAACAGTAAAATAATGAGAGCTCCAATCCTAAACCTGTTTACCTGAAAGTTTTATTAAAAATCAGTGGAACATATACAGAGGGATTGTTAGGATTAGACTAAAAGCAACTAGCTGGGAGAGATGAAGCCTGGATAACTTTCAATTACTGTCTTGTTTCTCCCCACTTCTGCTTACAAGCCTCCCAACTCCCAAATATGAATCTTATAATCAAAATACAAATGTTAAAAGTACATAGATCAGACCTCTCAGGGAGTAAGAGGTGGGAACATGAAAAAGTACAGACATTAAACCTGTCACTTGCGCTTACAAATCCTTCTGCATTACATCACACCTGCAGCCACTCTGGTAAACTATCCATATATCCCCCAGGAAGCTTGTTTTGTATATTGAGAACCTTGGGTTTTGCTACAGGACAAATTAGTTCCTGAACATCTGACATTCATTGTAGCGTTAATTCCAGAAAGTGACATGGCCCTTTTGTGCAGCAAAACAAGCAACCAGGTTTTGCATATATTTCGTGGAATATTAAGTATTCGTGTTCTTGTAAGGACACAGGGAAAATTTCATTAAAAATACTGTGGCCTATTTCAGGTATGAGTAGCAAGAACCACCAGTAGGAAAAAACGGTTTCTGCAATAAATGTTACAAGCAAAGATTAAAAGCTCATTGTGTTGCAGTTTAGAAAGACATGGAATTGAGCCAGCTTAGCCCAGTGGTTCCATCGAAAAACGCATAGCTTGGATCCTGCAATCGCCCACAGGCAGCAGTTTGAAACCTGTGGGCGCTGACTGGCTTTTTTAAAAATAAAATAAAATAAAATTTAAAGACATGGAATTGAATTCTATTATGAAAATGAACAAGTTCTAAATAAGATGATCTGGCAGAGCTGACTTAAAGAGATGCCTATCAGGAATACTCAGCAGACAAGATTGAAGTGGCACAATTTGAGCCACTAATAATGGAACCTGGATTAGACTTTTGCCTCAAAGTCTTTTGATTGCCACAACTGGCAACACCACGACAATAACTCTCAGCATCAAACACCAGCTCAATTGACAAATATTTTGAATGCATCAACACCACTTTGGGTTAACAAGCCTAATCTGCAAGTCCTTTTTTTCTACCAAACGCAATGCAACAGAGGAAGAAATAGAGGTGGCACTTACTCCTTCTCCTTCGTCTCTTTTTCAACTTGTGTTAGGCACTCCCATTTTTCCTCTTGCTTTTTCCTACATAATATCAATATCATATCTGTTTTGATCTGCAAAAATAAGAAAAGCACTACAAAAAGTGAAACTAGGTGGCAGAATTACCGAACGGGCTAAGTATCAATAACTTTATTTTTAATAGTATTTAAAGAATGACAATTCAGTTATGTGAGTTAAAATATAGAATATGGACAACAGTCAGCAACAACAAAAAAGGGGCAAAATGAGCAGGAGAGATGGCGTATGAGCAATTTTCGCTCACATGTAAAGTATAAAATAGACTAATCCTGTGCAACACTTTTGCCAGCCAAAGCCCACCCACTGAATTTGTTGTGAAATGTTCAGAATGGGGCTCGTGTTAGCAGTATGTTCGTTGTCAGTAATTTAAGACAAGGTAATTGTTTTCAGCAATCTGAACACTTTTTTGCGTTAATTCTCTACACAAATCTCAGAATAAATGCTCTCTTATATACAAGTGTTGTTTCTCTACTAGACAGGTCACATGATTGTAATTTGAAGGTTGCGAGATACAGTATGTGCATTCTCTTGGGTGCAGCAAAAATTTCTTTCAGCTGCACCCAAGAGAAAGAATCTATCCTTATCAAGTTCAATTGTTGTTGTTGTTTAGTCGCGTCCGACTCTTCGTGACCCCCTGGACCAGAGCACGCCAGGCACTCCTGTCTTCCACTGCCTCCTGCAGTTTGGTCAAACTCATGTTCGTAGCTTCGAGAACACTGTATCAAGTTCAATACTGCCTGCTAAAGCCTAAGAAACCACATCTATAACATGAATGAGACTAGGCCCCTTGGATGGCATCGAACAAAGTGCTTCTGCTAGTGCAGGGTATTGTGGCTGTGCAGTGTAACTCCACTCCCTCTCCCACAGCTCTCCAGAGCAGATTCAGGGAGGGGGGAAACCACTGTGCTAATGGAAGCTCTTCTTTGGATACCGTTCATTCTTCCCAACAGACTGGTTTCTTTGTGAAAGACTCTCTCTTGTTATGTCAAGTGGTACAGCCCAGATTTGTGACCTCAGGGACAAGTGGGCCTCTGAGGTATGCGGCTGACTGTCCTCTATTGCCCAGCAATATTGAAAACAGAACGTAAATATATGGGCAGGAAGCCTATCAAGAAAGGGGAACCACAAGTTACAGAACCGATGGCTCACCCCCTAGCAAGTGCCTAATGACTAATCTGCAGCAGGTAGTAACACAGGAAGCAGCCCTAAGCTGTGGAAACCATAGGAATCTACAACGTTAGCATGTACTTGAAAAGAAGCGTTTACCTTCCATGAGCTGCTTTCCACAGAGATGGGTTTCAGAAGATTGTTGAATGTCATAGTGTAGTTCTTGTTATTCAGATTCTTCACCAGCAGATCAAATGATCTAGAAGGAAGAAGAGATTAATCATAAAGGCACAGCCATGATCTATCAAATTCAGAGAAAGCTGACATGGAAAGGGGGGGGGGGGGAATAAATGGCTCTGCACCTAAAATCTAGTATCACAAATCTAGAATCACATATAAGACATAACTGAAGCAAAAGAGCTCAAAAGGGAAAAACAACAATAAATACTACAAAGATAACAGAAGCGGGTAAAAGTCAAGCCCAGAGATATTTGCATTAAACTGTAAGGAAATTAGTGTGACTTTAAGACACAGTAAATAACGATTCAGTGACGCAACTGAGTTGGCTAGATGCCAATAGACAAGTCCTGGGAAGCAAAACAGCAAAATAAATTGGGTGAGGGGGGGAAAGCACCCATCAGATCGAAGTGTCCAGCAATTAACCAGAGCTCAATCAACAGAAGCAATTATGGCAAGCAGACAAGAGAAACAAAGTGGAGATGGAAGTAAGGAAGGCAGAAAAAATGGAAATGGAACTCAGAGGAGGAACAAGGAGCTGGGGGTGAAATCTAAAGAAAAAAGGCATCAAACTGAGATGTATAAATAATTATGAGAAAGCATATGGTACTTCAAAATCAAGAGGGGTAGCAACTATAATTTCAAAGAGATGAGGGTTTAGTATATTAAAGATGAAGAAAGATCCTGAAGGAAAATACATTATAATTCAGGGAACAATGGCAGGGGAAGAATACACTATAATTAATACTTCTGCTCCTAATGAAAATCTGGTGAAATTTTTTCATAAAATGTTTAAGGAAATGGAGGATTTGAATATCTGGGCTATATGATTATGGCAGGAGATTTCAATATAGTATTAGATAAACAATTGGATAAGTCAAATCCAGAGGAAAGATGTAATAACATTACAGGATTAGCTAAAATTATGAAAAGGAAAGATATGAAAGATGTCTGGAGAGTGATGAGGGGAGGAGAGAAGAAATTTTCTTTCTTCTTACCAATGCATAAGACCTATTCAAGGATCAATTATATCTTCTTTTCAAAATATATTCATATACTGTGCATCAGTTTGCGAAGGAAATTTAATACTTGGGAACTATTTCACTAGCTTCTGAAACATCTTAATATGGGAACAAGCAGCCAGGGACAAAAAAGCAAGAAATGATTCAAGACACAATCTGTACCTCCTGGCATTTAATGAAACACCCACCTTTCTGTGAAGTGCACCTTCACATTCTCAGCTGGCAGATGCTGAACTCCACTTAAAGTGATGTAGATTTTCAAAAACTTATCTGACTGATCCCAAGCTAAAGGGATTAAAAGAAAGCTGTATTTATTACATTCATTCCAAGCTGCTCTCCCTAGGTGATAATCTTAGTGAGCAATTTCTTCATCTTCTAAGATTGTAGCAGGCACTGCCCACACCTCTGCAAACAATTCTGGCAAGGCAACCATGAGGGCTAGAAACATGTTTGTTTTCAATGTAAACTGGAGTTGCCAGGAAACAATTACCGTATGTTCCAATGTATAAGAAGACTTTTTAACCCAGGAAGTCGGGAGTCGTCTTATACACCGGGTATGGTTGTGGGGGGTCGCCTGAGTGTTGCCCTCCACAGCGGTAAATTCCAATGGGAAGCTCTCCACCGGCTGCCCATGCTCCCCCCACAAGACATGGGACGGGGGGCAGCTCCTCTGACGTCCCTCGGAGCACCTTCGAAGCGGAGGCAGGAGGAGCAGGAGCGAACCATTGTCCCCAAAATAAGCGGGGGAGGGGAGAAAGGGAAATCCCTTCGCATGGCTCGCTAGGCCTCCCGAGTGCCAAACCTCCCCGCTCACCCACACGGACCACTGAAGCGACACCTGCCTCAGGTGACCCCAGTGTGTATGCGCATTTTCTACATTTGTGCGTGTCTCCACTCTCTCTCCCTCTCTGCCCCCCCCCCCACGGATGGACACCGCGGAGCTCAGGCGTGAAAGAGAGAGAGAGAGAGAGAGACCACGCTTTCAGGCAGCTGGCGCGAGGGGGGGCGCCTGCACAAACCGTGCTTACGAGCCCTGCGCTGTTTCTCTTCCCTCTTACGAAAGGGTGGAGGGGAGGGGGAGCTAGAAGGGGGGGGCCGCAGAGGGGGGCACGTGGGTCTCTCTCTCACATGCACGGGGCAGGTAAGCGGCTGTTTGGCGGCTGTTGGGGCTCTGTGAGGCGAGGGAGGTGGGGGGGGAGATGGGTCCAGTGAGGGAAAAGAGGAGCGGCAGCTTCTCCTCCTCTCCCCCCCTCACACGGAGAGCGATGGAGGGAGCCCTTCCCACCAAAACAGGGTCAAGAGGCGGCTGCGCTGGCCTGGCGGCCCTGATTAGCGCCGGGGAGGCGGATCATGAGGGGAAAACATTGACTATTATACCGAGAGAGAGAGAGAGATATCGTATGTTCCGGCTGCCACTGAGGATGGAGGAGGCATGAGGCAAGCAGGGCTTTGAAGTCCTCCCCTCCATCCGCCCCTCCCCCTGATCCTCCTGCAAGGCCCCCAGCACCCCAGCTGCAGTGTGCATACAGGGATGAAAAGACTGGCTGACTCTAGTTGGCTGCAGTCGTTGGAAGTGGGATAATCTTATACGACGAGTATATCCCAAACTTTATATTTTAACTTGAAAACTTGGGGGTCGTCTTATATGCCCAGTTGTCTTATACGCAGGAAAATACGGTATGAATCAAGTAACGGTTATTATGGTTTTCATGTGCTCCTGCAGGATCACAAAAAATCCCTTGTTCATGACATAAAAAGTACATCAATCTCTGCACAATAACCTACTTTTCCATATATAACCCAACCTATGATTCATGGATTAAAAAATTATATACACTGGCTGTGAGGCTAAGCAGTTTACAAGATGTTGATATTCTCTTGAGTCTCTTGTATTAATTCAAAAGGTAAGGGTGGATCAGACCTACCATAATTGTTGATTTTCACTGTGTATCCTGTTGCAGGTGGTCTTTCTTCTTCAGATGCTTCTGCTTTTATTTTGATTGGTAACTGGTTCTTGATTTCTCTTTCTATCTTATTCTTTTCTGACAGCAACACATCATGAACTCTCTTTCTTGATGCTTTTTTCAAAAGCTCTTTCACTTCATCTAAATCTTTATGTAGCTGGATGAAACACACAGAGCACACAAATCTGTAAGCTGCCTTGAAAGCAAGTGCTGATAAAGAATTAAAACAATCCATAAAGTACAATCAAAGCACAAAGTGCAGAACAGCAAACAGTTAAAACCACAAAAAGCACATTAAGGAAATAACTTAATCAGGCCAACTAAAGTATCACAAAATATCATACAAATTTTTGGCATTTCCACAGAAACCATCCAGCCTGGAGAACTTGCAAGCTTGCACATTATTTTGTGTTATTTTGTTTGGTCTAAAAAGATATTCCTCCAATATAGATATTGAGCATTTTGTATGGGTCGACACTAAACATTTTAAAAATGAAACTAGATTCTATTGTCATTTAAAAGACGACATACTGAAAAGTTGTGAGGAAGACAAGAGGTGAGACACCACTACTGGAGAGTTCCTCTCTATAGTTAGGTAAAGGTAAAGGGACCCCTGACCATTAGGTCCAGTCGTGACCAACTCTGGGGTTGCGCGCTCATTTCACTTTATTGGCCGAGGGAGCCGGCGTACAGCTTCCGGGTCATGTGGCCAGCACGACTGAGCCGCTTCTGGAGAACCAGAGAAGCGCATGGAAACACCGTTTACCTTCCTGCCGGAGCGGTACCTATTTATTTACTTGCACTTTGAAATGCTTTTGAACTGCTAGGTTGGCAGGAGCAGGGACCGGGCAACGGGAGCTCACCCCGTCGCGGGGATTCAAACCGCTGACCTTCTGATCAGCAAGTCCTAGGCTCTGTGGTTTAACCCACAGCGCCACCCGCGTCCCTTCTCTATAGTTAGCAGCTGACTAAATTCAGAAGATCAGGCAATCTGGAGCATAGCTGTCAACATTTTCCTTTTTTTGCGAGAAATCCTATTCAGAATAAGGGAATTTCCCTTTAAAAAAGGGAAACGTTGACAGCTATGATCTGGAGAAGAGATGTTAATACTTTCACTCAAGAAAGTAACAAATGGTGGAATCGATGTCAGAACAGATCTTTTCCATGCTATCCTTTACAGTCAAGCAGGAATGAATTTGTGCCTTCTGATTCCATGTAACACTAGACCTCCCTTCACAATTTGCCCTCCCTGCCTAAATGCACGAAGGGGTGGGGGTGCGGGAGTGCACACCTTTTCACCCTGCTCCTGATGTCACATGCTCACTTTTGCATTGAGTGTGACATTTGCAGAGGGCACACCATTACAGGGCACCAGGTTCTGAACAAAAGGGAATCCTACACAATCACAGTATGTGCACATGTTGTCCTGCTCTTGCCATTGTCCTGCTCACTGTAGAAGGTGGGGGGTAAGCAGGGCCAATAGAACATGCAATATTGAGAATGTGACCAAGAAGCACCATCCCAAATAATAATAATACCACCTTTATTGTTAATGTACAACCTGTGTACAATGAAATTAATCGAGCCCAGCCCCCCCCAACACTCAATCTCATTGCACTCTACGTGCTTGTTGCACAACACACCAACCCTGAAAGTCAGTTGCACTATATTATTTTCCATTCAGCAGCCTAACAACCCACGGATAGAAACTGTAAAAAAGCCTATTGGTACGACTGATTATACTTCTATATCTCCTGCCCGAGGGTAGAAGATTAAAGAGGTGCTAGCTGGGATGTGAATCGTCCCTGAGAATTTTTTTCGCTCTCCTAAGGCAACGATCCCTTGCAATGTCATCTAGCAGGCTCAGGGGACAGCCCATGATATCACGTGCTGTGTTCACCACCCTCTGTAAAGACTTTCTGTCCGTGGCTGTCAAGCCAACGTACCACACTGTGATACAACATGAGAGGACACTATATATTGTGGACCGGTAGAAGGAGGTCATAAATTGTTGTTTACTTCCCCCAAATTTATTTCTCAGCTTGAAGGACAACTTCAGTGATTCCACAGTAACTGCAGCGAGCCCTAAGAAGTCCAGGGCATCATGCATGGCTAAGGCAAGATTCAACCAGAGATGGCCCAGTTTTATTGCTAGCTGTTTGTCAAGTCACGCAGAGCCCTTCCAAGCCTGTTCGCAAGTTTCTGAGTTATATATATATCTCAATCAAAAGAAATAAATGAAAAAGCAGCATCTTAAAGGGTGAAAAATTATTTAATTATTAATTACATGTATATCCCACATTCTTTCCTCCCCACCACGCAAGGAGCTCAAGAAGGCGAACGTAGTTCTCCTCCCATTTCATCCTCAAAACAACCACCCTGTGAGGTGGGTGTGGGTGAGAGCCAGCGAGCAGCCCAAGGTCCCAGTGTTCGAAATCCCCTAGGCGCCAGGCACATTTTGCTACTGGTGTGGGTCCAATTATAACTAGAGTCATATCTTGGTTCTTGAATAGAATCTGTTCAACTTCCTAAAACCAAGGCCTGGCTTCTGATTGGCTACAGGGGCTTCCTGAACTCAAGCAGAAGCAGCAATGGACGTTCGGCTTCCCAAAAACATTTGAAAACCCAAACACTTACTTCCAGGTTTTTGGCATTCAGGAACTAAAATGTATGAGTACCAAGGCGTTTGGGAACCAAGGTACAACTGTACATGGAGATGTCTGGGCACCAGGTTGGCGACTGACATCTCCATCAAGCCAGCTGACATGTGCGGCAAAAGATGTATGTTGTTATTGTTACTAGCCTTTATTGGCATAAGTTTAAACAATAAAACCGTAAAATCATCCAAATGCATTGATAATCCAAACACATAACATATATACAAACTAGATTGCCACCATTGAATAAACCAGGCAGCTTTAGATTTAGCTTTAAATATTTTGTCTTGTCCTTCTGCACTGCTGTGCGAATCATGAACATCTTAGTCCTCCATCATCACATCATGGAAAGTAAGTGCAGGGCTGAGTACAGATATACTTGACACTGAAGCAACCTTTCCACAGGCCTCCCAAATGGAGCTCACAGACCACAGTTCTTGCATACTGGGACAAGTGAATCATTGTAAGAGCAAACTACAATCAAGCAATGTAGTTGAGATAACAGAATCATAGAACTGGAAGGGACCCTGAGGGTCATCCTGTCCAACCCCCTGGCAAATACACATCCTGTTGTGGTGATGGTGACTCCGGTTTAAGGGGCCTTTGGGTGCCTAGCTTATATATATATATGAGTTTCTAGCACCCCTGGTCTCTCCCAGCCCCGCCATTTCCCCAACGCGCCACCATCTGGAACAGAATTCCCCTTCTGTGCTTGGGGAAGGCATTGGTGTCGTCGCTCGGCCTATTTTGCCTCGCTTCGTTCTGTTCCTCTCCCTTCCCACCCGCCTCTTTTGTACCATTTCCAAAGGGCTCCTTTCTCCCGCGCTCTGCACATGAGCAGGAGCCCCCTTCTTCCTCCCTCTCCGCCCCGTCAGCGGTCCCCTCAGGCGCCCAACGGCCCTTCTTCCCTCGCGGGGCCCCGCCCGCCGCGCGCCCCCGCCTCACCTCCTCCATGGCTGGAACAGGGGCCGACCAAGCGGACTCGCGCACGCGCATGCGCCGCCCAGCACCCCCCCCCGCCCCGGAGGAGACGCAGAAGCGGCGACGCTCGGCGCGCCCAATCAGAACCGCGCTGCTCTCATCGTCCCGCCCCGCCCCCGAGCTTTCTGACCTTAATCGTCACTGCTCCGCGCCCAGCTCAGCCAATAGTCGCAACGCGTCCATACAGGAAGCGGAAGAGGGAGAACTCTGGGAGGGGGCCGTTTTTTAAGCGGAGATGGAAACGGAAGAGGCGCGTCTCGTTTTTCTGGATGCGCAGTTTCCGGGTTCAGTCTCGGAGAAGTCGTGCTGTGGTTTTTTTCTGCGAGGGCGAAAGCGAAGGCTGCCTGTTGAATTATAGTCATATAGAATTTATACATTCATTTATGCAAGATAGATAGATAGATCTTCTGTCCCACCTCTTTCTCCAAGGACCGCAAGGTGGCCTGCGTGGCTCTCCCGCCTTCCTCCTCCATAGGATAATAGAATTGTAGAGTTGGAATGGGCCCCTCAAGAGTCATCTAGTCCAACTCCCTGCGATGTAGGAATCCCCACAACTCCTCTGTTGGAAGACCAGCCTGAGGCCGTGATTGTGACTCAGGGCCACTCCCAGTGAAGTTCGTGGGCAGAGAGGGAGGATTTGAACCGTGGTCTCTACCAGGTCCTAGTGGAAACGCTCTTAACCACTTGAGGTCCTTCAAAAATGTTTTTCCCACCCCACCGCCCTACTTAATATTTTAAGTAGATACAGTCCATTGTACCTCCATATTTCAGAGGACAAGAAGGAGCAGTGGTGGCTGAGGAAAACTAAGAATATAAGGAGAGCCAGGCTGGATCAGTAGCTGCAGATGAGAAATCTGTAATTGCATTCAGCCAGCATCCTGTTCTGACAGTGGCGGATCAGATGCCCCAATGGGAAGCCCGCAAGCAAGATCTGAGCACAGGAGCGCTTTCTTCCCTTCTGTGACTTTCAGCAACACGTTCAGAAGCATTGCTCTCTCCAGCTGTGGAGGCAGAGCATAGCCACAATGGCTACTAGCCATCAATAGCCTAATTCTCCTCCATAAATTTGTCCAATCCTCTTTTAAAGCCATCCAAGTTAGTGTCCATCACTGCCATCCACACAACTTACGATTGACAGAGGTTGAAACTGAAGGAGTGCTGTTTGACTGGGCAATAGAGTCCACCATTATTATATATTTAGCAACATCCAGTATACCAGCCTTTGCCAATCTGGTGCTCTCCAGAGGTTTTGTACTAAAACATCCACTGAAACTCTTCCTGTTCTGGTTGGCAAATACGTCTATGTAATGTAAGGCATAATTTTACACATAATCAGACTCCCAGTTTTAAATATATATTTAGTAAAGGAAATGCAGGCTCCGGGGCTGCAAAACTGAACTGTAATGGTGGGGGAAATTAAAGCCTTCCACAATGGCTTTAAAGAATAATAATTCCACAGCTTCCTTTCCATTTCAGCCTTCTGGAGTCTTATTTCTCCCCCATAGGTGGGAAAGTGTGCAGGGCAGGGGAAATTTTACTACAGAAATGCCAACCAAGAAAGGATTGATTTCACTCCCACCTGCATTTCTTCCCAAATCTTCCCTCACATACAAATGTAAGGCTGCCATCGCTCAGCTCTATGAAGCATCTCATCACAATTTTTGATTTGCATGGGCTTGGGAGGGGAGCATAAGAGAAGGCAAGCTGAACAATAGCAGAGGTTTGAATAAAGGAAACCTCAGAGCAGCAGTTATAAGGAGAAAGTTTGTGGGGAGCCCTAAAACCTTATGATTAGCTGCCACAAGGATTCTGAAAGGCAGTGTCTGTTCTATATTCCCTGCTGTTACAGTCTTAATTGGTTTGGGAGATGGACCCTATAGGCAAATAGGGCACAAGATCTGGTCCACTCCTCCTCCAAGTCCACTAGTTTTTAACACAGGTTCAGCTAGCTCATATTGTAAGAGCCAGCTCCTCCTTATGGTGGCAGGGTTTTAAGGTTCAAGGTACATATTGGCATATGTGGTAGCGCTGTAACTATGTACACAAGTTCTGGAAGCTGGTTTTAAATTGGTATTATTGTTGGCAAACAGGTCATCTTGTACACGAAGTTGGGTTTTTTATCCATTTCTGATGGTGCCAATGCTGACCTTACTTCTCTGTATCTGTTGGTTACTGCTCATTTAGTGATGTCTCAAGGATGGAAGGACACATCCTGTTACTCTCTGGATTTGTGGATTTAAAAGTCATGCTTATTGACATTTCTGAAAAACTGACTCATAAAATTCTTGCTGCCAGACGTCATGCGGACTCCTCAATTTCTTCTGCTTAGGGAGTATTTCTACTAAATTTGAGTTTATTTGGCATTAACGATCATTTGATATGCTTTGTATAAATATTAACCTTATATTTCACTCTGGAATATATCTTATGCTACTGATTATTATTCTGTCATCTTGTTTTTAATTCCTCTTGCTCTTAAAAATAATACAAGTTATTCAGGGAAGCAAACTTATTTGACAGAATGCCTGGTCTTAATAATTGTTTTAATTGTGTTATGTATTTTTATTTTGTCTTAGGTATCTTTTTTTTGTAACAACTTAAACTTCACAAATAAATAATATTCACTTGTATATACCCTCCTACAGTACATACTATTCATAAAAAACAACAACACAACCAGATGTGGTTGCTAACCACAGTATTAATATGTTTGGTTTGGCCCTCAGTTATCATGAGCAAGTCAAACTTTGCATTCTAATGTTGAAAACTCCTAATATGCAAATATGCCCAACAATGAAACACAAAGTGAGCATCATTAAACTTTATTGTAGAGAACTGACTGATAGGCTATTGCGTTAATTTGGATTAAAATCAGCACAGAACAATGTCCCAGGAACACTTTTCATAACATGGAAACCAAGTACATAACCAACTTCTTATCCAGTAGTGATGTTGGCCTGTGAGACATTATTATACACATTACACATAATAAAAAAAATATTTCCATCAATTTAAGCAATAGTATAATTCTCCATGAAATAAGCATTTCTATAAACATTTTATGTTAAATTCAAAAATGTAACAAATGTTGTTTTTTTTGCACTTTAGAAAGATATAAAACAAGTATGATTTCCAGACAGACACAGGAATCTTCTGAAAAATTTGTTCTGCCAGTCAAAGGTGAAGGTCACCTTCCATCAAAGCATTTTGGACACATTTTACCAGGACCAAGAATGTCTTCTACACAAGCCCTGTGCAAAAGAGCAAAGGGTGCAATCCACTAGGAAGTTCCCCTCTGCTAGCTTTGATTCATTTTGAAGGTGAGTGCTCCAAAGAGCTTTTGAGAGATGTGCCCCAAGTCTGCTGATTGGCAAAAGAGAACAGAGGTGTGGGAAAGAGCTATTTCCCTTATTTGCAATATACGGCATAAGTTACGGAATGCTTAAAGGCAGCATTAAAGTAGATGTGGTTTTATGCATGTTCTCGTTTAGTAGCTTTACAAGATTTTATTTTATTTTTAATTACTGTTGTTCCACTTGTTATAGATGTGGCCTGAGACTCAAGCCTTCAAACAACAGGTGCATCTTGGCAGGGTGCAACAATAGCTGTAAACCTTTGATCTACCAGGAAACGCTCTGGCATTATAATAAATGTGCTTTTTCTTCATTATTTTACCCTGCCCTCTCTCTCTTCTCCCAAAGTGGGGGAAAACTGTCTTATAAATAATTATGAATATTTTTAGCAACATATGGAACACATAGTTCTGAATTATTTGCTCCCCATACTTGAACTTCTAGGCATACAAAATAACATGTAAAATATGAAGGTACCAGGATGTGGCAAGGCAGCTGGGAACGAGTATTCCACATATAACAGGATTCTTTAAATAACTTCCCTTCGGAAAGGGCCACATCAGAACAAATAAAAGACACTGAAGGAATTGGTTTGCAGGCTGGCTCTCCTGCCTGTCTCCGGCTTCCCCCTTTGAACAGGTGCTATTGGGTGAATATCCAAGGGGTTTCAAGCTGCTTTGTCCATTGTGCTCTTGGTGCTTGGAATCCAGCTGGAACTATGTGCTGCCCTCTTTGGGTGACGATGACAGCTGAGCCTGCTGTAGTGGCTGTGTGCCAGTAGCTGTTTTGATAGAGTTCAGGGTTTTGCTAAACCAAGAGTTCTTGGCAGCTTGGATTTCACTCATAAGTGCTCCTCTCTGGTGTTCTAGCTCCTGTGAAATGAAAGCAGTCCGGTGCTGATCAGAGAAGTATTCAGCAGACATATGAGTCATCTTTTGCTGAATTTAACCAGCTTAATAAAAATCCAAGTTTATGGATAATTTTCTATGTACAACTTCAGTGATAAACACAGCAACAACATATATCTGCTTACATTATATTACAATGTAATGTTAGGTGTATGGGGTGTTAGGGGAGAGGTAGTACCTCTGGTGAGGGACACATTGTGCTCCTTTGGGGTAGTTTGTCTCCCTTTGGTCCCCACCCTGCACTCAGCTCTCACCTGTGGCTCTGGAAGCTGTCAGCGTGTGACAGTGGTCACACCCTGGAAACGGCTTTGAGTGGTCAGCTAAAGCAAGTGAAACTGGCTGATGGGTCTTAAATCTAGGGACTTTCGCTGCATGGAAAGAGGCTCTAGCAGATTGAGTGGACAGGACCAACAGTGGTTCAACGGTCAGGAAGGAGGTTTCTACATGTGCTGTAGAGGCAAGTGTGGCATCAACCTGGAAAGGTAGCCCATCTAGGAGAAGGAAAACTCTGATCCTAAACCTTCATTGGCTTGTGGGATATCTTTGGGAGAAGAAAAGGCTAAGGAGTAAACCGTACACAAATCCGGAGTGGAGTCTCTAAAACGGTTGGATGGTGCCTTCTATGCCTCCTTCTGGTGACGCCTACAGCCAAGCTGGTGCCAAGCGTATCGCTGCTTTCCTTTGGACCATACCAGAGAGGCTGAGAGGGAGTTCTTGTTGTCTGGGCAGCCAGCGACCTCCATACACACTGCCCAGGCTTGCACCCTGGGGAGGTGACTTCAGTGCTGCTAATGTAGCGGTTTCACTTCACTTCCAGAAGTGCACTCCATTGTCTCTTGAGACAGGTGGATGCCAGCAACAATGTAATTGCGAGTTGTACGATTTTAATTTTTAAAAAGTTCAGTGTCAATCCTCTTAAAGATTATTAGGAAAATCCTTCTCAACAGATTTGCAAGGAATCATTAAATTTTTAAAAACCTGGAACCCCTTCTCTTCTAATGAAGCAAAGGCAAAGCAGCCACCCCTGAAAATTAACAGAGGAATCCAAGTGGGGACTGGACTGCTGTGGATTCCCCACAGCACCCCCAAAGCCCTGCCAGCAATTGACGGGCAGAATGGAAGGGGTAGTTTATTGCTCTGTGTCGCTACACCAGGGGGATGAAGCAGTTTTGGATTCAATCACAAGATTCTCACCACAGGAGTCCCACGAAAGAATGCTTCATTGTCAATGAATATGTTTGCCTCAAAAACATGCTATCTGTGCCTCCAATACAGTTAGATGGGTAGAAAAGGTATAGTTCATTCTTTACCATACCAAGAGATGCAACAACAGCCTATTTTCAGCAATGCAGTACAGCACGCATAGAATGACATTACCTGTATTTTGCATTTGGCTTCCACAAGTTGTAGTTTGGTCTGTGCCAGGTCCAGCTCCATCTCTCTCAGCTGCTTTTTAAGGGCATCTTTCTCATCATCGGTGTCTGTTCTTGGGCTCTCTCTTGGTACAGCAGGCACTTTCAATGTCCCCTCTTTACTGAATATTTCACTACAGTGTTTGCAAGCCATCACCTTACCCTAAAATAGTCAAATCAGAGAGTCAGTTGATAGTTATGATATCAAAGAGGCTGCTCACTATACTAGGGTGATGCTGTGAGTTGCAACTACAAAGTCTCTGAGCAGATATGTGGCTCTTGCTGGCCAAAAGGATACCAGAATTTCCTGAACTGAAGACAACATATTGTAAAAAGGTGAAACACCATCCGGGACCAGTTTGGCATGAAAATCGGAGACCTCAATACATTGTTGGTGCCCGGGACTGGCCATGTCCACCTTCAGAAACCTAAATCATATTCACACCACACACTGGGTGGTATTCTGCTTGGGTGAATTTCTACTTGCTCAACTTTCTCCCACTCCAGGCACATTCTGTCTTAAAAATTTATCTGTGATCAGAACCCTTATTAAACAGACGAAGATTTCTAAGTTTATTCACAGAATGTACTTAGAAGCCCACTTCAGTCCTTAGTGCAAAATATGTGAAGGTCTGAAGAGGTGCTGGATGTCTTTAAGACATTGGGAGCGGAGTATGTGTGTGTGCCCTGCCCACAAATAAAGCACTCCTGTGTTCAGGTGAGTGTGACAGAAATCATCAATGAATCTACCAAGGCCTCTTCCAGGTATTTTTTAGGCAGGTCAGCCTTTCCACATTAGAACTTCTACACCTTTAACTGTCAGACAGAATAATTATAGCAGACAAAACTTTTCGCAGTACTCCAGGGCTTTGAAGAGCTGCACCTTTACCTAGGAAAGCGCACAGCTGTTAAAAAGGTACATCCCATGTGTAATATAAATATCTAATTAACTGCATATTCAACAAGCAGTCATTGATTATACTGTGTTGTGGCAATAGTTCCTGAATGGCACATCTCAGATCACAAAATGATCCATGCATTATTGTTTTTTTACAAAGAGTTACATTGTGATGTTAAAAGCCTTTTCAAAAGAGTTCTGCTGTCATTGCCCTCTGCTGAAATGCCACCAAGGCAATCTTTTTGCCAGACAGCCAACCTATACACTGGGTCAGCAACTTTTTTCAGCCATGGGCTGGTCCACCGTTCCTCAGACCGTGTGGTGGGCTGGACTGTATTTTTTTGGGTGGGGGGGAGGTCCCACAAATAACCCAGAGATGCATCTTAAATAAAAGGACACATTCTACTCATGTAAAAACACAATGATTCCTGGACCGTCCGTGGGCCGGATTGAGAAAGTGATTGGGCCGCATCTGGCCCACGGGCCTTAGGTTGCCTACCCCTGCTACAGACCTACAATTGTTAACAATAACACTACCTCAAAATACTATTCTGAGGTAGATGCATGCCAGATTCAGAGTATTCTCACCTTTAACACCTCAAGTTCCTCTTTATTGGCTGCCTGCTGCTTCTCCAGCCTGCTACTCAACTGAGAACAAATCTAGGAGGAGATAATTTTTAATAACATTTATTCTCAAGGAAAAAGAAAATTTAATATATTTAACCAAGGTGTTGACATTTCATCTTCTTTTAGCATCTTGAAGCCTTTACTCTGTCAAAAGGTCAGTCGAAGTGGTTAGGATACTAGAGTCACTTCCAGGCTATCAGTATTTTGGGGGATGGATTCAATCGCTTACCAGAAATTTAGGCTTGCACAGTTAAAATGGAATAAAGTTTTCTGTCACAATAGATCCACTTTTTAAAAAGAAGTGACTATTTGCAGCTAAGAAAGTGACAGAGAAATTCACTCAAAGTTTGGGATGAACAATTGATTAATGGTGAGATGTAATGTGCAAGCAAATCAGGATGAAAGCTCATTGTTATATATGCTCCCCCTGCCCAACAAATCAGAATAGATATTCCGTAAAGACCAGGTGAGGATGAATGCTTAATGAACAGGTAGTCTGGGTGGGCCCTAGGTCTTAGGAGAACACAATCCAAGTCCCCACTCAGCCATGAAGTTCACTGGGTGATCTGGGGCCAGTCACTAGCTCTCAGTGAAACCCACCTCACAGGGCTGTGGTGAGAATAAAATAGGAATCATAGAATCATAGAGTTGGAAGAGACAAGGGCCATCGAGTCCAACCCCCTGCCAAGCAGGAAACACCATCAGAGCACTCCTGACATATGGTTGTCAAGCCTCTGCTTAAAGACCTCCTAAGAAGGAGACTCCACCACACTCCTTGGCAGCAAATTCCACTGTCAAACAGCTCTTACTGTCAGGAAGTTCTTCCTAATGTTTAGGTGGAATCTTCTTTCTTGTAGTTTGGATCCATTGCTCCGTGTCCGCTTCTCTGGAGCAGCAGAAAACAACCTTTCTCCCTCCTCTATGTGACATCCTTTTATATATTTGAACATGGCTATCATATCACCCCTTAACCTCCTCTTCTCCAGGCTAAACATGCCCAGCTCCCTTAGCCGTTCCTCATAAGGCATCGTTTCCAGGCCTTTGACCATTTTGGTTGCCCTCCTCTGGACACGTTCCAGTTTCTCAGTGTCCTTCTTGAACTGTGGTGCCCAGAACTGGACACAGTACGCCAGGTGAGGTCTGACCAGAGCAGAATACAGTGGCACTATTACTTCCCTTGATCTAGATGCTATACTCCTATTGATGCAGCCCAGAATTGCATTGGCTTTTTTAGCTGCCGCGTCACACTGTTGGCTCATGTCAAGTTTGTGGTCAACCAAGACTCCTAGATCCTTTTCACATGTACTGCTCTCAAGCCAGGTGTCACCCATCTTGTATTTGTGCCTCTCATTTTTTTTGCCCAAGTGCAATACTTTACATTTCTCCCTGTTAAAATTCATCTTGTTTGTTTTGGCCCAGTTCTCTAATCTGTCAGTTTGGTGTCATCTGCAAATTTGATCAGGATGCCCTTGAGTCCATCATCCAAGTCGTTGATAAAGATGTTGAATAAGACCGGGCCCAAGACAGAACCCTGTGGCACCCCACTAGTCACTCTTCTCCAGGATGAAGAGGAACCATTGATGAGCACCATTGAGGAGGAGAAGGGGAGACAATCAAGCAGGGGGTCTGGCTACAGGGGGCGCAAGGAGCATTCAGCCCCTCAATATTTCAAGGTAGGGAGCTGAGCCCCCCAATATTGAGGGGGTCACCATCACCCCCTGCCCCTGGGCAAGCACCAACACGCCGGGCAGGGGCGGGAGGGCACCCACCAACTGCACAGACCCGCCGGCAATCCTGTGATGAGGGGGCGCCATCGGAGCTGAAAGCTCCAGTGCATGGTTCTAGAAGGCAAGCGCTCCTTCCTCAGATGGGAGGGAAGCTCCCCTGGGCCAGACGGAGGCAACTCTGGGCAGCAAAGAGGCAGCCTTGCAAACTTGGACTGTCTACCATTGGGCTTCCCCCATCGGAAAGGCCTGTATGAGGTCCAGCACCGACTCCTCAGCAGGAAAGCTTTGCAGGGGAGGGAGATGGTGGCGGGGAGACTAGATCCTGTTGTGATCTTTCTGATCCATGGGCAAAAAAGTGGGGGGGACAGAGCGCAAAAGAGGGAGGATTCCCTGAAGCAACCAGTGCTGTTGTGGTTGGAAGGCTACAACATTTCAGGAGTGACCTCGGTTTGGGCACTCGAAAACTACCCACAAGTGAGTGTGTGCGTGAGAGAGGGAGAAAAGGCCGGGATAATTGGCTGGGATTGGGCTTGGCTGAGCGTTGAGAGAGCTACGGAGCCTCCCCAACTATCCCCTCTCCTTCTTTTCTTTTGCCCATGGCTAGTCTGAATGTCTGATAAAAGGTGGATTAGGAAGGGAGTTGAGAGGCACACCAACAGCTGCTGCCAATGGGAGTATTTTTGTGATTCACGTTTAAGAGGCTCAGGAATCGCTTGCTGCTGCTTTCTTTCAGCTCTGAGAACAGCTACACGTGCAGCCCCTCGCTGCCTGCCTTCCCCCTCCTTGGAATAGCCAAGCAATGTGCATGCAAAGTGAGCCACAAGAGGCATCCTTAGGGTTCCTCTCCAGCCCAGGTGGGCACGCTGGGCAATTTCCCCCTCCCTCCCACGCTCGCCAGCACCTTCCAGGAAGGTGCTCTGGCGATCTTCAAAGTGACGCCCGCATGTCCTGGCAGGCCTGGCCGCCGGAGGGAGGCGCATTGCGTGACCCCCCCCCCCCAATGCAGATGCCCAACTCAGCACAGCTGCAATCAAATATGCTACTTTGAATTCTTTGGAAGAAATATGGAATAGTAAATAAATAAATTAATATAATAAAAACCATTCCCTCACAGGTCATTGGTGAGCATTTGCAAGTCTGATTATTAGCTCTATAAATCAGTATTGACAAACTTGCCTCTTAACATTTGGCACGGACTTGACTGGCAGGAAATACAAGCTTGTTCCTGAATTGTGAAGTGGGCGGCTAGCTATTTAATTATATTTGTATACACAAAGTATACATAGTTACTCTTCAGAAACTTACACATAGTGACAGCGGAGATGAAAACATAGAATCATAGAATTGTAGAGTTGGATGGGACCCTGAGGATCATCTAGTCCAACCCCCTGCAATGCAGGAATCTCAACGAAAACATTTCTTAAAACCCATTACCTGTTTATACTCTGCAATAATGGCTGCTGTCTTCTTTATCTCAGATTCTGCCTTCTCTAGCTGTTTTCTGAAGATCTCTTTTAACTTTTAATACAGAAGGAGAGAAAACATATTATCATTAAAGTTACTTACTTTCTGAAACATACCCTTTATCAACACTATTCTATATTCTCAGTTCTCAACTCTCAGGCAATCTTAGAAGTTTATAGCAACAATTCTAACCATATCTACTCCAGAAATAATTTCTACTGAATCCCATGGGGTTTACTCCCAGGCTAGGATTGCACCCTTAATCCCTAAAGTCTAGGGTAAATGTTTCCTATAATTATTTGCTCTGGATTTTGACTCATTAGGAGTGTGTATCTGGTGCAATGTTTTCTCATCAAAGATGGTGGGAGAAATTCAACCCTGTGCTAAGGAGACCACTCTCCTCTTCTGCCCCCGCATGCTCTTCCAGGGCTTCTCCTGCCCAAGCATACATTAGATGTTATAACCTGAAGAATTCATGACACATATTGGGCAATCATTGGTCAAATATATTACATGCACAAGGATATTCACTTCACATGGATTAGTCACTATGGTGTAATTACCTTTTTATATTGTTGCACTCAGTGGTAAAAGGTTGCATATCTGACACACCTTACTCTTTGAATGCATATTTATGTGTAGGGTTGCAACAGCAATTCTAAACAAAGTATAGCCTTAGTTGGGTTCATTAATCCAGATGGAGCTCTCTTTTCCACACTTCCTTTTGTCCCACTGCTTTCTCCCAGGATAAACTGCTCTTTAGTGCTCAATTGGAGCAAAAGTCAATTGGGGCTTTTCCTGGGTTGCCATGTGTTCCACTCTATTGGTAAAGATCAGGTTTTCCCTTGGAAAGGAGCAGGGCAAGCAGAAAACCGCTTGGACCCATGCCTTCCAGGCATGGCGTAAGCGGAAGTGTGGACGAGCCCTTCATATCCTTTTCTGAACAATAGAAATTCCCATTTTTTGGCATACTTTAAATTAAGGAAGGGGGTTCTGTAGTCTGGAAGAAAATATTGACCTATCAAGTTTTAAAATTGGGCAGTGAGGCCATTTTCCTCACACCACACCCCTGTCATCACTTTGATGGGCAAGGTGACATCAGCTTTTGGGTGGGGTGTGTATGTGTTTCAACTGGCTATGCACATAGGGAAGAGGTATGCACAGCCAAATCTGCAGGATTTAAACCCCCACATTCTCTGATGATTGGGGCGGGGTGTTAAATCCTGATCAGGCTCCTACAGAGAGGAGCACTCCGGTTTCCACATCAGGTTATGAATAGAGCATTCAATCCTGCTGGCTGCTGCTTCACTGGCAAGTTCTCTGCAAAACAGATCCCTCTCCCCCACTCCCAGGTCAGCTTTGGCAGGTGGGCAAATTCATCCACCAGTAAGATACCAGACAGTTGGCAGGTGGATGGCCCCACCTACCTGTCAGTATTGGCCTGCTGGGGAGGGGTCCAATACACCAGTGTGAAACCTCCATTCATCCGCTGGGTAATTCACATGAAGTTGTCTGATCAAAGCATTGGAAACATGCACATGGTTGACCCAACACATTTGGTGCCCAAGGAGAAAATTCCAAATGGTGCACTAATTAACATGAGGGACAATTTGCTTGGAAATTATTGGAGCGGCTCCAGGAGAACTTCCCAGGGAATTGGCTCCCAAGGACCAGATGTTGCCTCCTGCTCTGCCATTATTAATGGGGCCCAACATCAGCACAAGGGCTAAACTTGTTCCCACTGCTGCTAGTGGAGGTTGAAATGCAATCACCTTTGGTAAGGCAATTTTTGTCTGGACCGTGGCAGGGAGATTCCCTGAAGCTATTTATTATGAACACAACTACATCCAGTGTAATAATTTATTTATTTATTTATTTATTTATTTATTTATTATTATTATTATTATTATTATTATTATTATTATTATTATTTTCCTGGAGTAGTCCCTGCCCCTCACAACCTAACCTGCCCCACAGAGTTGTTGTGAGGATTAAATGAGCAGGGAGAACTATGTATGCCATGTTGAGCAACCTGGAGAAAAAGGTAGGATATAATGCAATCAATCAAACCATGCATTTTACATCGAGCTTCTAACAGGTCTCTCATGTGCAGTGTGAAAGCAAGAGCGATTGTTCACGGGATCTTTAGTCAATGTTCTCTATTTTGCCCTTTTGATACACCGTGTTTAAGCATTCTGCATATAGGTTAGTTGCCTCCTCTGCTGATCACTGAAACTATTCTTACCTGGGCTGTTTCTTCTTCCTGTTTCCTCTTCTCCTCTTCAGTCTCCACTAGTTTTTGTTTGGTCAAAAGCAGCTCCTTGTTCAAAACATCTGCTTTGTCTTCAGCCTGAGAATTGAAAGAAGGTCCCAGTTACACAACACTGGCTCTTATACAATAACAACACAATTTATCTGAGCCTCTATGTGGAGCTACCATTATCAATGGAATGTGCACTCCCCTGAAGATGTGTGAATATCTGCATGGAGGTGTGTGCTTGTGTGTGTTTATGTATATACGTATGGACTTGTCATCTCTCTTGGCACTTTGAAGATAAATGCTTACAACATTATGATATAATGTATATCCAAATACTGGGTCCAGAGAATTAGCCTCCCACATCTCTCTTTACAATGAAATCTACACATGGGTAGTCATTTGATCTTTCATTTAAGTTAATTAAACATGCAGGAGGCTATTGGAAAGAGCACCGTTGCATCCTTTGCTGGCACCCGGGGCACACATGCAGGCACCGGGCGGGAGCAGAGATAGGGGGTGAGGTGCAGAGGGTGAAGAAAACCTGCCCCGCCAGCCCTGCCCTCACTGCTGCTGCTGCTGCCAGGTGGGCGCAGGACAATGAGGGTTCACAGGACCACGCTGTGCTGCCTGCCCACTCAGGGGGGAATCTGCCTAGCTGATGTAGTCCTTGGCGGGCACATCCTTCCAACCAGGCGAGGGGACATGGCAGCAAGGCCAGGCCAGGCTCCGGGGCCAAGAGGCCCCCGGTGGAAGGTAGGGTGGAACAGGGATCCCTGCAAGGGGGTTTCTGGTTCGCATCCCCTCAAAATCATGCGTTTGGGGCTATGGCCCCCTGGCCCTGCCCACACTACACCCCTGATTGGAAAAGCTCCTATTGGGTGAAACATTTACTTTTCTAATATCCATCTCTCAGAGACATTTATTATTGAATGGGTTCCTCAACCTCAGCCCTCCAGATGTTTTTGGCCTACAACTCCCATGATCCCTAGCTAGCAGGACCAGTGGTCAGGGATGCTGGGAATTGTAATCGCAAACATCTGGAGGGCCGAGGTTGAGGAAGCCTGGTTTATACCTTTTATCCACCTGTCTTCTCCTGGGCCCAAACGCGGCATGTCTTAAGTATATGGTAAGCCGTTTCTCTGAAAGTGGGGGAATGATTGGCCTTCATGAACTCAGGGGTGCATAACCTTTTTCACCCTGAGGACCACATTCCCCCATGGGCCATGTGGGAGCTCAATGGTAAGCATGGCCAGAAGGACTCATTTATCTCTGCAACCCAATGACATAGTTCTTTTGGTACCTCAAAAATATAAAATGAGAAAATACTATGCATTAAAAATGTAAAAGAACTGTTGCAGCATAAAAATTTCCCAGCAGTGAGAGAAACCTAAAACCAAATTTACAGTTTAACTAAAAATGCACCACATACAAAAGTTCCAATTTTAAGATCCCATAGTTTAAAACAGGGAGACTAAAAAGGTCTTCACCTGGCAATGAAAAGACCACAAAGAAGGTGCCAGGTAAGAAGACTCTCTGGGGAGGTTATTCCACAGCTTGAGTGCCATCACCAAGGCCTTCTCCCTAGCAACCACTAAAATCACATGGTGAAAGAACTTGAAGATGGACCTCTCAAGAGGATCTTAAGGTTTGGGTAGTTATATACAGAAGGTGTGGATCTTGCAGGTAACCTAGTCCCAAGCCATTTAGGGTTTTAAAGGTTTAGGCCAGCATTTTGGAACGCTAAATACCATTCACAAACATGAACCACCCACCCATAATAATAATAATAATAATAATGTTTGTAATTCTACTCTCCAATTGCAAACCTAAGACTGTGATTTCTCTAATTTCGGCTTATACCTGCCTGCTGATGAAGGCTTTTCTCACCTGGTCCAAGTCATTCCGTAGAGCAATTTTGCTTGTTACAAGTTCATGGGCAAGGTCATCGTTCTCTTGCTCAAGCCGCATGCTGGCTTCCTGAAGCCTGCGGTTCTCCCTCTGCAGAAAGAGAGGAACCAGCAAAACAGGAAGTTAACTCTTGCCAATACGGAAGAAGACACAGAGTAGCCGTGCAAGCCATTTGAGCGGAAGAAAGGAAGTTTAGAAAGTGCTACTAATCTGAGTCCATAAATAAAGATATGTTGCTCACAAACATACTATGGAAGGTTTGGTTTGAACCTAAGACTTGGTACAATAGGGAAGGATTAAGTTCCACTAATCATGTTCACCTTATTCGGCATGCAGCCCCTTGTCCTGTGATGATTAGCATGTGAAGCAAAGTGATTTTGCCTTTTTAAAAGCCTACAACCACAGTGTCATTCCTTGTCTCTTGAACTTAAATAACTATGCAGAATAGAGGGAGCACTAAAGGGACTAAAGTGGGACTGGACAAAGTTTAAAACCCTCTTTAAAACTACAAAAACGCCCAAATAGCAGAAGAGCAATAAAACTAAAAATTCAGTAAGTGCTGTCATGATAAACATTAAACAGTTTTAAAAGGCCTGGGCTTTTCCATTTGGTCCTCGTTCTCCTCAACCAATTTGATGAACGCACAACTTGCAGATTGTGAAAGAAGCAAGGAGAAAGTAAATTCCTTTGGTATGCAAACGTCATAAAGCAGAAGTAATACTGTACAGGTAAGATAAGATTGCTGCTTTAAGGGCAACAGTGAAGCGGTTCCAAACTCTTCTCATGCAAAGCCTGCTGAGGAGACAAGAAAAGCATCGCTGCTAATGTTCTGTTGTGAGGAACATCCTGAATCAGGTGGTGTCCAGAATCACTCACATGTGTTCTAGGGATCATGAAGGCACTTGTGGTAAACATAGAGAAGAGTTCACTAAGTCATGCCTCTGGACACAAAAGTGTGCTCTATATTTTTCCATAGCTTTCTTCCTGAACAAGACCATATTAGAATGTTGAACCCAAATAGCCTGTACTGAAGTTTTTTTTGTTGCATACAAAATGTAGGAACAATATGACATCATTCGCAATTTATGAATGGACTGCTTACAGGTGCAGACTCTGTATGGATAAATGCAATAACATTGGGAATGAGTTTATACAAAATGTTGTAGGCTATTGCTATTTACATAAGCACTAGGACAATAACATTATACCACTTTAGAGAAGAACGTATGGGAATATCATATATATTTTCCTTTTTGCGCAAATTTTTGCTTTTATATGTATCTTTGATGTTGTTTTTCTCCCTCTCATTTTTCCTTTTTTTCCTGTATCACTTTAATTCATTTAATTGAAATCACCTTAATAAAACATTAATATTTTTAAAAATGTAGGATTATCCCGTTGCTGGATCTGATGAAGATGTGGAGATAGGCATCTGACAAATCCACTAATTAAAAAAGTCATCTTTCAAGAAAGCTGTCATGATGGATCTGAGAGTCTTCATCCTAAAATGCTTCTGGTGAGATGAGAAACTTGTTAAGCTACTAGATCTGAAATCTCCAACCTTTTGTAGCACCAAGAAAGGAATAGACTCCAGATCTCTAGACCAGGGGTCGCCAAAAATTTTAGCCACAGGCCAGTTCACTGTCCCTCAGACCTTGTGGCTGGCCGGAGAAGGGGCACTGGGGGGGGGGTGAGCTGGAAGAAGAGGCAAGAGGGGCAGGTAGTCCTCCTCCCCACCCCCCAGCCGCTGCGCTTACCTTCCCAGGGGCTGCTGCCACCACCACTGCTGCTGCTGCTTCTCGTGAGTTGGCAGAGCAAGCTTGTCTGCTCTACTCCCTGGCCCACAGGAGCACCAGGGCGGCAGCAGTGATAGCAGAGGGAAGATGAGTGGCATGAAAGGGCTGGCTCCAGAGAGGGGCTGCTTAAAATGTTGCTCAGCCAGCTCAGCCCAGCCCCCTTCCTCCTCTAGGCAGGGCAGGGAGAATCCAGGAGGAGGGAGGCGCCGTCGTGGTGTGTGAGGGGAAGGAGAAAAAAATGGAATAGTGCAGGGAGAAAAATGGCGCAGCCCGAACAAACAGGATCCCCACACTGATCCACAGACAGACCGCTAGCCAAATCATGAAGGCAATTGGGCCTGATCCGGTCCCCGGGACTTAGTTTGCTGACCACCGCTCTAGACTGTAGAGACAAGAGCTATTCTTTTGACATCCAGAAGGTGCTGATGGCTTCTAGCCCTGGCTGGTGTTTGGATAGATTTCATGTCCTTAGGGAGGTCATGAATTTATTTCTGGGACAACATGTATACTCCATTATGTAACCTAGAGAGACCATCTCCCAAACCTATACTTCAGAACTAGTTTGATGCATAGTAAAGCGTCACCTACCTTTAGTTACGGGCAGGGAGCTGGTGTCAGGAAGAGGAGGATTTATTCTAAACCTTGCTGAACATAGCAGATGTGTTTGTCCCTGGTTGGGTCTGCATGGAGCTGCACCAAACCCCTGGGATAAACTCTGCTAGAAGTACTTCCCTGAAGTCCAGTTCCTCGTGGAATAAGCCTGAGTGTAAAGACTGTCACTGTTTTGGTTCTTTTTCTTCCTTTCTAGAATAGACTAGGCCTTCTTTTCATCTTTACTCTTTCTGAGCACTAGATCAAATGCCTTGCCAAACAGCTTTGTCCCTGAGAAGGGATGCTCCAGCCAGCCTGGACTAAGAACTGACTGGTTGCCCAAGTCCTCAGTCATATGTTACTCCTGGCCACCATGTTAACTGTCAAGGCTTGAAACTATAACCTGAGGGTACCCATGAGAAGTGTCTGCCATGAGCACAGAAGCCAGTCCAATCTTCTCGGGACCATCATGACAGTAAGAGCTGTTTGACAGTGGAATTTGCTGCCAAGGAGTGTGGTGGAGTCTCCTTCTTTGGAGGTCTTTAAGCAGAGGCTTGACAACCATATGTCAGGAGTGCTCTGATGGTGTTTCCTGCTTGGCAGGGGGTTGGACTCGATGGCCCTTGTCTCTTCCAACTCTATGATTCTATGATTCTATGATCCTTAATCACCTTGGACTTACCTTCCAGCTCCTGGAACCACATAGAATAATAGAATCATAGAATTGTAGAGTTCGAAGTGACCCTGAGGATGATCTAGTCAAACCATACAAAGCTAGAGCTGGCAAGCAAAGCCCAGAAGGCAGTAGCAGAAGCTTCAAATCTCCTGTGAAGACACCTTGACCTTCTTGTCATAAGGGTCCTTGGTCTTCCCTTCCCTTCTGCAGAGTGACAGAAGAAGCAGGCATATGCTTATAGAAAGATGACTTCCTGGAGGACCTTATGACCTTCTTGTCATAAGGGTCCTTGGTCTTCCCTTCCCTTCTGCAGAGTGACAGAAGAGGCAGGCATATGCTTATAGAAAGATGACTTCCTGGAGGAGCTAGATGATAATGAGCTCAAGGGTGGAGACCTCCTGTTCCTTTTGTGGCTAGTGTGCTCCCAAGGATAGTGCTTTTGCTGTTTCCTTCTGGAACTTTCTAGACCCCAAACAGGAACAGATATGACTGCTCCTCCCATCCCCTTCCAAATACAAAACCAGCCAGGGTATTTCATGGGCAATCATTCCCCTCATCCAAGTGAAGAATTTGGGTGTAACTCACTACCCAGATCCAGAGGTCTATTGGTATTGGGAATAAGAGCCTCATATTATGAGATGCTGAAGAGCCAGCCTGCGAGGACTGCAGTGCTTGGCCTTCCCCTGGCACCACTGTGTCCCTGACACATCTTTCTGGGATTTCCTGTCTGCTGCAGTTACCCCAGCAGCCCAAAGCTCATGTCTGGTCCCCTGGAGTGGGGGAAAGCTTAGAAAAATGTAAGCATTATTTGGCAAATATATCACCCAAAACAGCTCTGACACAGGTGGGAGGAGTGAGAACTAGCTTGGGCAGTGAGATTGGCCTGACAGCCCCAGAAGGGGTGAGGAGCCTGCTTGCTGTCCCACTGCAACAATGGCATGCGATCTCTAATGTTGACCTGCTCTGTTCCCTGTGCCCCAATCCCTAGCTGCGAGGTGTTGGGTGGTGTAGAGGGGGGAAATGAAAAGGCAACAATAATATTTTGTTTTACACTGGTGTCCTTGAGAAGCTCACAAAAAAGCCCTGATAGGTCTGATCTGGGAGGGCAGGGGGCCTGGAGAGGACCATCCTTATTGGCTCTGCTGCTGTCCTGGGGATGGGGCTCATCCTGAAGGTTTGGAACACCCTTCAGGGGCTACAGGAGAATTCTGGGACTCACTGCAACTACTTCTATAATTAAATTGTGAAGCTGTGGAGTGAAGCCCAGCATGAGATAAGGGAAGTGAAAAACTGTGCTAAGATGTGAACGCAACCTAACACTAGTTCTTCCTGAATCTATAAGGCATACTTCCAAGTACAATCATAAATTATGGTTACACCTAAAATAAATAAGTAAACATCCACAACTGTTTTCGGCCACAAGACGTAAGAAAATATTACTTAAAGAAAGCTAACTGAAAAGGCTCAAGCTGGCAACTCTTTTGCCTAGGGTAAAAAAGATTCCAAATTCTGTGTAAATTGTGGACTGATAACTGTAGCAATGGGACAACAATGGGACCGTTCCCTTATCTCAGTGGAACTGGGAAGAAATAAGCCACCCCTTCTCACTCACTGCCCCCAAGGTGAGACTGGGCTTTCCCACCCCATAAATTTGTTTAGGAAAAAGCAAGATATGCAACTGACTGCTAAGTACTTGAATGCACATCTACTTGGGTCCCCATTTCAACTCTTTGCAGCCTTGAAGGGAGCTTTTCTTCATGAGCAATAGTTGGCTTTACAGCTGTTGTTATCTGCTTACCAAAAGCTTTGGTGCTGGCAAAGCAAGTAGCACAAATGTGAACAATAGTTGGCTTTACACCCTTTGTTATCTGCTTACCAAAAGCTTTGGTGTTTGCAAAGCAAGTAGCACAAACGTGAACTTCAGATGCCCGGCTATTGATTTACAGACAAGTGAGCAAGAGCAAGCAAGCTGTGTGGTAGGAATTGCAGTGTCCTCCCATTCTACACTATTTTTTTAAAAAATGGTCAATTTTAAAAATAGAGGTACTGTAGCAAATGTCTGAATGAAAGCTATCTGGTGAAAACTATTCTTTTTCTTTTCTTTTTTGGCTGATGGTCACTATCAGGCTGTCTTTACTCCTTTGTGCTGCAGAATTAAATCACTGGGTATGATTTCAACATCCCACCCCCCCCTTTGTTCCCCTAGAGAGGAATTATATTATGTCAGAATGAGCCCTTACTTTCTGCAAAGGAGTTATAATTCTTCTTGAAATAATCGTTTTTAAAATGCTTAAATCATGAGAAAATTGAGAATCCCAGAGGGAAAAGAACTTAAATTATGCATCTCAAGGAATACACAGGTTAATTCTGTTGCTTCTAGGAAGTTTTAGATTCACTTTAACTATAACCCACTTGTAAATACTATTACATTCTAGAAGAAAACATTTATGACCATGCTAGCCAATTTAAAGATAGATACGTAAGCAGAGACTTCTTGTACTAATCCTCCAGTACTAGCTACTATTACTACTACACCCCCAATCCAAGCTGTAGCATTAATAGAGGGAATGAAGTTGGAGAAACTGCTTGTTATGAGCTGTCAAGAAGGACACTGCATTTCCAAAACAGAGAGGAAAATATGTAATACAGTAACACAGAGATATAAAACTTACCTCCATACAAGTCACAGAACAACTACTGCTTTCAATCATAGATATAAAGTTGAGAGAGAGAGAGAGAAGTAATCCAGTGAAATTTAAATATCAACCAACAACAATTAGGAAACAGGGGAAAAACCAGCTTGGGAGCGTGCTCTGTGAGGGGGTTTGGCTTTTTTCCTTTTCCTTTTAAAAAGGGTATAACCTCTTCCAGCTGTGACCTAATAAAGGCAACATTTGATTAAAAAGAGGAAGCTTGAAACAAGAAGACAAGTTCCAACTCAGGAAGGCTGCAATACACGTAACTCCACCCTCAACTATCCTCATTCAGCAATGCAAAAAGATTACAATATTATTCCTAAAGCTGGGTGTAACTCAATGTGTCACACCCCTTGCCAAACGCCTTCATTATATTTCATTGCAACAGAGCGACTATTTGGACACTGAGTTGCTTCAATATGGGTAGTTGTTAAAATTAGTAAGAAAACCAGAGCCTTGGATATGTGCTGGTTTGAAATGCAGCCAAAAAGGAGGTTAAACATAAGATAAATTATTGCAAGCCATTAAGACTGCCAAAATATAAAAGCTAAAGTTAGACTATGTGCTTTGTGGAACACATCACAACGTTTTTCCACTTTGTTGTCTGTTGCTATGAGTAATTTAAGCACAGTCATCCAGAATGCCATTATTTAGAAATTGTTCTTCAAAAAGAAAAACGGCATTCAATATGTGATTCTTTTTTCCTACTCTTGCAGTCAAGGAGAGCAGCAGCAACACAGGATAGAATTTATTTGAGTAACCCTATATTATGTGGTAAAAGGGATCAACTAAGGTCTTGCCACTGGGCAGAGTGAAATGGCTCCATGGGTGTCTTAGTTTGGCTGCTGCAAAGCAAGAGCAGACTGTTGTTTATTATTATTGCATTTTTATTCCCAGGGAAGGGGAAGAGGCATTTTCAGCTATAGGTGCCAAATAACTGAAATCCTGGAGTGCCAGGACCCACTTTTATACCAAACATGCATTTGTGGACCAATTTCTTTTCTTCCTCACCCCCCAACCCCATATTTATATGGTGGTAAGTGCTGCTGTTGAGCCATGAACCATAGTGGGACGCGGGTGGTGCTGTGGGTAAAAGCCTCAGCGCCTAGGGCTTGCCGATCGAAAGGTTGGCGGTTCGAATCCCCGCGGCGGGGTGCGCTCCCATTGCTCGGTCCCAGCGCCTGCCAACCTAGCAGTTTGAAAGCACCCCTGGGTGCAAGTAGATACCGTATTTTTTGCTCTATAAGACTCACTTTTTCCGTCCTAAAAAGTAAGAGGAAATGTGTGTGCGTCTTATGGAGCGAATCCAGGCTGCGCAGCTATCCCAGAAGCCAGAACAGCAAGAGGGATTGCTGCTTTCACTGCGCAGCAATCCCTCTTGCTGTTCTGGCTTCTGAGATTCAGAATATTTTTTTTCTTATTTTCCTCCTCAAAAACTAGGTGCGTCTTGTGGTCTGGTGCGTCTTATAGAGCGAAAAATACGGTAAATAGGAACCGCTTACTGGCGGGAAGGTAAACGGCGTTTCCGTGTGCTGCACTGGCTCGCCAGATGCAGCATTGTCACACTGGCCACGTGACCCGGAAGTGTCTCCGGACAGCGCTGGCCCCCGGCCTCTTAAGTGAGATGGGCGCACAACCCTAGAGTCTGTCAAGACTGGCCCATACGGGCAGGGGTACCTTTACCTTTACCGTTTAAGTGCTGCTGTTGAGCCATGAACCATAGTGGGTCCCAGCCCACCAGCTGACAATCAATGAGCCAAACCGACTAGGACTGAAGTTCTGACTAAAAGGCAGCTTTCCACATTCCTAATCCTAAGCATGATTAGTCAGAAGCAAGTTTCACAGAATCAGGGGACCACTACCAGTAAAATATGTATGGAATTGTACAAGACCAATATATATTGGTGTCAAGGTGGAAAATCCAAATATCACACCTCAGAACCTACTAAAACTTTCTCCTGTACAAGTCACATTTAAAATGAACTTAGGCTGTACTTTTGCACAGCTTCTGAATACTTTAACTTTACAATTTGTTTGGCTGCTTTAGATCACACACTCAAAGATCTGGGCTCCCAGTGAATCAAGAGAGGGCAGCCTGATTCTTATGTCTAGCTGGCAGCTTCCAAATTCTGAGGACAAGTGCCTGGACAGTGTAGTTGCTCCTACAACACACTAGCTTAAAGGCTTAAGAGGGGAGTATTGGTATTAATACCCAAGACTGGAGCTATGGGTGATGTTTTACCCCTTCAAAGGTAGTAGAGGACTCTGTAACAGCAGGGTTTGGTTAAAACAAAGGTTTTTTGCTCAAAGGCATATTAATCAGTGATGGTGTCAAAGTTCAACAGTATCTGGCTACCAATGCAAATGTACCTAGTTCACAATAAGCGTAGGTTTCTAAAAATTAGGTCAGGTTGTTGTTGTTGGAGTAACAAGCTTGGTGGGTCAGGGGAATGCTGTGGACATAGTGTATCTTGATTTCAGGAAGGCTTTTGACAAAGTCCCCCATGATATTTTTACGAGGAAACTGCTAAAATGTGGGTTGAAAGAAGTAACTGTTAGGTGGATTTGTAGCTGGTTGGCAGACCGAACCCAAAAAGTACTCATTAATTGTTCCTCATCATCCTGGAAAAAGTGATAAGTGGGGTGCCACAGGGTTCTGTCCTGGGCCCATTGTTGTTCAACATCTTTATAAACAACTTGGATGAAGGAATTGAGGGGATGCTCATCATATTTGCAAACTGGGAGGCACAGCTAATGCAGCAGATGACAGAATCAAAATTCAATTTGACCTTAACAGATTGGAGAACTGGGTGCAAGCTAACAAAATGTATTTCAACATGGACAAATGTAAGTTTCTGCACTTAGGCAGGAAGAACCAGATGCACAAATAAAAGACAGGGAACACCTGGCTTACTAGCAGTACATGTGAAAAGGATCTAGGCGTCTTGGTGGACCACATGCTTAACTGAGTAAAAAGTGTGAGGCAGCAGCAGCAGCAGCAGCAGCAAAAAAAAAAAAAAAAAAAAAAAAAAAAGCTAATGCTTTTCTAGGCTGCATCAACAGAAGTCTAGTGTCCAGATCAAGAGAATAGTACCACTCTATTCTGCCTTAGTCAGACCACACCTGGAATACTGTTTCCAATTCTGGGCACCACAATTTAAGAAGGATGCTGACAAGCTGGAACATTTGCAGAGGAAGGTAACCAAGGGACTTGGAAACCAAGCCTTATGAGGAACGATGGAAGGAGTTGGTTATGTTTAGCCTGGAAAAGAGGAGACTGAGAGGAGATATGATAGCCATCTTCAAATATCTCAAGGGCTGTCACATGGAAGAGGGAACAAGCTTGTTTTCTTCTGCTCTGGAGGGTAGGATCGGAACCAATGGCTTCAAGTTACAAGAAAGGAGATTCAGACTAAACGCCGGGAACAACTTTCTGACCATAAGAGCTGGTCGAGAGAGGAACTGTCTCCCTTGGGAGGTTGTGGACTCCCCTTTCTTGGAGGTTTTTAAGCAGAGGTTGGATGCCCATTTGTCCTGGATGCTTTAGCTAAGATTTTTGCATTGCAGGGGTTGAACTAGATGACCCTTGGGATTCCTTCCAACTTTACAGTTCTATGAATCTAAGCAAACAAATTTCGAGGAAGCCTCTCTTGTTCCTGAATATTGTCTCCTGATCACATCAGAAGAAAATTTGAATCAAGAATATGATGAGCATGTGTCTATTATTTATTGTCTAAGCCAGGCAATAAATGTATCATCATTTGTATTTGTGGAAGGAAAGTCTATCTCATTCTTGAAATTAACATCAGCTTTGAAAAAGAGATACATAATTTACAGTCTTAACCCTTTGTTGTCAAGTGCACCCTAACAGCACTGGAAATGAGTCAAAAAACTTGCCTTCCTCTTCTACAACTACATGCTCCAGGTTGGTCCTCAACCATGAGATGTAAATCACCCTGTGAGGCACAACTCCTTAACTGAATAAATAAATAAAAAAATCAATGTTTTTATTCTTAATACTTTTTGCGGTCAAAACCCCTGCTGAAATGCCAGGGGCAACTGAAAAATAATACACACAAAATACTTGGGGGCAAAGAAACCCTGCAAAATGCTGCTCAAATGGATAAGCTACTCATCATGCACACAGGTGCATAATGCTGAACCTGTTCTACCCACTTCTAGTGAGAAAGGATTACAGAGGGTGAGAAAAACAATTACTTAGACTAAAGCAATATTTTTTTACTAATTGCAGAAAAAGCAAATTAGTCACCTTCTGTAATATCAACACAAACAGTATTAGGGACCAATAATACTACAGAGGTTTACATTATTTTAAAAACGTAACTTTAAAAAAAAAATCCAGTTAGAACTTTCCTTGTGATCCAGCAAAACTCACAAATCCTGCTTCTGGAGACACTGCAACCCCAAATGTATCTGAAAGTGTTTCTAAGCAACCAACACCCTCAAGCCAGTGGTACCAAGCGGTGAAAGTTCACCTTATGCAACACAAACAAAGTTTATGCAACAAAGGAAGTACCCACCATTGCCCTATTGAAACCATGCCTCTCCCAGCCCTTTAAGGCATCTGCCTGTGTGTGCACCTTATCACAGTAAACAAGGATAACTAGTAATATAGCCGTAATACAGGCGCCCTCTGGAGGAAAGATTTTACCTGACCAATGAGGATGTGTGTGCAAGGATTTGGGTTTCACCTTAACTGCCAACTCTTTTGCTAATGGATGTTTCTGTAGAAGGGCATGACACATTTCACATTTAGAGTAAACAGCCCAAACTAGCAAAGAAACATATTCATGCAGGAATCCTCCTCCATTTTTCTCAACATAACTAACCACATATTTTACCTCCCTTTAACATCTTGTGGTAGAAAACAAAAAGGGGGGGGGGATCGTTCCCTAAGTGCTTCTTCTTTTCAGATATATTTGCACAAAGCTTGCTCTCTGTAGGTTTTGCCCAGGTATGGAAATTTACAGTATGTACAGGTTTTAATATTTCTCTTAATAGGCAGTCAATGTGGTATTGACAAATTTCTGAGCAACAAAGCCTATTTTAGAAATGGACTGCAGTACGACAAATCTGCTCACCACAAAATGGCAGAGACTCCTGCATTACGGCGGAAGAAGCTTAATGAACTAACATTCCCGATCAATACTTTAATTAAACAAACAGAAAATAATCAATATATGTCACACTACCATGACCATACTAACCAGAACACCATGAAAAAATTTCTTCTGACCTAGAATCCAAGCTATGCTTCAGAGATCAATGTAATAAAAGAATAAAAACATCCTATTTGTGGGGGGTTGGTTTATCAATTCTTAGAAGAAAGGGGTAATATAGATTTATTTATGTTGCATTTCTCACAAGGACCACAAATAGGTATTAGGACACCGTATTAATAAAATTCAGCCAGGGGGTGTTTTATTTTATTAGACCAGTTACATAATGCAAGCTTTCAGACTTGATACTTAGCACTCGCATAGTGCACTTCAAGTAGCCCAAGTGCTTCACATACATTATCTCAATAATCCTTACAACAGCCCTGTAAGGTAGGCCAGTAGGACTATTACCACATTATAGATGCCAAACCAGGTCTGAGGGTAATAGTGGCTTGCGGAATGAATTTGTGGCCGAGACAGGATTTGAAACAGGAACTTCCTACTCACTTAGCCACTGTGCTACATCAGGATTTTCTGAGGCCTGGGAGTTCAGAACAAATGGGTGAGACAAGGCTTCACCTTACTAAGGACTTTCATTTTATCCTTGCTTAGAACAACCATGACGTAAGAAAAACTGGGCCCAATAAAATATAGTATTTCAACTATTCTGTGCCTCTCATTATGTGTGATAAACACAACTACAAACATCAACAAATTATGAGGAAGATTTGCACCACAGAGAGTGAAAGGTCAATCTTGGAAGCATGCACCTTCCAAAATGTGTCTGTGGTAGTGAACCACACAGAGCTTTGTCTAAAGCATAATATATTTCCTCCTTTGCGTGTCAGTGGTAGAGAATCTCTCTCTCTCTCTCTCTCAGGATCCCATGCAGTTTCCCAGAAAAGTTCAACAGCAGGAGTGTTACCTACAAACATATAAACTGAAAGAATAAAAAAATATAATGTGGCAGGCTTTATGGTGCCTTTTAATTATTTTAAACAAAATATAAATGCATATTTTCAAACAACAAAAAGTGCCTGAAGTGTGCCTTTTAAAATAAACATATAACACACTACTGTTGAAAACAATACTAGAAAACCTACTTTCAGCTTGTGAAGGTGATCCCGTTTTGCCTAAGTGGGTCAATGGAAGTTGCTTGAATACTTTGCATCCCATTACCTTGTATCTGTCCAGAGGGTCTTCCTGCTGGAGCTGATTCTCTCGCATCATCTGATACTCCCTCTCATATTTCCTCAGCTTCTTTGTGGGCACCTACAGAGGAACAAAAACTAATGTTAGTGATGTTAAGAGCAACACTTGGGAGTAGGGGCTGGGAGAAAAATGAGACAAATTGCTGTGCCAACACAGAGAGGGTAACAGAAGATCCGGACATTCCCTACTGAAGTTCAGCAAATGAGCAACATTAACTTGTTAAAGTCTGTCTCTGAAATTCAAGCAATGTCTAAAGTAAAACTGTATAATGTGGTGCCCCTTGCCCTGGTGGGCAGAATTGTGGGAGGAAAAGTAAAGGGCTCTTAATGAAGAAATTAACAACAACAACAACAACAACAACAACAACAACAACCCACCCTTCACCCTATGTTCCAGGGCAGGTTACAATGTTAAAATTCAATATTTCAAACAACTTAAACACAAAAAATTAGGAGGTCCTAAAAAAAGACACTGCAGGTATCAAAAGCCAGGGTAAAGAGTCTTCAGTATTCTCTGCAAGCAGTATAATGAAGGTGCGAGACACACCTCTGTGGGAAGGGAGGTTCACAGCTTAGGAGCCACCAATGAATGCCCTCCCTCCCATGAGCTTCTGGGGGTGAAGGAACTACCAAGAAGGTGCTGATCTCAGCACCAAAGAGGGTTCGTAGGGAGATATTTGGTGCCTAAGTGACTTAGGGCTTTAACTACTAATGTGAGCACCTTGAATTGGGCCTGGAAACAAACTTGCAACCAGTGCAGCAGTTTTAAAGCAGAGGCTATATGAGATATAAACGGAGCCCTAGCCAGCAATCTGGCTGCTGCATACTGGACCAATTGAAGTTTTCAAATCATCTTCACCGGCAGCCCCATGTGGAGCACATTGCAGTAATCTAACCTGGAAATGAACTACAGCATGGAGTGCAGTAGGCAAGTCATCTCCAAAAGGGGCTGCAGCTGGCAAACCAGTTGGAGCAGAAAAAGGCACTCCTGGCCACTGAGGTCACCTGAGCCTCTAGTCAGTGTTGAATTGAGGAGCACTCCTTCCAAGGGAGTGCAACCCTATCCCGGACAGGCTACTTCCCTACCTCCTGGACATGAGCATCTGGGATACATAACACCTCTCTTTTCAGGATTCAGCTGCAGTTTATTGACCTACATCCAAGCCATCACTACCTCCAAGCACTGGTCCAACACCTCAACCACCTCTCTGATTCAGATGGAACAAAAGATAGCGCTGGATGCCATCTGCATTTTTATGACAGTTCACTCCAAATCTTGTGATGATGTATGAAGCTGGGCTGTTTAAAGTTTGTTGTAAGCCAGAATTTTTACTCTGACAAAATTGAGGATTCATCTCTGACAAAATCCTGCTCCTAGCTATGCAGAAGAAGGTAGTGCATGAGCCCAGCATTTCACTTGGGCTTACTGCAGATCACGCATGTAGCATTAAACCACGGTTTGATGCTACATGTTAACACTGATAGTGTGTCAACAAATATTAAATTAACTTCTGTTGAGTCCAACAATAGCATCAGCACAACTGCTCTTGGGGAGAGAAGGTAGAACTGCAGTCTTAATATTGCTCTTTCAAATTACTTTGTCAATTTCTTTCCAAAAGAAGAAATTCAGGGTTTGCAATAATGTTCAGTTTTTACAAGATAAAACAGAAGGCAAAAGCCTCCCTTCCCTATCTATCCAAGACAATCTTAATTCAGTATAATTCAGAGGCAAAAAATGCTTCAATTTGATCAGTCAGGAAGAAAGAGGGGCAGACCTAAGCAAATAAAGGTTTTTAAAACCCATATTCTTTTTCCTATATATCCTTGGCTTTTAAGACTCTGGTCACACCCTTAAAATCCAGATCCTGAAGAACAGATGCAAAGCACATCAGACTGCCTTCTGTGCCCTCCTCAGCATGCTGATGTTTTGTGCATGGGGACACAGCAGATTCCTAACATGTTGCTAGGATACCTCTCAGCAAATGCACTTCTTATATTCCCTGATGTTTTGCCACTACCCTTCTGTCAACAGAAGCAAGACAATAACAGAAAATACAGGGTAGTGTATAAACTGGTGTGTAAAGCATTGCCACTAAGGCAAAAGAAGATTCGAGAGTTTGCAGGGGCAGTGACAGAAACACTAAAGTTGGCTTTTGAGGGAACAGCAATAAGTAAAATTGCTGTTAATTGCTAGTGCATGACGTGCATGGCAAGAATGAGCAGCAGCAAAGCTTAGGCTCAGGCACTCTCCTCCATCTTGGAAGCTTTGCTTTCAGATTTGGTTAACCAGTTTGTTGTGTCCTAAAGCCCAAATAACTGCAGTTAACATTAACTATGGCTAGTTTCAAACAAGCCAACTTCAAAGCATGTTTGCTGAAGCTCACTTGCTGAAACAAATATAAGTTTATGTTAACCACTCCTCTGGGTCTAGATAACATGCCCCACAGTGGTTAACCAAAATTGAAAGCCAATGCTTCTGAAATTCTTCTCCCAGCCCTGTGGGAGGAGAAGGGAGGCTGTGTTCAAATCCATGGCTCACTGTGGCTTGTTTTTGCTCATGACATGTGAATGTGTTTACCATAAAATAGAAATGAGTGTACATTTATCACTAGCCCATGTGTCCAAGCTCCAATTCCATGTTTAGCTCCATTACAGAGGTAGGAAAGTAGGTGGAGCTTTCATTCCATAGTCTATTCGAAACAGGCAAACAAATGCTTCTATGCCAAATCAATATTAATTGGGGAACTTTTTAAAATCACAAATACAATATTTCAAATTGTCTTTCAGTTACAGAAAGCTCAGCTCAGATTCTATATAATTTTGCTCAGACTGGAATCTAGCATAACAAATTATGATCACATACAGCCCATAGACTCATACTAAAGTTATTAATCAATTGGTTCCAATTAATAACCTGCTTTGCATAGAATACACTAATTAAATTAGAGTAAAAGAAATATAATATACCCTAATAGATTAATGTTTGAAAGAATGAATGTAGAAGTCACATAGAGAAAATTATCCCATGTTTTTTTAATACTTCTATTGTCCTCCCGAAAACAGTAATATTGCTATTAGGTGTGAAGAGATATGTTGTCTCAGCACGTTAGGCTCAAAGTTACAGATATAAAGATTCTGCTCAAGGGAGAGGGAAAAGCCAAAGTAAAATTTCAATGTAAAAAACCCATTTGTTTTTCTGTGTAAGAAATCTAATCAAGGGACTCGACATACCAGACCTGACACAGCAGACAAGCCAAAACTGGAAATTTCTTACTATGAATTATTGTTTACTGAAGTCTCCTGGAGGGCAATCCGAAGAACAATCCAAATGGGAAGACAATCCAAATAATGTATTCTATGTGAGGTGCTTAACCATACACAAAAGCCCTCAGAAGAAAGGAAGGAAAGGTCCACTGCAGTTCTGGAAGGGTGGCCATTTTAAGGCCAATTCATCCATTAAAGGAGTACTGGGGAAGCTGCTTCTTCATTACTTCCTCCCATGTTGCTCTGGCAATGTTTGATGCAGACCGTAACTGCTTCAACAATCCCACCAAAGTGGTTCCTGCACCTGAATATGATCAGAGCAGAGTGGAAAGACAGCATTCATCTAGGAAGGAGTGACCTCACAGAATCTTACAGCTGGAAGGGACTCAAGGGTCACCTAGCCCAACCCCCCTTTTATTGTATTTATTATTTTTATTGACACTGTCCACAAAGTTCCCATATCACAGGAGTGGTATGAGAAGAAAACGGCTTCCAGACTGCCACGGTAATATAGGAATTGTTAATTACTCCGTGACAACAAAACAAGCAAAAACAACGCCGTATTTGAAGTTCACAGCTGGATTGGGGCCTATCAATGACAAATAGCCATGATGGCTCTGCTCTGCTTCTGACTGTGGAACCACAGTGCTCTGGTGCTTGGATTCTGATGGGCCACTGACAGAACAGGAGGCCAGGCTAGTTGGGCTGATCCAGTTGGGCTGACCATTAGTTCCAGTCGTGGCCGACTCTGGGGTTGCAGTGCTCATCTCGCTTTATTGGCCAAGGGAGCCGGCGTACAGCTTCCGGGTCATGTGGCCAGCATGACTAAGCTGCTTCTGGCGAACCAGAGCAGTGCACGGAAATGCCATTTACCTTCCCGCTGGAGCGGTACCTATTTATCTACTTGCACTTTGATGTGCTTTTGAACTGCTAGGTTGGCAGGAGCAGAGACCAAGAAACAGGAGCTCACCCCGTCGTGGGGATTCAAACCGCCGACCTTCTGATCAGCAAGTCCTAGGCTCTGTGGTTTAACCCACAGCGCCACCCATGTCCCACTTCAAGCTCTAACTTAGAGCAATTTTAATGCGGCTAAGAAACAATTCACACCTTCATGACCCAGCACAGCATGCTTAGCTCGTAACCAAAATGAACAACAATTGCAGGGGTGCAGAGCACAGGGTTTCGTTGCCTTTGTCAGTTATCCTGTCTTCTGTTAGCCTTGGAGGACTTCAGTGCTTAAGTTCTGTTTCCAGAAACGACATAGAAAAGTTGGAAGGGCCAGTGAAACCAGTATAATCAGGCCATGATTCTCTTGACAGCAGTAGAAAAAAGAATAACCGCTACAATTACCAGCTACAATTACAATACTGAGTGGGTGGAGGCAAAGTTATTGTTTCAGAGCAGGAATGGGGAAACCCATGACTCTCCTGTTGAATTAAAAGTCCAATCACCCCTGGCCATTGGCCATGCTGACTGGGAGATGGGAATTTGAGTCCATTATGTTTGCATTTGAGTGTGTACACACACACACACCCCTCTCCAAATGCATCACTGGATTTTTAATTATGTTATTGCACATGCATTTCTTCTATTATCTTTTTCGAGTCATGCTACGGCCTCATACCCTGAAACTGGAATCGGTAATCAGATAACAGTGGTTATATCCATGGTGGTCCCCCAGAGAAACAACTGCCAGGGAAAAGGCAGAGGAGTGTAATTTTCAGACATAATGTGCTTTGTTTTTGGTTGTAAAATTTAGATTGTGAAATGCTTGCTTTTTGCTTTAAAGGTTCTAGGATGGTCAAAATTTCATAGGTAGGGGCTGTTTTAATCAGGAAGTTTTGTACAGGAAGTTGGTATTTGAGAGATTAATGTCTTCATAGGCTTACCGCCAAGAAATATAATTTAAATGTGCAACATTTATTGTCATAACACTAGGAGCACTGACTCTAGAACAATTTGCACAAAATTAGGACTCATCCACACTTTGTTTGCCCCAGGGAAAACCAGCAGTTTAATTCTGAATTGGAACAAAAGGGCAATTGGGTTTTCTGTGGATTGCCTTTTGTTCCAATTCAGCACTAAAGAATGTGTTTTCCAAAGGAAAGCAGTGGGGCAACGGCAAACCCGCTCAGACCCATGCCTAGAAAGCAAGGGACAAGCAAGAAACCGTTCAGACCTGTGCTTTCCTATGCACAGAAGAAGCAGAAGAGTGGACAAGCCCCTAGCATCATTGCTCCTTAACAGGTAGCAGTATACTTAGTAACCAGGGTATGAAAGGCACTATAAGTTTTGTTGTTTTTCCACGTGAAAAATGGCTTAAGAGAAGCTTACTACAATCATCTTTCTCAGCCCACTTCTTTCTTAATAAAATACTTCAAGTCCATTGTCATTCTTTCCAGGAATTAAGCTAACATACGCAAATCACAGCAATCAGTCTTACAGCATATTGTTGTTCATAATCCAAGTACTTTTACAAATATTATTCAGAAGCCACTAAATTAGGTATTAGATTATGGATCAATTACCATGAAAAATTGCATCATAACTGCTTTGTTAACAGGAAACTTCTGCTTGCCATTGCCCAGTTAAGACACAATTGTTCTCAAATAATTCTACAAGGCACTGGCGGGGCACAAGAGCACAGTGGAACTGAATGTTCCCATCAACAACAGTTTCCATCACTGCCACCAACATTTCTGGATTACTAGCACTCCCAGAAAGAAATCACACAGAACTTCAGTTGGAGCCACGGTCTCTCTCCTTAAAAAAATTATAGCAGTGAAGGCTGTGTCTTGGCAGTGATCTCTTAGGGTATGCACCTATGACGGCAATTAGGAAACCACTTGCTGTGATAACTTATCATCTGTCCCAGATGTAGTAGCTGATATATAAGAGGACCTTTCCAGGGAAGGAGATATGTGGAGAGGTTGGCTCTGGGAGCTTTGAAAATATATTTGGCAGACTAAAAATAATCTGCTGTTTGTGATCCTAATGATGTTAAGGGACCCATATCTTACATGTGTGTTCATGGAAGTACCACCTCTGGGATCTTTAATCTGGAGATGATTCCATACTACAGAGGTTATTCCACTACATTAATACCAATTTCGACTTGTCAATACTGTACTGCTTACTTGGAAAAATTAGCAAGAACCAATAAATGGCAATATTAGTTATTTACACAGAATGGTGGACAGGGAGTAAATGTGCTACTGGCACTGAATGTGCTTACAGGATCAACTTTGCAGTGCTTTTTGTCTAAAAAAAATGTTTAAGGGTACTCTCATTTCTCTACTCATATTGAAATACTGCCCCTCAATGAGGCAAAACTTAGATTCACAAAATGTTTAGGGGTATGCATCCCCCTGCGTCCCCCCAGAAAAAGGACTGCAACTTTGTAAGATTGAGGCACACTGGCAAGGCACACTAAGACAAACTATAGCTACCTGGGACTGCACTCGTATGTTTGTTCTTGGCTAGAGCTCATGATTAGTCAGGACAAGCACAAGTTCAAACAACACACATGGCAAAGACTTAAGAAAAGACTGGGAGTGGGGGGCAAAGCAGCTGGGAGCTCCCCTCCAGGAGCCCACATGTTCACACTGTCCTGATAAATCATAATCGGTCTTACCACAATGTGCAAACCAGGCCATAGTCATAAATGCTGGAATATACACATCCATCTTGAAAATGTAAGTGAAAAAGAAATGGAAATTTTAGTTGATACACATCCAGAAGTATTAAATAAACAAATGGGGTTGAGGTTTCTCACTGAAGAAGCATTTTATATAGATTGGGCATCTCTTTAAAATAAATGTATTTCTGAAGAATAACAAAATATTGAAGAGGCTAAACAATTATTAGAAATTACAAATGGTTGTTTGGAAAGTACTATTCTGATTGATAGCTGTCTCTGACTTCAATGTTGACTTTCTCTATAACTTTCTATCAAGGACTTTTTCACGAGGCACCAGTGGGGAATCTGCCCACAAACAATACGAGCTTCGAAAGAGGGGTTTTGGTGGGGAAACTTAATATTCTCCCTCCATGCCTGCACTGATTCTGTTAGTATCAATTCCCACAGCTGATGCAATTTGCACCTGCACATTAGGTGCAAAAGTGCATTTAACCTCACATGTCGTTTGGTCATGAGAACTGGAACACCAGGCATGATGCTACAAGGTCTGTGAGGATGCAGAGTAATTAGCATATTTTAAACTTTTCACCCAATAACAAAACCCTGCAAATTGAGAATACAAAACTTTACTAAGCAAAACAGTTAACCACTGAAATCTTGGTTTCCTTCACATTCATTAAAAAATTAGTATTTAAAGTCTCCCTAGTATTTAAAGTCACCTCCTATTTTGATGGGAGGTGACATTCTCTCCAGTTTTTAACAGACGAGGGAATATAAGGGCACATCATCTTACATCACAGTAATAAAAAATGATTTCTATCTGGCATCATGCTAAAATTTATAATGTGGTCGTGGAAATCCCCAATTCAACTCTCACCTCAGCCACAAACTTAGTAGATGGTCTTAGATAAGCCTCTCCCTCCCTCTGCTCTGCCCCAGCCATTTTCAAAGCAAGGCTCTTTTACAGAGAAGACTGTAAAGGTTACTGCAACAGTATATGTCTAGAATTTCAACACCATATAAATGCTATTATCGCTACATCTACTTTTGATGAAGTAAACCTGCATGGATATAAACATTCTCTCCAAAACACAATAAAAATCACAACTGCATAATGAAAATGTCAGATTGTATTCTTGCTTCTTCTTGTCTAATAAAGCTAGTATTTTTCCCCACGACTGCAAGTCCCTACATTATCTTGATTAATTGCATATTTTTATCACTATGATTATTATAATCACAAAATTGTAATCCTCTCTGTTAATAAGGCTTTCCTAACACAGTCTTCCTCTTATTATCCAATTCTAATAGGGGGCAAAACACCGCTTGAGCAGGCACAGAACTTTGGATATGCATAAAGATTTCACTGTTAAGTTGATCATTTCTATTTCAAAGCTATCTGTCATGCAATATAGCCTGATTGAGGATTCTGACTAGGTTTGCCAGTATGCCCTGGTGGGAAGGAGAACAAATTTAGTCATTTCTCATTTGTTTATTTTATTTTGTCCTAGTCAGAACAGATTCAGCCTGCTGACTTGCCACTATCATTTTAACATTATTACTGATGCTAAATCTCTGTCCTAAACGCCAGTCAGGCTGGCAAAAATTAACGCCCCCCCCCCCTTCCCCTTTATGTTGGAAGGGCTGTGGAAAGCTTGATTCATTTATTCATGTTCGGTGGGAATGCTCTTACATTAAAAACTTTTGGAATAGAGTATTCTCCATTATATATGCAATTACAGGCCAACCCCTTTCTCCAAATCCTACCTTAGCCCTACAATCTTTGGACATAGACTTAGGTTCCACCCTGTGCCACAGTGAACTAGTAGGCTTCTTACTGACCGCAGCACGATTAGCGGTAGCTCAGCAATGGAAGAAACAAACTGAAATACCCCTGAACATTTGGGGAAATAATATCTGGGATGTCTCAGGGTCTCACCAGACACAGGAGGGCAATTAATGGCATAACAAACAGAGACACCTTCCAAGAAACGTGGCCCCCATTTTTTAATTATGTTAATGGTCAAAATCAAGACCTGGTTATACCAACTACCCAATATTCTCAGTGGAGTGGTTTGAATGTTGAATGTGTAAGTCTATGTCTAGAGACAACGGATAAAACAAACATCGTTAGCTGTACTGCTGGATAGGTGTTTAATGGCTATTGTATTTGTATTTGTTTAAAAACCAATAAAAATTTGGTTGGTATACACATACACACACCTGTCCTAAAGCCAGGTGGAAAGAATTCCTTACCATCACTGGATCTTGGTGGCATTGCTTTAAATTCTTAAAGGACATTGGGGGAGGGGCTCTTATATGGCACATAATTTTCTCTCTTCCTTAACATCAGGATGTCTTTGTTGAGTAGGACATTTTTACAATGATGACAAATAGTAAAGGCGATATGGGAGATAAAGAGTCCTTGCTTGTAAAAGATGACAAGGGAATGAGAACAAGAATATCAGACCAAAAACATGGAGTGGTATTGCATGTTTTCGGCTCTTCAGTTTGAAAGTTTGATATTGATATTTCAAGGATTTGTTTGTATATAGCTGCCTAACTATAACTTTGTATGTTATATCCCAGCGTGAGATTCTGAACAGTAAATGACATGCAAATACGATGTTGCTCATTTGCTGGTATGGAAGCTAAGCTATAGCTACCACTCAGAAGCCAAAATAGATCCTACCAGCTAGTAGTATCTCTGTACGCAGAGTTGCTATGTGAGCAACTAAAAAACCTGTTTTTGGTATGGTGATGCAGAAAAGCAAAAGACACAACACACAACCCCACAATGGTCTACCAATACTAGCTGGATGTTTTATTATTTTTACAAGGGTTTTATTCAGTATAAGCCATGATCTGTGGACCCATTTTAAGCATTGTAACATTGGATGTTGTATCATTAAGGAAGTACACCATCTATGTAAAAGTATTAAAGCGATGCTGAAAATCAGTGGAATTATTATTATTTTTTGCAGTAAGTAAAAGGTCTAACTTCTACCTAAATGGAATGTACCTCAACTGCAGATTACACCGCTTAAACTTCTTTAAGCCTGTACTTTTGCAGATAGATAAAATGAGAATTAACATTCCCAATAATAAATCCACTCAGTTCTTGCATAAGCAGCACAAGAGCCACTCTGGACTTACTTCCATGAAAACTTAAGTATCACATATGCATATTTCTTTTCTCCCCCAAACCTACTTTTTCCATGAAGCCTAACTCCTTAGTTCCCATTGTCAAATAAAACAAACTATATCACACACATTCCCTTCCATCTCTCTTTCATAAACATAAATAAAATCAAGTTGAAGAGGATCCTTTCTTGTGCAAATTAAGTTCACTAGTCCTACAGGTTAAGCAAGGCCAGACCTGCTATAGGCTGCCTTGAGGCATCAGCAGAATCTCTTTTAGTGTAACAACACCAGGGATGAGCAGTGTGATAAGAATCCATGGTTGTTCGACAAAAATAGACATTTGACAGTGTGAGAGGGTTTTAGCACAGTACTATTCAAGAACCTTGTCAAGTCAATGAGGTCTAAGGGAGAGAGAGCAAGTAGAATCACTTCCCTACTACAGACATTGAAGAAGAAAATGGTACTGAAGAAAAAAAATAGAACAGTATTTCACAATCTAGACACCTACCACATATTTGGGTTTGCTGACTGCAACCAGGCTGGCCAGAAAGTCTTCATCATATAGCTTGCTAAAAACATGGGAGTCGTAGGCCACCACAATGGAAATTTCTTCCATCATTTTGTCAGCACACTCTGTTAGCAGTGCCAGCAACAGGTTCAGTATCCAACGACAAAGAATTAGCTCAGCTGTGTGTCGATTGTCCACACCCACTTGAAGAGACTAAGTGGGTGGAGTGTCAGAGAAGGAGCAAAAAGGCAAAGAAACACAGCAGCCAGCCCCAGCGCCTGTCTCTTGCTTTCCTCTGGGAATCTTCCTTATCTTTGCAGGAAATGTAGAGGTGTAACACCTGTTCATATGCTCAGATAATAAAACAGTCATTCGCTAAGGTCAGCAATAAAAAGTATTTTTTCCAGTCCAAATGAAGCAGGGGTAAATCCGAAAACTTCAGTTCATAACAGAGTTCTCTCTTGTGTTTCCCCACAACTTCTTGTTCTTTAAATGTAATATTTCACCATAGTAAAAAGATTCTTTTTAGTGGAGGAGGACAGATTTCACAAGACGACTTGCTTTATGCTTATTCCACAGATTCCCACAGAAGGAGTGAACAGTATTCTGCCACTCTTGGAATTTTCCAGAGTCTCTTATCAGATACCTGAGGAAATAGTGTTTTTTCTTTGGCAGGTTTGCTCTGGTGTAGGGTCTGCTTTTGTTTCTTTTTGAATTATTCTGACATAAAACAGAAATATAGGGCCTCATCAGCCTTTTATATTGCTGCCTTGAAACAATCTTATATACCTGTAAGATCACAGCGACAAGTTTTCACTGTTAGTCAGAGAGTAAGATCATACCTCAAAAGGATAAAATCTCATCCACATGGCCTTCATTCACAAGAAAATGTATGCCTTTGTTCAACAAAACAGTAGAGAACAGAAACAGAAGAGCACAGAAAGAAAATCCTCCTTGCAGACTAGTTTTTAACAGCAGAAGGACTTTGTGGTTTCAGACCAGTAAGTTTATCAAAAATATGTAAAGGGAGAAAATGCACCAAAATCTGAAACATTTGAGAATTTTCAACTATAGTTTTACCAATACATGCGAAACTCCATGCCTAGCCTCCAAATCACAACAAGCCGTTAATCAAAAAGGAATATTCTTACATTAAAGAACAGAAAGGAGAAAACATCAAAGGACCCATTCCTGACTGACTTACTGCATATTTTGCCCTGTTCTATAGCATTTTCTTCCAGTGACAAGGACAGATATATATCTGACATTTATCATGAATGAGAGTACATTTTGGTCACCACAAAAGTCATATGGTATTTCCTGGTCCAAACTGCTGCAACTTTGTCACATTTTTTTTTTCTTCTTCTGCCAAATAAAACCAAAGAAAACTGCTCGTCATTTCATCCTGTTTTCCTCAGGGGTCCCTCTCAAAAATTACATGTATATCTCAAGAGCAACAGGTGTTGTTTGCTATTAAACAGGGAAGCTGGGACACAGCTGTAGCATGGCGGATAAAAAACATTTCCGTTTTAATAAAGGAGGAGTAAAAACCACTTGTTATTGCTAGGAAACAGCACAGAATTTTAATAGGCTTAAGGCAGGCAAAATGCAAAGAAATCCTCTTAAGAAATCCTTAAGAGCTACTGGTCACGTTTAACCCACTAAGTGCAATGAAAAACCTATGTATCCTATTTGAAGCTTGTAACAATGCAGTTCTGTGATACTGAAGCTAGGTTAATCTTACTTGTTTTCCCAGGGAAGTAGTTCAGATCTAAGCAGTAAACAAACCATTCTTTTTGGATTCCAGTGAACCTAATTCCTACCTGAGCTTCTAAAACTTGCACTTTGTTTTCCTAAGCAAGCTACTAGGTCCAGGGAACCTCTTCAAAGCAAGCATTTCTCCCTTCAGCTTTGCTTCAACTTCCTGGTAGAAAAAGCTTGCTAGAAGTGAAAGCCTTTGTAGTTTCACCACCACAATGACTCAGCTTGGGTGTATGATAATGTGTGTGGCACGAGGCAAGTGGACAAAGACACCTGTTGTAGGAGGAGGTAAGAAATGGAGCGTCCCCTGATCCCAGGTTCCCTTCCAGGAAGGGATGAAATTACAACAACCATCACACGCATTTCAACTACATACACTACTTCCTTAAAATTCTGCGGCAGAATCAAAGAAGACGGTGAGGAATGCAAGATCTCCACCCAAAAAAAGGCAACCTTAAAAACATGTCAGTAGTATCCAGGTAACTTTTAAGTTAATCATTTGGTGGCAAAAATATTGGGAGTCAGAATTTTGCATATCCCACCCTATCCTTTTAGTGTGGCAGCACCTACACTTTGGAACTGCCTGCCTATGGATATCTAGCAGATGTCTTCACTGTATTCTTTCCAACACTTGCTAAAAACATTCTTGGTTAGACAAGTCTACCCAAGCGGTGTGAATTTTAATCTGTTTTTAGCATTTTAACTTTTTGTATGGTTTAAAGTATTGTGTTTTTTAATTTATAAATTGTCTTCTTTTTGTAGACCACTTTTCAAGCATCATAGTATGTCCCTTTCTATTCATAAGAAATGACAATAGCCGCAAAATTCATTTCCTCTACTATACTTAATTAACAAAAATGCATCCACTAGCTCCCTCTTTTAGCTTGCTACACTGGCTTCCTAGAAGACAAATCAGGAGACAGGAGTCACTCTCTGCTTCCCTCTACTCTTAATGAGTTGCTTGGCAGGGAAGGTCAAGAGAAACCTCCAAGCATACTTGGGAGGTAGTCTCTGAAATTCTCTCAAACTGGAAATAGAGGACTTATTCTTTGTAAATAGTTTGTCTATTTTCCACATTTGATTCCAGGTGCAGACAACCCATCTGCAAAGATCCTTTTAGAAATTTCAAACCATTTCTGCAGAATAGTTTACTGAGACCACAGTGACTAATCCAACGGCTACTGCTTTAACATTTCACAATGATGCTACAGCAGAAGTAATGGCGGAAGTGGTTTTACACCCTTTATTCTAGATTGCAGTTATGGTTCTAAACAGAAACACTAGTTATAAATTTTCATGCACACATATGCACACGCTCTACACTAGACTGTGAGATTTTAACTCACTGTTAACAAGGCATTTTGTGTTGAGGTAAAACTGATCTGCGAGATCAGACCACTGGTGCAGCTAGTTCTAAGAGTACCAATCAGACAATTAAAGGGAAATGGAAACTTAGCGAGAAATCTACTCTCCTTTCAACTGGCTAAAAGGTTGGCAAGTGAAAATATAGTGTATAAACCAAGTTGGAAAATAGGGTAGATAGTTGCAGAATTGAAAAGGATAAGGACTGTGGGGTTTGAAACTTGTAGAGCTGGATCTGAAGCTGAAACACTGGTCACAGAGCACTTTAGCAGCAGAAGCCAAGAGATGACTGTGAAGAGACTCAAAATCTGAACAGAGGGTAAAAGTGGATAACGTGTTGACTTCATTAGGGTAACAGTTTAGAAAAGCCATAGTCATATGTGTTTCTCTTCATTTTAAATTTGTTACTTATGAGTAACTGTAGCATTATTTATCTCTAAAATCATTTTCTCAAACTGCTTGCTTTACTTTAAAAAAAAAAAAAAAAGGCCTATTTGTTCAGGAAAAATTTGGTCTGAGGTACGACTGCCAGGTCAGGAACATCCTGACCTGGCAGTCCTACCCCAGACCAAATTTTCTTACCTGAGATTTCACTGCCCCAAACTGAGACCCTGGGGGCAGCCCCCAGTGATGTTGCAGGGAAGCCCCAATGATGTCATTAAGTATAGCACTTTAAGTATTAACTGAAGCCCCTGAGAGGATGTCATTCAAATAAAGAACACAAGTCCAACAAATGAGCAACTATATCACTCGTTAGAAATTAAGATGGAAACCAAAGCTATAGTAGGTGTTTCTGGGCTTGTTGTGAACTGCTCTTGACAACAGCCAATGTTAATGACGCAATTGCCACTCCGTGTTGTATGCATCTCGCCAATGGTTATCCATTATACAATTTGTTACTCCTTAACATGCCACAAAACATTCTTGCTTGTTCAGAAACAAAGAAAAGCCATTTAAGAGTTTGTAGTAACATATAACATTAACTTCAACACACAAGATCACCTGTGCAGGTCTACCTGTTTGACATACAAGGCAATCTGGCAGAAGTGGGGACACTGGCACAAAGTGAAGATTACCTTTTCCAGGCTCTGGTTTAAATAGAAACACACACACACACACACACACCACTTTATTCCGCAAGCTCTGTATTTAAGTCATGAGATGCAATGAGAGTTTTAGTCCACCAAAGTAAAAATTGCAAGGATCCTCCTTTCCAAACTTCTCCTTTACACACCAACATGGTTAATTCCCCATTTAAGACACACAGAGAGGTGGGGAAGCCAGAAATGCCACTGGGCTAGCAGAAGCCCCTTTTGTGAATCAATATTGTTCTGTCTTCAATTCAGATTTTAGTTTAGAAAACTAAACACATTCCCCCTCCCTTTCATCACTCCATTCTTTCCCATATCCAAAGCGATTTCTCATGCCAATTCCTAGCATTCCCAACTGGATTAATGTAAGAGGGAGCAGCCAGGGGAGCTGCTCTGGAAGTGGAAGGGGGGAAATGCTGGAATGGAATTGGGAACTTTCTAAATCAGTATTTTCGATCAAACAAGTCTCCAATCCGCTTCAAATAAAAATGAAAAATACTTCCTCTAGTCCAGGCTCCATTCATGTTTCTCAGCACCCCAGTCTGCCATTGTAAATTTCTGTCATCACCCCCTTGGACTCATCTGAGAAGAACAAAAGACCAGCCAGGAGTTGCTGTGGGCAGTGGAGGCAGCATGGTTCAGATCCCACCCCTCCTCCTCCTCCTGTATTCTGATCACTTCTTCAGCCCTACACCTCATGCCAGGTGCACACTCACAGCCCCCTCCTCCTCCTCCTCCTGAGCCCAATTATTTTTCTTCCTCTGCACTCACCCCCACCACTGAGCCCCGAAGACGAAGGTTAACTGGGAGAGGTGGGAAAACAGACCCCCACCCCATGGGAGTATATGCAATGCAGCCAGCCTCCTGGTGGAATAAATCTTGTAAGCTGCATGCACATTTTTTTTAAAGGAGACTCAAGCCCTCCCATTGCCAAGGGCATGAGATCTGGGATCCAGTGCTAAAGACAAGATCTCATGCCACCTGAGTCACGCCCAACAAAGCCCACTGCGGCTCCCATTCAACTGGTCATTATTGGCATATCACTTACGAACCTGAGGATTCCAGAGAGTCATCATGAGTTATAGCCAATTATACACAGCCTCCATGATTTTTTTCTAATCCCTTTTTAAAGACATCAAAGCTAGAGCCTCATCATGTTTTGTGGCAGAGAATTCCATAAATTAGTTATATACTGTGTGTCCGGAATCTTTTACCAAATAGCTTCTTTAAATGACACCGAGTTCAAGGATTATAGCAAAGACAGATTTCCTACCTAATTTCTCCCTAACAAAACTCTCCCAAATAAAATATCATTTCATAAACTTCTATCATGATTCCCCCTTGGTCTGTTTTTGTTTTTTGGTGTTTTTTTAATAAAAAGAACAGCATGTTGCCTTTCCTCAGAGAACAATTTGGTACTTATAATACATTAAGGGAACTTAATTGAGAAGCCAAGCAATGGTTATACAGTCATACCTTGGGTTGAATGTGTTTCGGGATGAGGGCATTCGAGTTGAGCTCCGCGGCAACCCGGAAGTAACGGAGCGTGTTACTTCCAGGTTTCGCCGCTTGCGCATGCGCAGACGCGGTGAAAAGCGACGTGTGCGTGTGCAGACGTGTCATCGCTGGTTACATTTGCTTCTAGATGCAAACAGGGCTCCGGAACGGATCCCGTTCGCATCTAGAGGTACCACTGTAGTTCACAAGCCAATTACTCTGTTACAGTCCCAATGGCTTTAGTGAGACACTTTGGAGTAACATGGCTGTGGGATGTTGCTTTCAGGGTGCAAAAGGACATATATAGGAGGCATGTGTCTGCTCTTTCTTTCAGAGTGGTTCCCGCTGCCAAAAAGACAAGCTGTGTGAGGACACAACTCAGCATAGTGACCATATTGCTGAACTGCACGTGGGCTCTCCCATCCTGCCTTAAATAGCTACTTGTTCTCCTTACTTGGGAGCACGGTGGGTGCAGAAGTTGCTCATTCACCTTTTTTCAACTCCTTGCAGCTATCTTGTCTGGTGGCTCCTAGCCCTGGGTTGCAATAAAGGGATCTGCCTCCTTGCTAGAAGGCAAACACCAAGAATTTGGAAAGAAGTAAACCACAAAGACTGGTTCATATGTAATGATAAGTCAGAGCTGTGGTTTGTTTCCTCCCACCTCACCAAATGGTAGAACAGGTCAGGCACAATTTGAGCAGCATACATATAATGTTGCTCATTCACATTAAGCCATACTTTGCTTTAGACTATGGCTTGCTGTGATATGCAAACCAGATCAATGTGAAACTGAAGCAGCCAAAGTACTTGGGGAACAGATTGAAAGTATGATGCCGTGTGACTGTGGGCAGGATTCACTCAAGGAGCCCAGTCAGCAGAAGCCCTGTGCAAGGACTTCCATTCATGCTATGGGACTTTCCCCCTCTCCCTCATGCGCCCCCAAAACCTCAGAATAGCATGGAGAGGGTGAATCATTCTACCTGGCAAACTGAAATGCAACCCAGAGTGTCTGGTCATGAGAATTATTTTTGAGAGCACCCCCCCCCCAATGTCTGAGGTGTTGGCGGTTGAACCACACTAGAGTATTTGATTTCTGAGAAAGATAATACAGGCGGCAACCGTTTTGTGTGTGTCTGATTGATGCACAACCACAGACACGTGTGCCATATTTGGCCCCGGAAGGGGGTGGAGGGGTGTGGAACAGGCTTATGCATGCCTGCTGACATGTGCAATGACCCATAACGCAACCCATGTAGTGGAGAGAGAACAAAACACATGTCAAATACAAGTACACAGCTTCAGAATTTTATCTCCATGTGAAGAATGAAGTGAATGTTTAATTGTGGTGGCAAAAGAAATAGGAAGAAATAAGAAGCTGCTCCAGGAAAATGGCTAGATACGGCCCCCCTTTGTTATTTTGGCAGTTGCTAAGCAACAGGCTTGCCAAGGAACAGCTAAAGCAACATAGCATTAGTATTTTTCTGAAGAAATTGCATGCAAAACTGAGGTGGTAAAGGCAAAAATGGGAAAATAAGTCAGATAAGATTAACATATTCCAAAAACTTTGTTGAATATAAAGTCCCACTTTTCTACAGGAACAGTGACAACATTCCTAGGTAAACTTGGTAAAATACATAATTTAATCAGTACTGAAAATGCAATCACCTCCTCTGCTCATTTAGTCACTATTTTCAGCAATTCAAATGTAATAAAACCAGATTAGCACCTACCAGAATTAAATAGTTATAAAATGTATCCTCATGCACTAACTGTCCTAACATCAACTTTGCTTCCACTGAGGAGTCTTCTTTTCCTTTATCCTCAATAACATGACAGCCTCCCAGGCGTGCCATTTTGGCTCAAGCAACTCCCCCCTGCTAAAAATTGTATTCGACACCAAATGGCATTTTGACACGTTGGAAAGATGGGGGGAAAGTATTAACAGAAATAGCACCGGATACAGAAGAGTTCCTGAACTTCTGAAACGAGGAGGACTGCAACCTCATACAGAATAGGTTGCCCTCATACTCTGAGATCTGCTGAACCACCAAACATCAACACCTCCATCTTGTGCAGATGAAGTTAAATAAAAACACAAAGGCAGTGCTTACAAAACTGTCAAGTATAAACTGGACTTTACATCTTTCCTGGAGATGGATGTGGGGAGCTATTAGCCTCCTAAAACATCTCTTATCCTGGGAATGAAACCATGCTCCTCACTGCCTCCTGCTGCAGTCTGCTAGCATAGTGAGATCTGACATGTTGATTATTTGGGAAGAACTTTAGATACATAGCTGCCACTTATGATATTGCCGTAAGAGCGGTCAAGAGAAGGAGGAAGCAGTTGTGACACTGACATCATTGGCTGGAAAGGGGGAAATCACAGCACAGGGCACATGATCAGTTTTCCCAAACAACTCAAGATGAACTACCAATTATTATTATTATTATTTTACACAATGCAGCCACTAAGGCTATGATCTGAGGTGGAGGAAGAGGAGCAGCTTCTTCATCTATTCTCCTAATACAATTATTCTTCCACATAATCTCTCTAAGGAATTGGATTCACATAAGGAACAATGTTTTCCCTGGATTGCAGAGCTGCAGGGGGGTGGCTGCAGGAACTAAGGATAGTGTAAGCAAAATGTTAAAATTCAGCTTCAGTGGTACCTCGGGTTAAGAACTTAATGCATTCTGGAGGTCCGTTCTTATTAACCTGAGGTACCACTTTAGCTAATGGGGCTTCCCGTTGCCGCACGATTTCTGTTCTCATCCTGAAGCAAATTCTTAAGCCGAGGTACTATTTCTGGGTTAGTGGAGTCCGTAACCTGAAGTGTCTGTAACCTGAGGTACCACTGTATTCTGTAGTACTTTGCCAATTGCCTGAGCTCTGGCAGTGTTTCTGGTAAATGGTTTAAATCTTTCTTATTGATCTTGAATCACTACACATTTAAAAAAATGTGAAAGCTGATAACCTTAACCAAAAAAGTGAACACAGAAACAAAATGGTGTCAAGAAAGTATAAAAATCTCAAATACAAACAGTTTATACAGATCAACAAAATATAAGCACTAAGCATCATTGCATGGGGGGGGGGGGTGCCAATCCAGCCACACCCACCAGCCAAAGGAGCAGCTGCAACAAGCTTCGCTTTTTATTTTTATTATTACATTTATATAATAAACATACCCAGACCGTTCTTTGCAGTCAATGTTATACAGCTGCCATTATCAATGGGCTTATGTATGACTGAAAGCTTTTCAATGAAATTACGATTAAGCTATAGATCCAGATTTCTCAATTATAACCGGCTGTATTATTCAAAGTTCATTGGAGCAGCAGTGGTGGGAAAAATACAGAATATAGAAAAATAATGACCCAACCTAGATTAGGGCTGCCATACAGCAGGCGCCAGTTTGTCCTGGATCTTTGGCAAATAAACCGTAAAAAGCTCAACAACTTTGAGGTTTGTCTAAAGAAAGCTCAACAATTTCGGTGGTTTCCTAAAATACAGCTCAACAACTTCCAGGGTGTCCTGGTTTGTACTTTTTGAAATTTGGCAACCCTGAAGATGTTTAGTTTTATCATTAAAAAAAGCTCTCCCATGGATCTTTGATCCAACTGCTAATTCCACTGCCTAATTTTACCTTATTTACAGACAAAATGATAACCCTTACCTTTACATTGCAAGCCTGTTCCATAAGCCTTCTAGCGTTCTCTTCAGCTCTGTACCTCTTGGGCAGCTGTACCCTGAAGAACTTCAAAGCTCCTTCAAAATCAGCTTGCAGAAGATCCTCCTTGGAGGTCTGCAATGAAACACATTGGAGAAGTGGTGTAAGCACAGAAGACAGTCACACTGGCTCTGCTAAGGGCTGTACTCATCATCTATTGAATACATTTAATGGCCTATTGCACTGATGTAAACACAAATCCCTATTTTTTTTGGGGGGGGGTCTCTTTCTGGGAAATCAAAAGCATATTTTTAAATATTGCAAACAGACTGATGTGAGTTTCAATATAGAAATTTGCAAAATACTTATAAATAAATAAATATATGCCAAGAAACACACACCAGTTATAATCAACAATATTCTCTCAATATTAAAGTATAAGTTAGTTGTGCTAAAAACAACATACAGGCTCTTATCTTTGAGAAGACTTAATTTAAGACAAAGCTCAGCCTCCAAATTTGAAAAAGCTTTTAATGTCATTGAGTATCCAGAGCAATTTTCAATTAATCTAAGATAATCAGAAAGTAATTCCAGATCGGAAAGTACAACATGTAGGAAGCCATGAGCAATAGCACATTTTGAGACAGTACGCGCTGAAACAGAAATGCAACCCACTGTATCTCAAACAGCTATGAGAGAAAGGAAGAGGAGTCCTCTGATAGAACCATTTGTCACTGCTGGAGTAACAGTGATCATCTTGTCTTGCCCAGTTGCTTTATGAACACAGAAGGAACAAGCCCCAATATCCCCAAACCTCATGAATGTGTGCTGCTAAATAAATTTGGCAAGAGAATTACAGATGGGATAATGGAAGACAGCTACCTAATTTGTTTTCAATGATAAATCATGATTTCTTTCCAAACTGCCTTCTTAAATCTGCCGACTGCAGCTCTGATTACAAAGAAAGGCAACTTTGTACCTGTACACATAAACAGTAGTGATACTTTAGCTGCCCTATTTCAGCTCAGAAAGCAGCTCTCAAACAAAAAAAGACGCAGAACCAACTAGATTTTGCCTTGCCTGTGATTAGGCATTGAATTCAATGGGATAATTCCTGTTGCCTCAGACTTGCACATTCTCTCCCCAGCCTTGTGCTTCCCATTTCTCAATCAACCATAGTTTGCTTGGTTCAGATTAAATAGCAAACTATGGTTGTTGTTGTTGGTGGTGGTGTTTTAAAAAAAGGAAGAAACGGTAGGAATCACATGATACTCAGAAGCACATGATACTCAGACTCCTCAGGGTTTGGTCACATAATGCCAACCTGTGGTTTAGCATGATGTGCAGGCAGGTTGTAATTGCAATGTCTTAAATTTTCTGGCTTAAATAGAGTTGTTAATAATAATGTCTATGAATGTTAGAGAGAATGGGCCTATATCAGTTAATACATCCATGGAATTATTTTGAGCACCAGCAAAATTAGCCTGTAGTGTGTAATATTTGAATGTTCTTTCTCCCTCTCTCTTTTATACATATCAGGAACACTAGAAAATCTCTGGTATGTATTTAAAAAGCAACAGTATCAGGCTGCAGGTATAGTGGTAAAAACCTACAATATTCAGGATATATTTTCGTGCACAACACCAACTTTGTGGCTCTCTTAGTGGGAAGTGTATGGCGATAGAATTGGGGGGGGGGGGAGAGAAATTACCCCATGTAGAAAACCTAAATTGAATGACTGGACTGCCAGGCTGAACATTTACAGGGATCCCTGGAACTGGCTGGTAGTGGTGGGGTAGCACAAGTTTTTAACTGAGCCCCAAAATCCCATTTAAAAGTCCTAGAAGTGCCTGGCATGATACTTCATAATTTGTATGTGAAAAACATAAACTTTGGAGCATGTAAAATACTGGAGATGTGATACTGAGATAGCAGGTTTCATGTATATGTATTGCTTCAAGATTACAGTTTTTTTCAGCTGATCAAGGAAGCCACAAGTGAACCACCACAAAATCTTTTATATGCAGTCTATTTTTTGAGAATGTCAAGAAATCTGATGGAATTATATGGTTGATAAGGGGAGGATCTTTAACTATTACCTTTCACAGAAATTTAGTAGTTATAGGATGAGTGCAGGAGACACCGGAAACTCACTAAATGGGGGAGGGGTAGCAATAAGCCAGCAATTCCTGCCCACTGTACTGGAATCAATGTTATTCAAGGCTTGTGAAATGGACACCAAAATGACAGAACAACATAAGCAAGTGCAAAGCTATAGAGACTGGGACAAAACCCCTAGATTCACAATTGCTTTCATGGGCTCTAAAATAATGGTTAAATGCTTCAGAAAGATGGTACGACAGTGGAAAGCTGACTGAAAGCATCAACACAGAGGACTGAAAGAGTGAAAGGGAGATAGGACCAGAGGACAGGAACTATTAGGAAAAGGACTAAAAGAGAACAACATAACATGCACCCATGGCATGACTGCATTTAGAATACGGCGTCCAGCTCTGGTTGCTCCACTTCCAAAAGGCATCACAGAACTGGGAAAAGTCCAGAAAAAAGGAAACTATAATGATAAATGTTAGCGTATCTTCACTATGAGGAGAAAATATAGAGGTTGGTGATTAGAATGTGCACAAGGTGGAATATGACAGGTGTTTACAAAATTACGGATGGTGCCTAAAGGTTGTAATCCAGTGGAAATTTATTGATGTCTCAGATAAGAAAATAGAGCATAGATGGAATGATGGCTGCTAGCTTAAGTGGCTTTAAAAAAAATGCAGGACAATTTTTCCTTATCTTTCTGCAGCTCTTCATTATGAGAGCTCAATGGAATCACCATGTCTAGAGGCAACATCCCTCAAATAGACCTGAATGGGAGATACTGTGGACCAACTGTAGAAGCTTGTGAGCTTCTAGAGGCTCCTGGTGGTCGCTGTTGGAAACTGAACATTAGCCTAGACAGGCCTCTGGCTGACAGTCTGGTTTTACATCCTTATGAAGATTATTGAGGTTCTTCCCCTAGATTTACAAGGTTGTTGAATCGCACCAAGAAATGCAACATCAAATCTCACATTTTAAATGCTGACGAAGTTTGTTGAGGGAAGCTGTTGAGGTAAACAAAACATTCCAGGTTCCACCCACAGGTGATGGTATCTGATCTGCTGAATTTCTATTCATATACATATTTATTTATTTTTGTAGACGACTAAGTTGCAGCTAGTAATGTACGTCCTTTTTCAACCTGGTATACATCATATTGACAATACTTGTGGCAAAACAGATTCTTAAATATTTTCAGGACAGACAAAGCAGCAGAGGTGCTCTTCTATTTAGCAACAGTATCAGAGTAACATAAATTAGTGCATGAAATAATGAAATTTTGAAACCAATGAAAGTCTTAGGCATCTGATGGATTATAAACCAGACAATTAAAAATTGCAACACCATCAAGTCCTGGATATACATACTGAGAGTCAAAAACAGAGAGCTTATGGGTTTTGTTTTGGCTTGATTATTTTTTAATATACTGTAAAGATGATTTAATGCCATTTGGGCAGAGTATAAAGTAAACTGATGGAATAGATACTTGTGGTGCTAAGAATTAATATCTAGATGAACTAAAATAATTTTAAGGATAAGTTTGGATCAATCAAACCTGTACGATTTGCCTGTCATTTGCAGTTCTGAAGGTTGTATGTCTTAACTTCAGGTTACATGGACATGGTTAATTTGTTCTAATTGTTAAGAGAACATTTTTTTATAATTTCAGATCAAAAATTTCAACTTATCTCTTCCTACCAGCCCTATTCTCATAATCAATGACAAAAACATTTGATTTGCACTATTACTGCTTACCAAGAATGTAGAAAAGATAGTTTGCACCTTAGTAATATGGCAGAATAGATCATGCTGATGCTAATAATGATGCTGATAACATCTGCAAATTGCAAAGGCCAACAGCTAGTACAATGAATTTGATGAGGTTTAAAAATAATGATAATAATAATAACAATAATAATAATAACAATATCAAGTCTTAAACATTTGAAGGTGCTAGAAAATCCACTGGAAAATCAGATTCAACTGTGACAACATCGGCAAGAAGAGAGGAGGCAATTTTCGACTCAAAAGGTAATCTAAGCCAGTTCCCCAGGAAGGAAGATGACCAAGAGTCATTATGTCCTAAATGCACTGCATAAAATAGGGTTACCCTCATGCAACCACCCATGAAATGGATCCTTTGAGACAGCTGAGTGTTAATAAGAATGGCAGATTTGCTATGAGTCTATTTCTAGAAAACCAGAATCTCACCGCAAGAAGCCGGGGAACAAATAGGCGATGCCCCATTCCCAGAAGTTCCAACACTCGACAGGCATACTCATTCACAAGCTTGCTTCTTTCATCATGTATATCCTGGGACTTTCTGATGGGTGGTGCAAGCTTGGGAGCTGGGGTTGGGCAAGGCACCCCTTCTTCCATCAGCAAAAAACAGCAAGTATCCAGAGTGAGAAGCACTGTTCCCTTAAGCCACAATTTCACACGGTTGTTATTATCGGAGCCAGCTTTAGGTCTCTGAAAGACCAATACATTTACTGTCTACACCAGGGATTTTCAGGTACAGGCTCAAAAAACAGAAAACATCTTTGCTGAAAAGCACAGAAGAAGCTGGCAATTCAAAAAAGACAAAAACTTAAAGAGATGGATCTAAAAATGTCTGAAAACAGGGGAAATGGCAGAGAATGATGCAGAAAAAAGGCTGCGATGGCCCAGCCTGCCTGTGGATGTGTGTAAGAGCAGACAGGAGCAGCAGCAAGAGCAAAAAGCTCAGGCCAGTTGTAAAGCTGCAAAGAGAAAAAGGATGAGCTCATTGCAATCCTAGATTCGTGACAAGCGTGTCTAAGCTGCTGCTGCCGCCTCTCACTGTGAATCAGTAATGAAGGGGTAGAAAAGGAGGGGGAAGGGAGAGGCGGAGGTAGGTGAATGAGCATGCAGAGGGTGTCTCAGAGGAGAATGCTGTAATAAGAAGCCAATAGTGAGCTCTTGGACAGATGAGCTCCCCTCCCAATCCACCTTCCGTCTACATTAGTCTGACAGCTACCCAAGCCTGCAGACACATTGTAGTCTCAGTGTCTCTTGCTTGGAAGAAGTCAGACTGATAGCCACCCAAAATACTGGCCTCAATAAATATCTGCTTTCAAATAAAGATTCGATCCTGCCTAGGCATACCAAAGCGGAGGGAGAGGAAGGGAGGGGAGGCCCATCAGTCCCGCCCAGATTGCTGTACGAATGCAAGACCAATGGAAGAACAAAACAGCTGGGCGCTACTGATGCATGATCATCTGAAATGGTATAGACTGTATTCTCTGTACAGCACTAAGTTACAGCTTCCCTGGTAGAAAAGCTTCAGAGCAGCTGTGTGGGGGGAAATAGAGAACAGCTCTGAAAACATAAAATAAACATACTGGGTAAAGGAGCAATACTGACTGGAAAATGTGATGCAGCAAAACTGCTGAGTACTTAACTTCAAAGGATAGTTTAATTGTATATGCAAATATTATTAGCATACGGGGCATTTAACCCACGTTTCACAATACTGATTTTTTTTCTCTGAAATTGCTAAACATTCAGATGTAAATCTAATCTAACAAATTTAAAGTGCCAGATTATTTAGACTTCATTTTCTTTTCTTCGTTGTAGATAATCTGCTGTCTATAAAGACATTATATTTGTAGTCACCTTGTTTTTAACAACATCTGTATTTCACATTAAAGAGCCTATGGCCTGTCGATAACCCATGAGCCACATATTACATGCCCATATTGTCATGTCACAGATTTCAATGTAGCTGGCATAAAATCAGATGTCTCTGTCTCCTAAACAAAGATTCTGCTTGATTTGCTTATATTAGCCATGACCCAGACACACAGACACACACAGTCACCATGACCATGTGTACCATAATTTACCAAGAATTCACCTCAATAAGGGGAATGCTGGATTCCGCATATGAAACTGGTTTTACGTATATTCTGGGTGGTGAGTGGACTTTTTTAATTTAAAAAAACCAGCCCTGCCCCAATTTGGGGGGAAAAGATACACCACCATCATGTGACTAAAGAAGAACATCTAAAACAAAGGTTTATCAACAAGGAGAAATTATTTAGTTAAAGTATATTAAATCCAGCATATCGCTGAAGACAAACATAGATGAAGACTGGTGATTTTCTGGAATGGAGCAGAAATTATCTTATCAAAGAGTGATTACAAAAAGCAGTATGGGTATAGCACAAGATCAGATAACCATCAACACCTACATGCAACAACTCTTCAGAAAACAGTGTTTTGAATTTGCTGATTATTGTAAATGAATTTTTCACTATAGTTCTGTCTAATTTGACCATATAATTCTTGATTCCATTCCTAAGCTTCATGCCATTGCTAATAGGATAAAATCACAACAATTCTACTTATATCAAGGCAGCAGGCAGGTCTGTTCTCTTCCCTAGCTTACTGTTCAGCAAAACCCCAGACTTAAAGGATTAAAATGTAAAGACTCTGAACATAAACTTGCCCTATGTGATTCAGATGCCATTCTATTTCTTGTTGACCCTGAAACTTCATTAAAATAATAACCCGCCCTTCACCCTAAGATTGCAGGCCAGGCTGCAACCATTAAAACACAATGTTAAAAACAGTTTAAAACCACTGTGAATAAAGATCCTCTCATCCATGACCTGATTATGGATGAGAATGCCGATCTGGTCTGCACCACTGAGACCTGGGTGGATGAGCAGGGTAGAGTTGGTCTCACCCAGATGTGCCCACCTCGGTACTCAGGGCAGCATCAGGCAAGACTTGAGGGTTGGGTAGGGAGAGTTGCTGTCGTCTATAGAGATATTCTCTCTCTCTCTCCCTGTCCAGTCCGGGGCAGGAGGGAATCTAGAGTGTGTGTTCCTGGCGTTGAGCGATCGGGACAGATTAGGGATTCTGCTGGTTTACCACCCGCCTTGCTGCCCAGCAGTCTCCCTGCCTAAGCTGACAGAGCTGGTCCTGGAGGCAGTGCTGAAGACTCCCAGACTGTTGGTTCTGGGGGGCTTCAACATCCATGCTGAGGCAACTGGCTCTGGGGTGGCTCAGGACTTCATGGCTGCCATGATGACCATGGGGCTGTTCCAATATGTCAATGGCCCAACACACATGGCAAGCCACACTCTGGACCTTATTTTCTCAACTGGGCAGGAAGAGGGTGATCTGAGGGATATTGACATCAGTCTCTTATCATGGTGAGATCACTTCCTGGTGACCTTTAGGCTTTCAGCACCTTTTCCCCTCTGCAGAGGCAGGAGACCTATTAGGATGGTCTGCCCTCAGAGACTGATAAGAGTCAATGGGCTTCCAGACAGCTCTGGGGGATTTCCCTTCCGATAGGACTGGTGCTCCTGCTGAAACTCTGGCTGAACCTCTGGAACAACCAAATGACTCGGCCAGTGACACAATCACTGGAACACGAGTGGAGGAAAAATCCGGTTGAATGCAATCGAACACTTGAGGGCTCATCATCAAGTCTACCTAGTGGCAGTGAAGGCTGAAAAGAAGAACTATTTTGCTTCCTCCATTGCATCCTCATTGTGCCATCCAGCAGAGCTTTTCTGGGTAATGCGGAGGCCAGTTACAGTCTGGCTCAAAGGAGGTGGTAGAACTAACAGCAGCTCACTGATACTTGTTTGCAAAGCATTTTGAGTATAAAATTGCTTGCATCCATCGCGACCTTGCCTCTGCTGCTACAGCAGATGAATCTCAAGGGGTGTCTAGAGCACAATCTAGACCTGTTGTGTTGTACGAGTTTCGGTTGGTAAGGCTCAATAATGAAGACAAGGGAATGTCCACCACCCTGTGCCAACATCCTATTTTGATTACAAACTGAACTCAACCACACACGTTCACTAATAGAAAGAATGGTTAACAAATTAATTTAAACCTACACCCCACAAACTAGGAGGCAATTTGAGGGGGGGCAGGGAGGGGGTGATGGTGAGAGCAAGAAGAGGAAACGTATGGAGAGGAAGAATGAACCATCTTCTTCAAGCCCATAACAATTTATAGTAAGTCTGCTGGAGGGGGGAGGAGATCAGAGATCAGGGATGGTGGGCTGCATGATGTTAAGTTAGGGAAACTCCCCATTCCATTTACCGTTTTCCAAATGCCTCCCACACCAATCTGCTATATAGCTATAACACTCTCAGATTTGGATGGTGGTGGGAAGACTCTGTATATGAATCACACTTGCGCTCTGATTTCTCAAACAGCCTCCGCAAGGTACAGAGTTCCTGGGTGAATGGCTGAGCTTAAAATATAAAACTGGATCTCAGGAAAGGTTTACATATACTATCGCCTTAAAAACTTAGTTGGTGGCACAGTCTTTAGTAACCAAGAGCCCACTTCATCAGTTAGGAACACAGGAAGCTGCCTTGGTTCATTAAGGTCAGTATGATCTACATCAGCATCTCCCAATGTGTGTGTGTCTCATGTGCAGGTGTGTCACAGGTTTTTTAGGCAAACCCCAAATACTTACTGTGTGTAATCCTTAACTGGTATGATAAAAACCTCTTAAAAACTTTTTGTTTTGTTGCGACATTATGCTGCATTTTCATTTATAACCAAACATCAGAATCACTCAAGTCTTCATTTTAATACTTGAGAGCTGCTCTTTAGAGAAGACCTAAGGTCCAAACTTCATGTGACAGTAAGTTCAAGGGCTTCCAGTCAGAATGAACTCAGGCTTGCAAGAGAGGTTAAAAATAATTTTGAAAGGTTTCTTCGGCTATGTTGAAACAAGAGGAAGAACAAGCAAGTGGTAAGTCCCTTGCATGGAGAAGATGGAGAAATGCTATTGGGTAACAGAGAGAAGACAGAACTGCTCAACACTTATTCTGCCTGTCGTCACCCAACAGGAAAGCAAAGCCCAATCTTGTGATGCAAGGAGGGAGCTGCAGCCCAAGATAGGAAAAGAGGCAGTAAGGGAACACCTGACTACTTTAAATGAATTCAAATATCCAGGGCCTGGTGAACTGCACCTCAGGGTACTAAAGGAGCTTGCAGATGAAATCTGTCTATAATCTTTGAGAATTCTTGGAGAACAGATAAGATCCCTGTGGACTGGAGGCAGGCAAATGTTGCCTCCATATTCAAAAAGGGGGGGGGGGGAGAGAGAAGGCCCAGGTAACTAACCGACCAGTGAGCCTGACATTGATACCAGAGAAGGCCCTAGAACACATAATTAGCAGTCTGTGAGCACTTAGGAAACAATGCTGTGATTACCAAGTCTCAGAATGGGTTTCTCAAAAACAAGTCATGCCAGACTAATCACAAGTTTAGTAGATCAGGGAAATGCTGTGGATGTAGTATATCTTGATTTCAGTAAGGCTTTTGACAAAGCCCCCCATGATATTGTGGAGAAACTGATAAAATGTGGACAGGTGAAGTCCAAAGTAACAGGTGAATTTGTAGCTGGTTGACTAAACCCAAAGAGTGCTCACTAACAGTTCCCTGTCATCCTGGAAAAAGTGACAAGTGGGGTGCCACAGAGTTCTGTCCTGGGCCCATTGTTGTTCAACACCTTTATAAATGACTTGGATGACACCAAACTGGAAGGGGCAGCCAACGCCACAGAAGACAGTATTGGGATTCAAGATGACCTTAACATTCTTCTTCCTCTTTTTTCTGTTTTTATTTGTTTATTTTTATTGTAGTACATTGCATTATGAAAAGCCTTAATAAAATTTATTATTATTACTTTTCTTTTTAAAGGACTGTCCCTCATAATGATTTGGCATAAATGGACATTTGTCTTCCTGCGAATTTATGTTTGAAGACCCCAATGGAGGACATTCTGCCCACCTTTCCTTTATTCACTGACAACTTGGGGGGGCTGTGGGTTACAACATCATCCACCACCTCACATATGGTTAGGGCTTCCTTTCCCCAACCTAGAGAGTTACCTGTAAACTGAGCTTTTTGTCTGCTAAAGTGAGGGCAGGGGGCACCTACTATTCTTGTTCTGTCTGTGGCTCCCTGCGCACACACACACACACACACACACCCCAACCCTTCCTTGCCAGTTTCCTGGAGTGATGTTTTCAGTTATTTTTCAGGTGGTCTCTTTTCAAGGATCATTTATGGGTTGAAGAATTGTCTGCCCTGCCAGTTAGTCCAGTGAGAGGGATGACTCCTCCCCTCGTCAAGTACCTACCTGAACCTCCAGTAGGAAATGTCATCCCTATCAGGAATATCCCCTATAAGGATCTTGAAACAGACATTCACAGCAAAACAAATGTTCATTTTCTCAAAGCACCTTTGTCATGGCACATGGCACTCTGCTTATATCTCAGTCTGCTTGTGCTGACTACCACTTCAAAAAGGCACTGGAGAGTAAACTGCAAGCAGGACACTGATACACTTATTCCATACATCTGCTTCATTCAATATAGTGTTTCATTCTATCTAGTGCCCAGCTAGATGCAACAGCTCTCATCCCTATAACAAACATATAGTCACCCAGGGAGGAAATGCATATAATATAGTGCTTGTTCCCAAAAAGAGCCAGCCAAGGCCCACAACCAAGGACATAGCAACGGAGATCTCACTTTGCTCTACAATTGCTACTACTTCCTTTCGACCTCCCCAGTATGAACAGCAATGCTTGTCTGCTAAGAGACTTCCAAGAGTTGCAAGGGGCACCTTATCACTTTCAGTCAGGCCAGCAGCTTCTTTTGTAGGGGGAAAGGCCACATTACTATAGCTCTTCTCCGATACAGAATACTTCATATACCTATTTGCCTTCATGAACCCAATAAAATAATTGTTGCTCACACTGAAGTTTCCTATAATACAAGAACTAGCTTCTGATTCAAATCCCTGTAATGGAATAGACTGCCTGATATAAATAATAATAATTTATTATTTTTACCCCGCCCATCTGGCTGGGTTTTCCCAGCCACTCTGGGCGGCTTCCATAGAAACCAAAAATACACTAAAATATCACACATTAAAAACTTCCCTGAACAGGGCTGCCTGATATAAAACTGCTATGAACTGTATGGGCAGGCTTTGAACAGCCACCTAGCTATAGTGAATAAAAACTACCTCCGAATCACAAGGCAGGGAAGCTTTTATAAATTGGCAGGGAGGCTATCAAGGAGCAACAAATGACAACACAAACATATGTGGTCAGATAGGCTAGTAAAGTTGTTGTGAGTAATTTTTGCTGAGTTACTTGTAAGGCTATGTGTGGACATAAAACCTGGAATAACACAAAAATGACTTACCTTTAGGAGAGCCAGTGCTACATTAAAGATTACATTCAGACCCTGAAAAAGAGAAATAAATGGTATTGATCCTGTTTATAAATTTTAAAAACAGGAACACACCAAAACACAAATTCTGTGACCAAGCAAAATTAACACAAACATCAAATCAAGCAGCAAAACTGTTCCTAGGCTATTATCATCACTCTACAGCTAAGTCATTATGGCTTACCTGCGAAAAAAGTTTCGCAGGTGTGATTAGAATATTCCAATAGCAGAGTGCAGAGGGGAGAGGAAGCAAGTGACCTCAAGGCTCATGATTTAGCAGCCAGCTCTAGAAACTTACAAATGGTACTGGCCACAGTCTGGTACAAAATTAAACATGCTAAAGTTGTATTCATTTAAACAGGGTCACAAATACAAAAGGAATATTTTTTAATTGTATAGTGTAAGCAAACCAGATTTCATCCACTAGATGTCAGAATTGTAACAGTAATTAAACTCCAGTAGCCAGCAGCAGTTACTTTACATATCCTGAACATAATGTGTCACAGGTCTTTACATACAGGACAACAGGGGTCGGTGAGGTTTACCTCGCCTGGGCCGGTTCACTCCAGCGGAGATCCCTCTGTGAGCCAGAACGCACACATTTTTCCAATGCCGGCGTCTGCACAGAAGCGATTTCCAGCGTCTGCACATGCACAGATGTGATTTCCGGCACTGTGGAAGCGAGTCCCCACACCACACTGCGTCAGTTCAGCGCAGCACGCGGGGACTCACCAAGCACGCGGCTCGGTTCAGGGGCAGCTCATGGGCTGGTTAAACGACCCCGTGGGGCACTTGTGGCCCATGGGCCTTAGGTTGCCGACCCCTGCAGTACAAGATGTTGAATGATAATGGTTCAATTCAAACGTAAAACCAAATCATGGTTTGGTGATCAGCATTGTCGCTGTGGGATCATACATTCCCTCTTCCTACCCGTGTGGAAGCCTTAGTCATAGTCTGCTGGGCCATACAAATTGGTAAAACACACCTCAACCAATGCCCAAGCAGTATTTCTCTGAGCTGTTACAAACATGTAACGTGGCCAAACCCCACTCCCCCAAAACAACTTTGTACATTTTGAAAAACTGCAGAATGGGTTGGTATCCTCGTAACTATTTAGGTCTCTTTGTTAAAGCTCCTTAGATTTCTGTTTGTCACTTTCGTTTAATTAATATATTTTGTGCTGCTGCTTTAGGCTATATACACAAATCAGACACAAACGCCCTTTAGACATTAGATTTTGAGGAAAGGGTACAATGCCAGTTCTTCTACATACTAGGTTCATTTGTAGGGCTGGGCAATGTCAGGTTTTCACCACACCAACGTTATATCACCACAGCAACCAAATACCGCAGCCTGGTGATACACCACAATGTCGAAACAACAAGCTGCATTGGCCCCAGCCAGTATGAGGACCAGAGCGATGACAGCTTCACCCAGCAGTATAACATGGGTGAAACCACTGCTGCTATTAAAGTCTATGAGGCAAACTGATTTAAACTTAATAGTGTGTATGGGGGTGGCACTTTGAACCAGCCAAAACCACGTTTTTAGAAAGCAGATTTCTCCTTTAACAAGTAGCCTCAATTATTCAAATAAATCTTATAGCAGAGAAAGGGCATAAAATCAGAAAAATTATCCCACAATCATTCCAGTTTTGTTTTGTTTTTGTTTGTTTTTTTAAGGCAACTTTGGGAAGAGGTTATACATAGCACCTTGCTGAATGGAACAATCCACCGCTTTCTTTCCCCCCATGTACTGTTGTAGGGTATCTCCCAACCTCCCTGGAGCCAATTTTGGGGGGTATGATGGGAGGAGAGGGAAGAAAACCCTGTTGCACTAGCAGGAGCCATTGCGCTACAGATCGCAGAGTAACCCACATTATTTTAAGACAACAGAGTACTGTATTTTTCGCTCTATAAGACGCACCTTTCCCCTCCTAAAAAGTAAGGGAAATGTGTTTGCGTCTTATGGAGCGAATGCAGGCTGCACAGCTATCGCTGAAGTCAGAAATCCCGCTGAAGTCACCGATCCCTCTTGCTCTTCTGGCTTCAGGGATAGCCACGCAAAGCCTCTTGAGCGCAGAGGGAGTGCTCCTCCCTCTTCGCTCAAGAGGCTTTGCATTGCTTTCTTATTTCTTGTTTTCCTACTCTAAAAACTAGGTGAGTCTTATGGTTGGGTGTGTCTTACAGAGCGAAAAATACGGTAAGTGTAAGAGCATTCCCATATAATATTCTCATTTAATACAAGTAGTCTTCCTTCAGATCCAATAACAAAAGTAAGCTCAAGAAAAGTGGCAATTCATTTCATGCAAAGCAAGACTCTTCAGATTGAAGGTGGTTTTATTTTACCTCACAAAGGAGTAAATCAATTATGTGGAAGACCATGCAGAGTGGGAACTTGGCAGTGAAGAGGGTGAGAAACCACTGGGATGCATACATGTGAGCTTCCAAGTTCTGTTTCAAGAAATGGTTATACAAATCCGGAATCTGCTCCTAGAGGGAAAAGAGAAAGTTGACTCCATCTTCTGCTCTCTGAAGTATTTATTTCTATGCAGGCTTCTAAGAATGAAATACTTCATTACAAATGCTAGCATGACAAAATACATTTTAAGTTGATACCTGTTTTGTTTTCCTGCTGCTTATCCTACTAATATACCTACAAACACGTACATTTTCTTATGATTTATTTCTGAGACACCTGGAGGGCAGTCAACAACATTGGGATGGCGCCTCCTCCAAGAGCAGGCATGCAGGGTCCACAGCTAACCAAAAGAACAATTAAATCAGGGTGAGTAATTAAATCACATGTACAGCGGAGGCAAAAGCCACCAGCTCCTCCTGTAACTGGTTAGTCTCAGAAAGAAGGTTCGAGCCCCACACTAGACAAAAGATTCCTGCATTGCAGGGGGTTGGACTAGATGATCCTTGTAGCCCATTCCAACTCAATGATTCTATGACAAATGCCTTCTGGGGGTATCAGAAAACAGAAATTCACTATAAGGGAAATTCTGTTTCCTCATGCGGATCCCAGAGGACTCTCAACAACACAGGGTTACATCACAGCAGTATACATTCTGTTTTTTTAATATTTTGTTTTTCATCTTCACATTTTACAATATAATCACACATATGAATTTACAGATCCAACTGAAACATCCAATCATTGACACCCCCCTTTCTGCGGTTACTTATGTTAAATATTTCCCACCACATTTCCAGTTAATATCTATCAACTAGTCTTCATTTATGTTGTATTTCAGTTATTCTCACTGCACGCTTTTATGTTAGTGATATTGTTTACAATAATTCTTCAGATAATAAATCTTCAGATAATCAATAAATTTTCCCCATTCTAAATCAAAACATCACTCTTCTTGATTTCTTAACCTTCCGGTAAATTTCGCCATTTCTGCACACTCCATCAGTTTTTGTTGCCAAACTTCCTTAGTTGGAACCGATTCTTCTTTCCATTGCTGGGCATACAATGTGTGGGCAGCCATGGAAGCATACCTAGATAAGTTTGCTTTGTTCTTTGTGTACATCTAAACCTATTATTCCTAAAAGAAAAGCTGGGTGTTTTGTTTTTTTTACAAACGTTATCTTCAGCATTTTTTTCAACTCATTATATATCATTTTCCAATATGCTTTTGCTACCTTGCAAGACCACTACATATGAAAAGGGTATCCTCTTTCTCCTTACACTTCCAACAGGTATCTGATTCTGACTTATACATTTTTGCTAATTTACTGGGAGTCAGATACCATCTATACATCATTGTCATTTAATTTTCTTTTATCCCATAACATGCAGTAAATTTCTTATCAACATTCCACAGTCGCTCCCTCTCTGTCATTTCAATATTATGACCAATATATATTCCTCGGTGTATCATTGATGATTTCACCTGTTCATCTTTTGTTTGCCATTCTAATAGCATATTATACATTTTAGACCATTTATTATTATTATTATTATCTAACCAGTCTCTTTCAAATAGCGATGTTTGAGTCGAAAAACCATTCCTCTTATCTAATTTAAATAGTTCACTAAGCTGATGATACTGGAGTCAACTTGTTACCAAGTTGGTAACAGTATACATTCTGAGTGGACTTCTGAAAACCAGACGTTATTACTTTACAATCCTTCACATTTTTTTAATGCTGAAAGCAGAATCTGCTGAGCAAACAGAATAAATTATATAAAACTTTGCAAATGTGTGGACCAAGGCCTAAATGTTCTCATCAGGAAAACTGCCCTTGAAAACTGCCAAAACAGCTGCCACGCTTAGAGAGTGAGCTGCAATACCCACCAGTAGCCTCTTGACCAAGCTCTGACTGGCCAAGACAATAGATCATGTCATCCACCAATAGATGGTTGCTTTAGAGACTCTGGTACCCAAACATCTGTTCAAGAAGGAAATGAATAGGGACTCTTGTTTTCCTAGGGTATGTCATCCTATCTAAATAGATGTGAAGCGTCTTAGTCATATCCAGCTTGTGCCAGTCTTGTTCCTTGGGGTGAACTGACTTAGGGCATAGCCAAAGTAGGGATATTTCCTGTGACACATGGAAAAGTGTATCAATTTTGGAATAAAAAAGGAATGGGGCCTAGGGGCTACTTTGTATGAAGGAAGCACAGCTGGGAGTTTCCCAATAAGATCTGTACTCTCCAAGCTGACAGAATGGCTCCCAGGAATACTGTCTTATGCACAAGCACTGTCAGTGAACATTTTGGGTCATTACATAAATGGTAGGCCCAGGAGAATGATGAAGACCCAGCTGAATGGGATGCAGTGAACTCCTCAGAACCCACTGGGGAACCCTGCCAGGATTTTTGCCTCATAAATCCTGGCTTTCCCCTGCCTGAACCTCCTTCCCTTTGCTGCCTCCAGGGGGCAGCGAGTAGCACCTACAATTGACTCGTGATGTGACCAGAGACCCTCTTCAATAAATCTTTGGTGGGTTTACAGGTTAAGTCGGAGTCAGCCAGCACCTCTGCGCAAACAGACAGCGCTGACAAAAAATGAATTTGTGACCAAGCTCTGAAAGACTCCAACTGGCACCTCAATCCCCCTGAATAAGGTAAAGCCTCCACACTCTTATTACAAGGATCTCTAGGTCCACCTTTATGAAGGTGGGATTATGATCTGTGGGAATCACTGCTATAGAGGTGAGGTCAGCTATAGGTGTATCCACCAGCAGCACCTTGAATTGTGACGTAACATTGCCAGGGAGAAAGTAATGCCTTCAGGTTTGATTTTAAAAAGATTAGCCCACTCTGTCTTTCAGATATTTCTGAAGGATTCTGGAAGGCAAACCAAGAGACATTTTGGTGGACCTTGCAGGAAGGCTGCATGTATTCCTTTGGGATATGGAAACCTCTGAAAGCTGGAGAATGAAGCATACCTTTGGCAATAAGGTAGGGAACGACTGAGGTAGGAAGTATATGTTCATAGCTAGAGACTGTCTCAGTATCTTCCTCTAAGAGCTCACTCTACTCCCATCCTTAAGGACTGGATAAAAATGCCAGGGTTAAGTTACTTCCCAACCTTTGAGTGTAGTGGGGCGAGAGAGTTTCCTTGGTTTTAATTCCATTTCTCATTCCCCTCCATCTGAGTGGATGGCTTTGAGGTGGCCTTGAGGCTTTGGCTTGCCTTGGTGAACTCGAAATTGCTAAGAGGAGGATCTGCTGGAGCTGGTGGAGGAGCTGGTGGATTAAGACCTATGACCCCTCTTACATTTCTGTCTGGATCTGCGTCCATTCTTTTTGTATTTGTGCTTTTCTATATTTGTGAATCTCTGAAACTCATAGCAAGATAGGAGTGGGGTGCACCCCTTGAATGTCTTGAACCACCAATTCCTTCACTGGCCCCAACTCTGGATCATTCTGGAAAGGAGGCATTTGCAATACTCACCCACACCAATTCTTGGCACCAAAAACATATTCTGTGTGCCGAGTGTCCTCTTCCCTACCCTATACAAGAGGAGAGATGGCTGGGCTGCCTTCATTTGATACTGCTTTCTTTGACTGAGTTATAGAACTGATAGGGACTTCCATGATATAACTGCACCTAACCCTGGACTCTCCCACTCAACCCAGTGCTGGGAGTGGGATAAGGATGCAACAGCAACTACCTGTAGTTTCCCTTAAGTGTCCTTGTTACCCTTTTCTATCAGGGGAGGAACAGAGAAGCAGAAGTATAAACTTAAATTAAAACTAAAGGCTAAAGGTTCTGAATCCAAGGCTGGCCTGATAGGTCAGGGTGGTCTAAACCTCTGGAGAAGCAAGAAGATGTATCCTGCCATTCTGTTCCAGTGGAGACACCATCCCAGTGTTGTCAAATACCCCTGGCGAGGCCCAGGAGAACACTTCAATTATACCAATAAAATGTGAAAGTAAATTAAAAGATGTATCATTTCTTCTTTAGAGAGCATGAAGCTAGGATATAATAAAGACAATATGATATTTCTGTATGGAGATAACCTTTCATATGAAATAGATTATAATTTTCCAATTAAACAAATGCAATGAGACCAATGGCAGTCGTTTTACTGGAAGCAACTTCACAAAATAATGTATGCACAAGAAATGCACACTTGTTTCCACACACATCAGTTCTCAGGACAACACTAAAGGTTTCAATGGTGCCTTCCCTTGGTTTAACCTTTTTATAATGTAAAGATGAATTCCTGAGCCAGAGCTTACCTGTATAAGTTTCTCCAACTGGTAAAATTTGCTGCGAAGATCTTCCAAGTTGTTTTTGTAGAGGTCCCGCAGGCCATAGTCATACATTATCCTCACCAGCACACAGAATGCTTGCTCTTCAGGCATCTGCATGGAAACCATTTAAATGAACAAAGTGGCCCTCATGTGAGCTCTGTAATGCTTTAGCCCTAGAATGTATTGTACATAGAGGATTATATGCAAAGAGTGCAAAGCAAGCAAACAAAAGCATTTCTCTAAATATTGCATTTAGAAATTACTTTTGATTTTGTGAACAGCAAGTTCTATTATTCTATAAATTATGGGCCTTACAATACATGCACCTGCCATTTTAGTTATAGTACTAGTGATGCTGCTGAACTGCAAGTTTTCCTAGCTGGCAAAATACAAATATATTTCAAGGTGAACTCCCTCAAACCTGAAAACAGTCTTCTAAACCTGTTCTATAAGCACAACGGGAGTCCTACCTAATAAAGTGTTTTTGTCCTAGTGACAGAGAATAAAGCTAACAAGCAAGTTAAGCATTTGTGCAAGTTTAGAAATGGAACAATAAGACCAAGGCAGTCAACTCTCCACCTTCTGATCTTACAAATTCCAGGTTCCCAAGTAAACAAACTCAATAAATAACAATGACAGATATAAAGGTAGAAATCCAGAAGTGTGAGCACTGTCCAGTGGGTTTCATAGAGGGTTACAGATAAATGTACTCAAAACTAACTTTCTCAGGAAAGGAGCATGAAGAACTGAAGCAAATAGTGGTGATTACAGATGACATTATAGGCTTTATAGGGAAATTACAATCTAAATAATCATTGAGTCCTAACAATATCTACCTGAGAATTCTTGAAGAACTCAAATATGAAATTGCTGAAAACCTTACAAAAATATATAACTTGTCTCTCAGATGAGTTTCCATATCCAAGGACTGGAAAGTGGTAAATTTATCACCAGTTTTTAAAGGGGGATCCATGGGGGGTAGTTAGCTTAATATCTGCTCTGTGAAAACTCGTAGAAATAATTACTGAATATAGAATTATCAAGCATAAAAAAAAAACGTTTTGTTGAGGAACCAACACAGGATTTACTTTTGCACAACCTATCACAAAAATCTTTTAGAGTTTTAGAGAGCATAAAGATACGGATGAGCCAATACATAATGTGCCCCATGGCTTTCAGAGTTGGACACAACGTGCCAAAGACTCCTGAGTAAGTTTTGCAACCATGGGATGACAGGCCCTCTTGCAGATCAGAAAAAGGTGAAAGAGTAGGAATCAGAGTGTAATAATAAATGGGCAATTCTCACAATGCAGGGGCATATACAAATGTGGAATGAGTATTACATAGCACCTGTAACAGTACCAGTTCTGCAGATCAAAGCAGTCGAGTGGGCAAATATGGGAGTGGAAAATGGAGGAAAGCTAGCAGCAGCTAATCAAAGAACAAAGTAGTCCAGTTCTAGTTTCATTCTGGACAAAAGAAAGCAGCAAGAAAAGAGGATTAAACAGGAAAGGGAATATTACAAGTATCTGAGATATGGAAAGCAAAAATCTTTTAGCTGCTTTGGCTCATTAAGCAAGAACATCATTTCCATGGTCTACTCACGTGCAGCAGCAGAACAGCAGCTAGAAAGGAATGACCCTGACAATAACCAATTTCTTCATCATACACTGAATATGCCTGTAATAAAAAGACAAATTTTATTACAATAGTGAATAATGTCAGTCCATGATCACAATTCCGGTGATGGTACAGAGAGCAATGCGATCTTTCCAGAATGGCCTGTTCTAGTGCTTTATTTAAAAAGGTGTAAACTTAAAACTTAGCCTGCAACGCTCCACTGCTATGACAGACTAGGGCTGGACACTGAAGTTGCAGGCAGTTGTCATGACTTGTCCGCAAAGTGTTAATATGTTAAACATTACAAAAGCCGGCATCAATGGGTTAGAGGCCCCTTCCCAGCTCTTGTCCATCCCTCAGATAAGGGAGTAGCTGACAGGCAGACAGCATCAGAAGCCTCTCCTTCCCCAACTAACTGAACCAAAATGAAGGCTTCAAAGTTTCAAAGCAGATAAACATGTATGAGCTCGTTCTTGCAGCAACTAACAATTAGCCCAGGAGTTATCTTGACTACCAATTTCACCATTTTGAACTACGCAGGCAGCTGTGAATCTGCCGCAGCAAAACTCTGCAGTCTTTTGGCACTGTTTTTTATCGGTCAGGGCATACTTGCATCGGATAAATTAAGATTCCTGCCCCAAAATATTATGCAGCTATAAATAAACTATAAATCTTATGGTATCTTAAAGACTCTTGGCAAATGAAGATACCTTATGCACCAGGTGAATTACTATTATCCCTAATAAATACTATTTCCATTAGAAGCAGGGAGCGGGGGTCACAAAATGTCATGGACTGACACCAAGGCAGAAAAAGTTCACTGAACAAATGAAAAGGAAGCAGCAATTAAGTATATGTGTGTGCATGCAAATAAATCTGAAAGTACGATTCAGTGAATAAAAACAGACTACATGCACACAGAGGAGGAACTCAGGAAGGATGTCTAATGAGCTGGTTAACAGGGAAGATTTTGGATGCAAAGTCTGCAACAGGTAAAGTGGTAAAGGGTGAAGGCAGCCTACACTTTGGGAGATACCGCAAACATGTAATTCCTTCCTCTCAAATCCTTTGTAAAACAAAATTATGGCACTACTATTCATGATTTCGCTTGGATAAAGTTTCAAGTTAGGGGACGCAGTTGGCGTTGTGGTCTAAAACCACTGAGCCTCTTGGGCTTGCCAGTCAGAAGGCTGGCAGTTCGAATCCCCATGACGGGGTGAGCTCCCGTTGCTTGGTCCCTGCTCCTGCCAACCTAGCAGTTCGAAAGCACATCAAAGTGCAAGTAGATAAATAGGTGGGAAGGTAAATGGCATTTCCGCGCGCTGCTCTGGTGTCGGTGTTCTGTTGTGCCAGAAGCTGCTTAGTCATGCTAGCCACATGAACCGGAAAAATTGTCTGCAGAGCAGACAAACGCCGGCTCCCTCAGCCTGTAAAGCGAGATGAGCACCACAAACCCAGAGTCCTGCGACCTTTTTAAAGTTTTGATAAGCCGAAGTACCATATTTACTCAAGTCTAATGCACCATCGAATCTAAAGTGCACATCAATTTTCAGAACCTTGAAACAAAAAATATTATTTGCTGGCGAATGTAAAGGTGCCATCAGATCTAATGTGCAATTAATTTTTGCAACATAATTTGGTCAAAAAAGGTGAGCATTAGATCGAAGTAAAGATGGTTGTATTTTTCCAGGTGCAAAATTCATTGCCAAACATAGAGAAAGAGACATTAAAAAACTGCTTTATTTCTTTAAGGAATCTGGGACTAATGAATTAAAGCAATCTGAACACTATAGTGCTGTGATATTTCTTCTGCTTGCATTGCATTGCCCAAGGACTTCATCTATGTTTGAAATAAATAATATCCTTTTACTAAAACATGATGAGAACAGGGAGCCCAAGACAAGAGTGTCCTTAAACATTTGTTCCTTTCCCCCCACCACATCACATTATCCTCTTGCGTCTGAATAGGCTATTACTACTGTTCATAATTTTGCATTGATGGTAGCTTCATCCATTTTTACAACCCCACATGGACAAATTTCCCAATAAGGTAATAAGAACAAATAATTTTACTCTTCACTCCTACCAAGCATCCAGGTAAGACAGGAAATAATTACTTTTAAAGTTCAAGTGATATTTTGATCAAAACCATTTGGATCTTTGAAACAATCTCTGATAAGAAAAGCTTATATTTTTCCTTGAAATGACAGAATTATTCTCTGATCAAAAATACTACATTCATTACCACATTTCTTCTGACAAGCCCTAAAATGATTCTAACTGGCAGAATTGACAAGAAAGTTTTTTTAAAAAAAAGAGTGAATACATGTGGTCTTTGAATGAATGCTTTGTACAAGCACAACAATAGGTACTAGTATTTAAATATATAAAGGTGAAAATTCTTTCCCCTTCATCTTCTCCATACAAAGACAGCAGTGTTTCTTCAAATGGAAAGACAGACAATGGATGCAGAAATTTCCTTTGCTAAATAAAGGATGCCACCTTCTGTGCTACTGTTTTCCATGTGGCATCAGAATGAACTTGGTTTCAAGGCAACACAGGCAAGGCTAAACCATATAATTTTGCAAAGACACCTAGGTGGTAAGAAGAGAAGACTATATAATGGTTTGCGCCTTGCCTGGTAATACATGGCAGATGTGTCATCTGTCAGCAAGCAAGATTTTTAATGCCAGGAAGCCATGGGAGTGTTCTCATCAGTGTTCCAAATTCAAAGTAGGAGCAACCTTGTTTTGTTTGGACCCTTCTATACAGAACCTAAACTGAACACCAGAATTTGACATCTTTGCAGACTAGAACACAAAATGTTTAAATTGTATAATAGTTATGAGCATGGGACCTGACTAGAGACTACAAAAGCATATATATATAGAACTCTATAGAACCTTCTTGATTTTAACTATATATATATATATATAGTTAAAATCAAGAAGGTTCTACCCATTGTTTATCAGAGAAAAGATGACATGAATTCTGAATCAGTATCGCACTGGTTAGTTAAGACTATAATTATTAATTCAGTATTAGTTCAAATCATATGAACACATGTCTATTGTTCAAAAATCTAAGAGCAGATTGTGGAAATCCACAATAATTATCTACAGTATAGTGGGCGGTATTTAACTACTTTTTACTCAGAAATACCTATTACAATTAATGGACTCACCTTATGACTAAGATAGGTCCATTAATTTTAACAGATCTATTCTGAAATTAATGAACTCATTTCAGTGGGTCTACCCTGAGTAAAATGTAGTTATCATCCATCATGTCCAACAACACACCCTGAGCAGACGTAACTGAGATTTTTGCAGTCAACCATCCTCCTTCTAACTTGATAACTAAGGTGCAAGGTAGGAACATAAGATGAGCCCGCAGGATCAGGCTGTCACGAAGTAGTGATCCTGTCAGTAGCGTAGCTAAGGCTTTTGCTGCCCGGGGCAGTGGCTGTGTTTGCCGTCCCTCTCGCTGTTCCTCATGCAGGAGTCCTGTCAATTTGCCACGGTCCTCCCCTCCCCTCCGCCTGTCCTTCCTTCCTCTCCCCCCAACCCCGCTTCCCAAGGGGTGGGAAGGAACTCAGTTCCTGTCACCTCAGACTCCACCTCTTCTTTGCTTTACTTAATGCCTCATCATGTTCTTTGTTTCTCTTGCTTCAACCACAGACAGAGCTCAAGCACCTATTCCTGCCTGGCAAAAGCACCCAAGAATAGTGCAAAGCAGGAGCAATAAGGGAGGATGTAATCTCTCATACCTGCATGCTACTTCTGTGAACAGCCATAAGTACAGTGCTCAAGTACAGTGGATTTAGGCCGTTGGGCCTTTTCACAGCCCAACTAAATCCTACTTAGGGCAGACCCTTTGAAATCAATGTTTGGATTTTTAATTCATTTCAGTGAGTCTACTCTGAGTAGGCTAGCACCCAAGGCAACCGTGTGTGTGTGTGTGTGAGAGAGAGAGAGAGAGAGAGGGAGGGAGGGAGGGAGGGAGGGAAAAAGAGGAGGTTAAGGCGTCATATGATAGCCATGTTCAAATATATAAAAGGATGTCACATAGAGGAGGGAGAAAGGTTGTTTTCTGCTGCTCCAGAGAAGCGGACACGGAGCAATGGATCCAAACTACAAGAAAGAAGATTCCACCTAAACATTAGGAAGAACTTCCTGACAGTAAGAGCTGTTTGACAGTGGAATTTGCTGCCAAGGAGTGTGGTGGAGTCTCCTTCTTTGGAGGTCTTTAAGCAGAGGCTTGACAACCATACGTCAGGAGTGCTCTGATGGTGTTTCCTGCTTGGCAGGGGGCTGGACTCGATGGCCCTTGTGGTCTCTTCCAACTCTATGATTCTGTGATTCCTATTTTATTCTCACCACAGCCCTGTGAGGTGGGTTTCACTGAGAGCTAGTGACTGGCCCCAGATCACCCAGTGAACTTCATGGCTGAGTGGGGACTTGGATTGTGGTCTCTTCCAACTTTATGATTCTATGAGGGAGATATGCAAATTTACATAGCAGGAGGAGGGCAAACGAGGGCTGAGAGCAAATGTAAAAAGGATGGGACAGCTGCATATTCCTGCATTCCAGAGGGCTGGACTAGATGATCCTCAACAGGGCCTCTTCCAACTCTACAATACCATAATTCTCGGGGAAAGGAGCCAAAACGGCAAAATCGCTTCCCAAAAGTGTCTTTCCACGTGAGAAAGGATTTAAAGCGAAGAAGGAAACACTTAAGCTGGGAGATGTGGAAAGGTCGGAGGGGGAACGCATGCGCGCACACACACACACACACACACAGAGAGAGAGAGAGAGAGAGAGAGAGAGAGATGAGAGTTTAGAGAGAGAGAGAGAGAGAGACAGACAGACAGACAGACAGAGAGGAAGGAGGAAAGAGTTGTCCTGTTAATTAGTTCGCAATTTCAAAAACACAGCCCATTACTCAAGAAAAGAAGCCCATGAATACCTGAGTGTAGGTGTTTAAGAGATACAGGTGTTTAAGAGATGGCAGTGAAGAGAGAAGCGGCTCCATGCAGCTCCCAAGTGCTGGTGGGACGGCTCACTTTGCCCTCTCGCCTGCCTCCGCCTTTAAGGGCTTTAAGGGCGATGCCTGAGCCTGAATGGGTTCAGGGGACAGCAGCACAGGCACACTCTCCCCCATCGATGGAGAGGGAGGGGAGAAACCCCGTGGCCGTGCCAGTGCAATTCTTGCATATTCCCTCTGACCTTAGAGGCAGAACATAGCTATGCTGACTCCTTATCCATACGCTCTCCACTACACAGCGTCGAGTTCAGCCACGTTTCACCGCATTTGTTGACTGAACACCCCCCTCAGTGATGACACCCGGGGCACCCCGCGCCCACCACTCTTCCCTCCCTACGCCCCTAGATCCTGTGAGCAAGTATTGCTGGGGTGGGGCCCCTCAGGCAGGTGGTAACAATTAGTCCCCAAAGTGGGAGAATGTGATGGGGCTGGCTGATTGCCAGCATCCCCCAGCCCCTATAAATCTTTGAGTTAACCTGCCAGGAGGGAGAGAGAACATGCTGTGTATTAGACTTGCTGCTTGATCTTCTGTAGCTGGTGCCAGAGAAGGAGCCAATGAAGCTTGGTAACCTGTTTGGTGCCTGTGTGTGATGGATTAGTAGCTTGGAGGGAGGACTCGGGAAAGCGACCCCCTCCTTGACACAGGCCAATGGCCCAGCATCCTGTTCTCACAGTGGCCAGCCAGATGCACAGGGAAGCATTTTGGAGATTTTTGTTTGACACTGTTATGCCTAGCCCTGACCTAGTACAAGACACAGAGTACTCAGAGGATGACTCAGACACCCCACAGGCTGAGGAGCTTGAGGAGTACAGGAACCAATTATGAGGACCCCCCCCCCGAAGGGCCACCCTTGGAGCTGTCTGTGGACCCACCCTCCAATGCTCAACAACACCAGCACCAAAATATCCAGGACAAAAATAACATGTGTCCTTGGATATCTTTTAATATCTTTATGCGCCCCCTTGCCCAGATTGTCTGAAACTTTGGGCTGGGCTGTCATCAATATGCAGATGACACCTAGCTTTATCTGTTGATGGACGGCCATCCTGACTCAGCCCCGGACACACTGACCAGATGCTTGGAAGCTGTGGCTGGATGGCTGCGTGGGAGCCGGTTGAAGTTAAATCCTTCAAAGACAGAGGTCCTCTGGCTGGATCGGGACAACATGGGGTTGGGGGGCCAACTCCCATCTCTTGCGGGGGCTCAATTAGTGCCAGTGCACTCTGGGTGTAACCTTTGACGCCTCCCTCTCTATGGAGGCGCAGGTTGCAGCTACAGCAAAGGCGGCATTTTTCCATCTCTGCCGTATTAAGCAGTTGGTTCCTTACCTTTCTCGCCCTGATCTGGCCACAGTGATCCATGAGATGGTCACCTCCAGGCTTGATGACTGTAATTCGCTCTACGCAGGGCTGCCATTGAGGCTGACCCAGAAACTCCAGTGGGTGCAGAATGCTGCGGCGAGACTCCTTACGGGGTCCTCGCCGCGGGATCACATTCATCCAGTGCTTTACCAGCTGCACTGGCTCGCGGTGGAGTACAGGGTCAGGTTTAAGGTGCTGGTTTTGACCTTTAAAGCCCTATGTGGCCTAGTACCCTCGTACCTACGGATCCGCCTCTCCTGATATGCCCCGCAGAGGACCTTAAGGTCCATAAATAACAACACTTTGGAAGTCCCGAGCTCCAAGGAGGTTAGATTGGCCTCAACCAGGGCCCGGGCCTTTTCAGCTCTGGCCCCGGCCTGGTGGAACGCCCTACCGCAGGGACCCTCTCAACTCTAACTGGAGATGCTGGGGATCAAATCTGGGACCTTCTGCACGCAAAGCAAGTGCTCTGCCATTGAGCTATGATCCTCCCCCACCTGCTTTAGTGTTGAGGGTCCCACAGAACTTTGCATCTGCCTAATCCAGACATTTAGGAGACATTGTGGAAGTGCTGCTGAAGGCAGCCAATTCACCAAGTTAAGACTGACAAAGCTAAAAAGAATTCCAACAGATACTGCCCAGCAGGCACAACTGCAGCAGGTTGAGGTTAGGTCCCATTTTCCAAGGGAGACTGCTTTGCAGTCACATATTGGCACAGGAAATAACCACATGGTAGGCCCTGCAGCAGCTCATTATGTAACTTAGCCCCCTATATGAAAGAGCAGCAGCTTTCTAGCAGACATGTAACAATGAAATAATTTCCAATTATAACTTCAATTTAAAATGCACACTTTCCTTTCAAAGCCACCCAGCCTCTTGAAACAGGGCTGCTTAAGGCTGATATGAAACATTCTGCATTTAGAATAATATCAATGCAGAGCAGGACAGAGGACAGGTGTACACTTGGCAATCCTAACTGGGATCCTAACCCTTATCAATATATGTGAAAAGTGCGATCAATGCATCGGAGTGAATTTTGTAGGTCACTAGATTTCTAAAGCTGTGCAGATATAGATGACAATACCTATATAAACCAAAAGCCAAATACTGCATCAGTAGTAGCTTGAGCATGTGTTTTCAAAGACAAATGTTTAACAGCTACATTAAGTGTACAGGTACAAGGCCCAATACATTTGCTCAACTCATAGCAGAGGAGCAGCCCAGCAAAGAACTGGAGTGCAAAAAAGAGGGAAGAGGTATACATTGCAACTAAGAGTAGAGTAAGTGCCTCATTCAATGGCTTTTCAATCTTACACCCTGCTTTCAAAATGTATTTAAAACTGTTTGTTGCAAAATAGAGAAGAGATGATCTGTTTTGTTTTGTTCTTTTGACAGAGTATTAACCTGGACAAGCTGGTATATGGAGTCTACCAAAACATAGTAAATTCTACTCATTAAAATCACAGCAGTTGTTTCTCTGATAAACACAACTTGCTTTAACTTGAAAATGTGAAACAACAACATCCCTCAAATTAAATTGTGCATTGCTGTCACAGCAATCCAAGAGACTTTTACCAATTATTTTGATTCCCTGTAGTAAAACACCTTTGAATATACATGCAAGCAAAAAGTAGGTCACCAGTATTATTCCACAATGTATCAAATCCTAGAAAATTAATCTGTTTGTATGATGGGGAAAGGAAATGCTTGAAAAAAATAGTTATTACCAAAAATCTGACTTCGCCAGTTCCCTTCTAGGAAGCCCTTTGCAATTGTTATTTTCTCAGTAACTACCTTAAATCTTTCATGTTCTATTTCTAGGTACATGTAAGATGACATCCCATCCTTATAAATGAAAAAGATCATCCACAGAAGTTGAGGCTATACCAAAAATTTGTCACGATAATAAAATGGTTTCTCATACACACAAGTCCTCAAAGTCCAGCATTTGAGACAAAAAATACAGGTGATTCGCCACTTACGAGGGGTTTACGTTTTGGCCTTTGTGTGCGTAAGTGAAATGTGTAAGTGGGAAACTTCCTTTTTTAAGTGGCTTTATTTTCCATTTCCACCCCCTTCCTGCACTTTCATTTGGAAGGGTAGGAGTGGAAGAAGGGCCATCTAAAGGGCAGCAGAGACCCCCTTCCTACTGCCCCTCGCCCTCAGTCTAAGCCACGGTGTTGAGTCCACTGCAAGGAACAGCTTCCCGCCCATCAGCTGTTGAGCAGGGTAGCAGAGCAGCAGAGAGAGCTGTTGCACACCATTTGGGGGTCAACGTCGGAAACCTTTTTCACTATCGGCTTTAGAAGTATAATGAGTTTTCTCCCCAGAAGAGGATTCAGAAGTTATGTGACCCCAGAGAAGCTGGGGAAATTGCACAGATGAGACCTGCTGCAAAGCAGCTTTCCTGCCTCTCAGCTGCTGAGCACAGTAGTGCAGCAGCAGCAGGGGGGCCCCACACACCTTTTTCAAGCCAGCACCAGAGCCCTGCTCCTTCATAATCCACAGAAAAATTCTTCCGGGCTCCGGGGAGGGTCACAAGGACTCTCCAGCTCTCTTCTGCCATTTCCAGGTTTGAATTATTTCCTAGCACAGCGCATAAGGGGTGTGTGTATGCCTGTACTGCATTCCAGTGATGAGGTATTAGATTCCAACGTGGAGTACAACAATTAATAGTCCCAGAGCTGATTAAATCCAGGTTGGATAGACCATAATAGAATTATAGAATATGGACCTAATGATTTAGATACAATGTAGCGAACAATGTATTATAGCAGGACTGTTAATCCTTCAACTTCCCCAATTTGAATAATAATCCTCTCCTAAACATCAAATTTGTGGCAAAACAAGTTTGTTCTAATCCAATCTTTTGTTTTGTTTGTTTGTTTGTTTGTTTGTTTGTTTGTTTGGTCTTCAGCCCATAATACTCTTACAACAATCCAAAGAAGGTAACTATTAATATCTCTGAATATTTAGGCAGATATAAATAAAATAAAAGGAGGCAAAGCATACTGCCAAGAAGATGGTTGAAGAGAACCTACAGCCAACAAATGGACCTTGCTCCCTTTTTGTGAAGCCTCTTGTGTTATAACTGGGTGGTGGATAATGCTTGAATTATTTAAATAAAAATATCCTAGTCTACTGATATAGGTGTTGTTAAATACCATTGAACAAATTAAATAATGAATCACTGATTACCTAAAATTGGCCCTTTGAATGATATAGATCACCTGTTTTTCCTTGCAGCACAAAAATATTATACTGCAGATGACTATTCTCACAGTACCATCACAGAATCACAAATCACAGAAAACCACCAATGTGTCACAGAATTACAAAATATTAAAACATTCAGTTACTATGGATGTTTGTATGTGATGCCAATAAAAGATTTGATGACGATGAGAAAACATTCAGAAATGGCATTTAGAATAATATATGGAAACTGTGTTAATATATGGAAGCTATTAAGACGTGTGTAAAATGTACTGATCATTGGGAGTGGGAGCTAGACTTTTCAATGCAAATGACATACAAATCTGGCCGTACCTTACAGATCTTATATAGAGATTCCTGCCCATCTCCTCCTGTATCTTTAAAATATTCATGAGCTGGGAATGTACGATGAATGTCTCGTGTAATGACACTCTCCTGGGATGAGTCCTGTGAAGAAAGGGAGAAAATAGCATATGCAAACTACACTTAAAATAAGGAAACCAAGATACTTCAACACAGAATGAAAACATATACAGTACCTGACAGATTATAACACTACCAGCTGGCCAGAAGGCTTACCTCAATTGCAGGATGGAATCCAGAACATGTGCCCCGTCTTAACATTTGCAGGAAATTATTAGCCATTTACTAGGGCATCAGTAGTAACTGCTTCATGCATCCGCAAAACAAAACGATTAGTTTTGCTGCTTTGATGATACACTTTGGAGGAAACCATGGTGGCCCTTGGCCGGGGGGGGGGGAATTACTGACTATAATGCCATCTCTTGATATAAGCAAACATGTCCCACCATTTTCCTATTGGAAAACAGATCCCTCAGTTCAATTTGTAGAAACACACCAGTTTGGGTATTTGTGTGTCTTTCATTTTTATATTTCAGGGTCTATAAAACCCACTCTCCAAACTTCCCATGAAGGGGGCACAGAAAAGGGCCTCAGATGATGATTGCAGGGTCCAGGTTAGTTCACATGGGGAGAGGTGGTCCCTGAGGTCCATATCCACATAAAGATTCTGGAAACAAATTGGTAAGCACTGCAGACGTGCCAGATTTGGAGTTATATGTACTGACTGTCCTCTGATTTTTTTAACTGCAAATTGGTATAAGTGTCCTCAGCGCCTTGCTCTCATGGAAAGATTAGCACATGATATGCGGAAAGCAAGGGGCTGAACTACATCTAATCATGTTGACACCGTATGGTTTCTGCTCATTATTTTCATAAATATTTCTCTTGGGAGCTCACAACCTCTAACTACCCAAGCTGAGTTTGAGAGGGGTATTATCATATAGTTGCTTTACTTATTGTTTATCTGATTTCAATGCTTATTACTTTTCTCCAATCATATGCAATTGTAACAATGAAACATGAGAGATCTGTAACTGTTTGATTTGCTATTGTTAATCTTTATAGTACTGCAATTTATAAAATAAAATTCTTAATATAAATAAATAAACAAAAAACCCAGCACAATGCATCAAGCCCAGAAATATATTGGTAGCCAGTGCAATCAGTACGTTCAGACCTCCCTGGTAGTAGTCCAGTCTAGAGGTCATCAGAGCAAGGGCAACAGATGTTCGGCTGTCCCCACCCATCAGTCGAAGTTGTTGAGCACCTGTTGAGACCCCCCAGTAGAGGGCCCACTACGAATCCCTGGACCCACTGATGCTCCTTCTCTGTGTTGCTGCTGCCTGTCCACTCTTAGGAGCATAGGAACCTGCCTTAAACTGAATCCAGATCAGTACTGTCTGCACAAACTGGCATTGGATACCCGGGGTTTCAGATCGGACTCTCTCCCTGTCCTACCTTTAGATCTCAGGGATTGAACCTGGGATTAAACTATTTGAGAGAAAAAGGATAAGGAGCAGTGATCTCTGAACACCATGATTTTACCCATCATTACTAAAAAAACCCTGCACCAAAACATATTAAAAAGAAATATGTTACAATAGATTGATTACATGTTAATAAAAAACAAAGCAAAACATTAAAATAAATATAAATTTACTATCGTGGACTTGTTGGATGCAAAGAAATTGTGGGAGAAGCCAGCTGCAGTGTGCACCGACCCCTCTCACTCTCCAGGCTTCAGCGAAAGCTCCCTCTGCACTTTGGAGGCTTCGCATTGCTATCGCTGAAGCCAAGGAGCCTGCATTCGCTCCATAGGACGCACAAACATTTCCCCTTCATTTTTGGAGGGGGAAAAGTATATCCTATAGAGCGAAAAATACAGTACTCTACGACAGGGATGTCCAACCGGTCGACCACGATAGACAGGTCGATCCCCGGGTGATAGCAGTCGATCATGGGCTCATTTTCCTCCGCAGTGGAAAAAGAGCATCCACGCGTGTGCTTTCCTAACCTGGCAAGAGTCGGTCGTCGCTCAGCCGCCAGCACTGGCGCCCTGCTACTTCTGTGTTTTGGAAGCCCCTGCCAGCAGGCTGCAGGAAGTTCACTCCGGCAGGAGGCTTCGCGGATCCCCCGCCATGCTGGTCTACCCATGCAATCATGTGGCGGTAGACCGTTCCTGGTGCCCATCCTCTGCTTCCCTGCAATGGCACATAATGGGAGCATTGCCGGGGATGAAGGTCTGCCTAAACGCCATGTCATAGGTGATGCGAGAGCGGCAGAGTCTTTATTTTGTTATCGACTTATGGCGTGCCCCCCACGAACAGACGAGCTATGGCGCCCCTGCTAAAAAACAACTCAACAACTTTGTGTGTGTGTGTGTGTGTGTCCCCAAAATAATGGTTAGATCACTGCCAGTTTTTCCCCCCGGGAGCAGATCGCAGTCTCTTGGGAGTTGGACATCCCTGCTCTATGAAATAAGTGCAATAGGCAACAGATGGTATAAATCCCTTAGTCAAAACTAATGAAGTTGAACTTTTGTACCATGCTAATTAACAGAATACATTCTGTTTTCCCTTCAGTTTGAAAAGTGTCACAAACCATGAAGACATTACTCAATTAGCAAAAAGAGATATAATAATATGATACACAGCGCTTGTGGCCATGATGGCTGAGATCTACCTCCACTGCTGGAAGCAGTATGTCTCTGAATGCCAGTTACTGGGAAATCACAGGTAGGAAAAGGGCTATTGCACAGAAGTCCTGCCTGCAGGCACCTGGCTGGCCAATGGGAGAACAGAAAGCTGGACTAGATTTGGTCTAACTCAGGAGGGCCCCTCTTAACTGCCAACTTTAGCTAGCAGGACATAAGCAGTGCACCTGTGCAGGCCTTGGCCCAGCAAGATGAACAGGAAGAGCCAGATTTGTTTGCTTGCTTGCAACCACCCCTCAGCCATGTGTTTCCCCTCTGATATCATCTGGTACCCAAATCTGATGTCATCACATCTGCCATAAGGCCCCTCTCTAGTTTGGATCACATTAGGAGCTGTGCGAATGGCACCAGAACAGTAGCACAGCGTGATGTAATGGTTAGAGTGTTGAAGTAAGACCAGGAGGACAAAGATTTGAATCACCATTCTGCTGTGGGCCAGTTACTGCCTCTCAGCCTAACCTACTTTGCAGGTTGCTTTGAGGATAAAATCAGGAAGAGAACCTCACATGCTATCTCAGGCTACGTGGAAGAGAGGTGGGGCATAAATATACAGGCATCCCAGCCCCCACTTACTTGGAGGTTACATTCCAGGCCCCCATGCACATAAGCAAAAATTATGTAAGGGGAGGAGCACCCTCTAAAAAGCCTCTAAATGCCCATTTTCCCCTGCTCTCCAGCACTCTCTCCCACTCATGGGGACAGCTCCCCGCCCCCCCCCCCCCGATCAAGTAAAACAATAGAAATACTTAACTGACCAAACACATCAGTTCTGCCCCCCCCCCACAAAAGTCCTGCCAAACCCCCCAACAAAAATCCTGGCTACGCACATGCTCCTGCTCTCTTTTCAACTAGAGTTGAAGCTCTGATGGTGGCTGGAGACTGGAGCACTGGCGGAAAAGCAATGGCGGCAGCAGTGCTATGGCACACACCAGCTGCTAGGCAACTGGTGTGAAAAGAAACAAAATAACAACATGGTAGAGGATTTTTCACCTGCCTTGGAAGCCCATTTTTTGCTTCAAAACTTTTGAGGGTAAGAAAGAAACCTGGTACAGCACTAAAACTGATTATACAATGCTTCGGAACTTGGAAAACAGCTTTGCTTCTTGCATCCCCACCCAAATTACATCCATGAAGGGAAAAACAGAAATCCCTAATTCTGCATTTTGAAATCATTCCGAAATCTGCATGCTGTACTGCAATTAAAATTCAGTGTACCAAAATTGCTCTGGTAGAAGAACCTCCACAGAATACATTCCTCAAGCTGAATCCTGAATAGTGCCACCACGCTAAACTTGAATGGCTCACAGAAGCAGAGCGGAAGAGCCAGAAGATGAGATGGTGGCCGCCCCCTCTGCCAGAAAAAAAGAAGAAGCTCACATATACTTTTCAATCCTCAGAAAAGCTGAGATAAGAAAACTGGAAAAGTTATTTGGGCAGCTCCATCCTTCTCATCTCCTTAGCAACTGAAAACATCTCCAATAACCATTTCAGCAGCACTTGCCTCAGGATGATTGGTATGAGCTAGAAATAGCACATTCCGCCATCTGCTTTTGTATTCCAGGGCTAGCAGTGTTCACACTTCACGGGTACTAAGCCTCATCAACATCCAGCAGCCAATAGTGCAATACACCAATAGTAAGGGGGGGGAAGAATTCTTACAACAATAATTAACAACTGATTTTCATCAGTTAACAAATCCCTACATTGATAGAATATGAACCTTAGAAATCAGATTTAATAACCAGCCTCAAGAAGCAAGTTGGATGACAATATTAGCAGACAATATTTTCCAAAAAAAAAAACTATGGGAAAAAACAGAAGGGTGGCCTGTAGAGGACAGGGAATACTCTACAGTGGCCAATAACTGAAAGGCACTGAAAACCCTGGAATATATTATGTATATGCACAGAAATGCATTTAAGAAGGAGGTGGAGGAGGAGGAGTTGGGAGGGGGAGAGAGCCTCAAGCTGTGGAAAGAGGAAGGCAGCCAATTCAGCTCAAGTTACTACTAAAATCTTCTGCATGTTTAGAATGCCAACCTCTTGAACACACCCAGCCAATATGATATCCTCCTTTCTCTGTTTTCCCCCCAATTTAAGAGAAAATATTATTTATGCCAGGCCACTTTTATTTCCCCTCTTTATGGAGAGAGATCTTTCACAATTCACCAAACTACATTATTATTATTTTAAATATATATATTCTTCCCTGTTTGATTTGCAAAATGTTTATCTAGTTTCCCTGGATAGAGGTAGCTGAAATAGATTTTATTTCATTTTCAAAAAAGAAAACCCTGTTGCCTACCATCCTCTGACTCACTATTTTTACTCACTAAATTAGACTTATTGTATTTCCTACACAGCAGCGTTAATGTAATTAACACGCCACAGTACACTTGCCATTCGACAGTTTTTTATTAGTTATTTTCAAGCTGACCTATTTCTTGCCTCTAGATCATTTCCAACTGTTTAGGGTGCATACTCTTCACTGGAAAGCTCTGACTATATAGTTAGAACAGCAACATAGCTTACTTACAAATGCTATGTTCCCTAAACACAGCATCAAAAATGCAGGAAGAAAATATCACTTGAACTAAACCAGGGTCAGCAAACTTTTTCAGCAGGGGGCCGGTCCACTGTCCCTCAAACCTTATCAAACCTTAGGACGGGGACTATATTGGGGGGGGGGGTGAACGAATTCCTATGCCCCACAAATAACCCAGAGATGCATTTTAAATAAAAGGGCACATTCTACGCATGTAAAAACACACTGATTCCTGGACCGTCTGCGGGCCAGATTTAGAAGGCTATTGGGCCGGATCCGGCCCCTGGGCCTTAGTTTGCATACCCATGAACTAAACCATCTTTATACAGTTTGCCACTGCTGGTCTGTACAATGAATTGTTATGAGTCTAACAATTAATTGTACAGAAGTAAAAATGAACAAAATTAAAGGTTACATTAAGTACTGTCCCTCCACTGACAGAATACATCCATCTGTGGAAAAGGATGGAAGGTAACTGTTGATGGTTCCCCCTCCCCTTCCCCCACCCCACCCCAGTTCCTTCTCCAAAAATCCAGTATTTTTAGGATTATAAAAGCCAAACTGCCCAAGTGGTAAAGTCAATGTGGTAACAATCCATCTAAAATATTCCATCTGAGGTTGCATATGCTTCAAGGCACCTGAGCTACACTCATTAATTAGAATCACAGTCTCACAGTAGAGTTGGAAGAGATTCCTAAGGATCATCTGGTTCAACCGCCTGCAATGCAGGAATTTTGACTAAAACATCCTTGACAGGTGGCCACCCAATCTCTGCTTAAAAACCTCCAAGGAAGGAGAGTCCACCACCTCCCGAGAGAAACAGTTCCACTATCAAACAGCTCTTACTGTCAGAACGTTCTTCCTGGTGTTTAGTCAGATTCAGAATCTCCTTTCTTATAACTTGAAGTCATTCGGTTCAGGTTCTAGCCTCCGGAGCAGGAGAAAACTCCATTAGAGAAACAAAAAGACTGAAGCAAGCCGAATTATCCTTTGGAAATAGTAATCCAGGCATAGGCAAACTCGGCCCTACAGATGTTTTCGGACTACAACTCCCATCATCCCTAGCTAACAGGACCAGTGGTCAGGGATGATGGGCGTTGCAGTCTCAAAACATCTGGAGGGCCGTGTTTCCCTATGCCTGTAGTAATCACTTCCTCTCCTCCCCACCCCAGAACAAGGCTGCAAGCTACCTTCTCCAACTTGCACTCATTATAAGGGGATGTTCCAGTTGTTTACATGTTATTAGGAACATGAAGCTTGCATTCTTCATCTCCCTGTGTTAATGAACAGCCTGGTCCTCTTGTGAGCAGTGGTTCTGGAGATCTCCACCAACAGGGCAAGGGGGCAAAGAATGTGATCACACTGTAAGGGTGGCCGTTGCTGCTCTTTTATTGGCTAAATCAGACAGTGCTTTCCTGCAGCCTTCCCTACTGCAGGGGGAAGGGCAAGTAAAGTGGCAAAACCGGTGGCTGTGCTGCTGGAAATGTAAGTGGTACATTTCAGAACCCTTGGCACTTCCCTACCACAAGCTAGCTGGCGTGATGTACCTAAGCTTCCTTGGTGGCACAGTACGTAAGCAATTATAGCAAGACCACAACTTGGGCACATTTAATTTGTGTGCATTCAGCTTCATGCTAATGACAAAAATTTTAAAAGGGGGTGGGAAGGGTTCTGGGGTAAATGACTTTGGCAATCCCATCGACCATCGAACCCAATGGGTTTTAATTATGCACAATTTTGGCTTTAAGCCTGATCCCCGGAACAAAACCCCTGTGTAAGTTCTGGGCTTACTGTATATCTCTTCTTTTCCTGCTCTTTCTCCCAAAGGAGCCAAGAACCAAATCTTGTTTCTAGCACAGGGTAACTTACATATGGGCAGCAGCACAATTTCCATAGGGTTTATAAGAACATAGTTCCTGTGATGGATGTGCCTATGTGTAGAGTAGTTAAAGAGCAGCACAGGGGGAAAGTATTTATCATTATTATTCACGCCTTAATTACCTTTCTCCCACGCCATCTGAGGCCCGCTATTTTTAAAGAACTACTCTCTACAGTAATGCTGTAATTATCTTCCCCCAAAATAGATTGTCCTCATCCCTGCTCACACAGCTCTGCATATTTTAAAATTACCAATATATCTCTATGGAGACCTCATTATTATATTTATCTCACATAAGTGAGCTCAAATAAACACACACATATACATAATTTTAGAGTGTATGATGCTGGAAGGACTAAGTAATCAGGATCATCAATTTACATAATAAAATGTTTCTGAAAGTCAGTAAAATGATTTGCCATATATGGAATGAACAAATAGTAGAGCAACCCCACAGATGAAGCTTGCATATAGTAATGCTCTGGTGTGAGTCCATTTCCGGGCTGGAAAACACACAGAAAACATTTGATACAAGGTGTGGCTTTCAATTCCCCTATGTCAAGACCCCCCTAAGGAAGATTACTTGGTGATCCCACCAAGTGGTGTTCACAGGATGGTGTTTATCCTTTTTCTGTTTTTAAATTACTTAAAATATCCACAAGATCCACTGTAGGCTCTCCCACACAAACACTTTATATTAAAAAATACCTGCTTTCTTTATCCCTTTACAGTTCAACTGCCACCATTTATTTCCATTCAATACCTTTATTCACCTTTTCATTCCTTGTACCCAGTAGCTGGCTGTAGCCATAGGATACCCTGACCAAAAGGCTAGCGCTTAGAAATCAAACCAAAATAATTTATTGCTGTTTATTTATAACTGGTGGCCTGTTATCTAGCATTACTCGGGAATTCTAAAAAGTCACAGCAGTTTTGAAATCAGTGGTTAAAATATTACTAGAACCTGTGCTAAAAATCTTTGCCAGCAAAGTGGTTTCCCAGATGCTCCATGGAGTAGGGATATGGGGCATGGACCCAAAGGCTAACAAAGCCTTAGAAATAGTGCAGAACAAATTCCTCAGGAAAGTGCTCTCACTCCCCAATGGGACCCCAGCTGCTCCTCTTCGTGCTGAAGCTGACGTGACAACAATACAGGCTAGAATTGATTACCTGTGCCTAAATTATGTGAAAAGAATTCAATCTCTTTTGGAGGAGAGATTCCCTGCTATATCTTACACAGAACGGGAACAGACCAAATGCTGGAAGGTTGGTATCCAATGCCTCTTGTCCCAATATCAATTACAAGATCTTCAGGTGACCATGAATATGGATAAGAGGCACTTAAGAGACTGTCTCTTTAGGTCCAATGCAGAAAGGGATCTAACCATGATTGCTTCTACCAAGAGCGCACCATGGTTCCTACTTACCAAACGGAGCACGCCTGAGCCAGATACCTGACAAAGCTCCCACTTGCCTTATTAAGAATCGCTTTTACAGAACTACAATTCCAATCAATGCCCTCGGCGGTCTTGGATGGACGGTACGGCAAAGTACATTACGAAGAGAGACACTGTCTGTGTGGACAACCCTGCGTCGAGGACCTGTGCCATTATTTATTGCAATGCCCATTATATATAGACCCAAGAGACCGATTTATAAAACCCCTGTTTACGAATGGAACACATCTGAATAGGGTGGAAAGGGTGAAATGGCTGCTGAGCAACACCGACGACTTTGTTACTTATAAAGTAGCACTCTATGCACTGGCAGCTAAGATCAGGAGGAAGGAACTAGACAAAATAGCGGTGAACTGCAAAGGGGATTCGGATATTTAATTTGGCACACCTTACCTGAGAATCTTCTGCTATTCTATTCTATTTAATGCAACAAATAATCTTAGTAGCCATGACCATGGTTTTATTGTATGTCTGTGCCCGATGATTTTTATGGTTATTGTTGTTTGTTTGTTTGTTTTTTGTTCTCCTTCTGAATGATGCCATGGCCTATGGCTAGTGCAATAAAAAGTTTAATTGGAAATTGGAAATTAGTTAAAATATTGCACTCCTGAAAGCTTCAGTCTGCCATCTTGATTCAGAATGGAGTCCAATTGTATCCAAACAGACAAAAACCTGCTCTTTGCTCTCAGGAACCATTATACAAAATTTTGTTTTGATACCTTAAGTGGTGTCCAAATGCACTATAAACTCTCTCACACACACTTTCCTTTATGCATAAACATGCGTAAGTACTGCCACATCAGAATCCTCAATCTGCACAACTCTCATTGGAGGATTTGTAGTGCTTCACCACAATCCTGGATTTGCATGAAGTCAGGTCGGGGGAGAGGAACAAAAGTTGTATAACATGGCATGGGAATGAGAAGGGACACTGAGAGGAAAATGGCAGTTCTAAACAAAGGCACCCACAATGCACTGCATTCCTGGTACCCTATGTTGTCTTCAGCATGAAGTTCCAGATTCAAGATAGTAATTTAGAAGAGATATTCTAACAACAAGCAAACACCCATATATGCCCAAGACACAGCAAGTGAACTTAACTGTCTCTGACAGGCTTGCTCTTAAGATTCTATTCATCTTCACAGTAACATAAACAGCATGGAGCTTGCGCACAAAGGGGCTGGCTGCAGATAAGGAGAAAGGAGGAGGGATGGAAGTGGGAGTGGTGGACTGTAGGCAAGGAAGAGTTGAAAAAAAGGAGGAGGTGGAAAAAAGGGGTGAAAGTGATAATGGCTGATGCGTGCAGAAGAGAAAAGAAGGCATACAAATGGGGGTGATCTGTGTGAGAGTTGGGAAAAGGAGGAGGGTGGAGGAAAAAAGGAAGGTGAAAATGCGGGTGCAAAGGGAGTTGCAATGGGGTTGAAGAAAGCAGAGGTATGAAAAGGTTTGAAGAACAGGAAGGGATGGCGGCTTAGTAGTTGCAAGGAGGAGGAAGATGCGGGAGACTCCATGGGGTGGTTGCACAAAAGGAGGGGAAGGAGGCATGAACATGGGGGGGAGGTGAAAACAGGTGTGCAAAGTGGGGCTGCAGAGTAGAAAAGAAGTATCTTCAGAAATGGGGCTGGGGAAGGTGAAAAACAAGCTTAGTACAGTGGCACCTCTGGATGCGAACGGGATCTGTTCCGGAGCCCCGTTCGCATCCTGAAGCGAATGCAACCCGCATCTGCGTGTGCGCGGGTCGCAATTCACCGCTTCCGTGCATGCGTGTGACGTCCTACTGAGTGTCTGCGCATGCGCGGGCAGCAAAACCTGGAAGTAACACATTCCATTACTTCCGGGTCACTGCGGAGCGCAACCCAAAAACGCTCAACCCAAAGCTACTTCAACCCAAGGTATGACTGTAGTTGCGTGGGATGTTAAAGTGAGGGGAATGGCAAGGGGTTGGTGAACGGTGGAAACAGGCACACAGACCCTATATAACAAATTTAATTACATATAAGTGGTATAATAATAATTGGGTTCGCAGTTGCTACCAGCTGTTACTATCACGTACTTTTAAGATGATGCTACATAACATAAATGGTGACTTTGTTGCTTTAAGAAAGTTTCTATGAACTTGTTTTAGTTCTAATCCCTATAAAAATCCATAAACCAATTCCCCTTCCAAGCTTCACCACAGTTAATTCACAGGCTTGTTCAGAGGAAGGTCTCCTAATGGACCAATCTTAAACTGGCCATTTTGGATGTTCTTGCCATGAATGCTAGGTTCAACTGTTTAACTGAAACCTCAACTTACATAATCCTCCTTAGCAACTGACAGTTTAAATGGCACTTGAGCAGGCTGCCAGCAGAACTCACAATAAAACTCTCAGGCTCTAAATTGGGAGCATAAAAGGCTAAGGTTTTTTCTTCTTCACCCAGGTAACTATTTTCAAACCAAACTGTGTCATATCGTAACATTCTTACTTTTAAAATTTACTGCATAAGAATCTGGGTTTCTCTATACCAGTGGGTCCCCAGATGTTGTTGGACTACAACTCCCATCATCCCTGAGCTCTGGCCTCGCTAGCTAGGGGTGATGGGAGTTGTAGTTCAACAACATCTGGGGACTCACAGGTTGAGAAAGACCCAGCAAGTGTCAATAAGGACTATCTGAGAATGTCAGTATGATGGCTGTTACACACTGATCTAGGGCAGCGCAGCTCCAAGAATCACCATTCAGGAGCATTCCCTTAAAGCATATGATCATTAGCAATGACTCCATTTAGGGGTTTTTTATTAGTAATTTTTATTAAATTTTCAAATTAAACATCTTTTATGATACCATACATTCACTGACCTCCCTCCCTCCCTTTCCAAGGTTCATTTAACTTATCCACCATTCTTGCATATTTTAATATATCTATCTAATTTAATTCTATCAGTTCAGTGTACACTCGGGTTGCAAACATGATCCATGTGGGAGGCACGTTCACAACCTGCAGCATTCGCAACCCGCAGCACCACGTCTGCGCACACGTGGGTTGTGAGTTGGTCTTCTGCGCATGCGCCAAAACCCAAAAGTAACCCATTCCGGTACTTCCGGGTTCGGCGTGGTGTGCAACCCAAAAACATGCAACCTGAAGCGTCTGTAACCCAAGGTATGACTGTACTTTTTAATTCCTTTAATACAGCCAGCATTTTTAACTGTGCACAATTATTTTCAATATACTCAACAAAACATTTCCACTCCTCTTTTAATACCTGTTCTTCTTGTTCTCTTATTCTACTTGTTAGGTCTGCTAATTCTGCATATTCTATCAACTTAAACTGCCAATCCTACTTACTAGGGACCTCTGTCACTTTTCATTTTGGGGCTAACAAGATCCGAGCTACTGTTGTTGCATACATGAATAAGTTCTTCTGACTCCTGGGAACTTGTGTCTGAACAATTCCTAACAGACATGCCTCTAGGGTTTTTTTAGGAAAGTTGTTTTAAACACCTTTTTCATCTCATTGTATATCATTTCCCAATAAGCAATAACTCCATTTAGTGGGTGGGTGAGACCGCTGGGCCAATGAGCCTTATCGCATGGCAGCAGCAAACTGGTGAGTAGTTCTGACGGCTGAGGACGTGGCAGGGAGCTTACCAACTTTAGAGATGCAATAAGCTACCTCTCCTATGGAATCCCTATGTGAGCTGCCCTGTAATCTGTGGGTGAAGGGTGGTATGCAAATTTAATAAATAAATACAGTAATACCTCCGCAAACGTCTTCCCTGTCGACCGTCCATTTCGGTGAACATCCGCAGCAAACCCAGAAGTACTGGAACAGGTTACTTCTGGGTTTGCCACTTGCGCGTGTGTAGAAGCGCTAAATCGCGCTTCGCGCAGAACAGCACTTTTGTGCCAACATCCCTTTTGTGGAGTATCTGGAGCTCCGGAACAGATCCCGGACTCAAAACAGGGTGCCACTGTAATAAATATATTTTTTGCCACCATCTCAAAAGCATGGTAGTTGAATTAATCAATACTCATGAAGTCTATATGGAACCTTCAAGTTCAAAGCAGAATCCCTCTGAGTAACAGGCACTGGGGAGCAGCAGCATGAAATGGCTGTAACCTTCTTGCCCTGTAACTATTGGAAACTGTCAGAAATGTGATGATGGACTACATCCAACAAAGCTATTCTATTCACTCCTATCCAATTCCCATCAAATTAATTTCATTATACTTATACATATATGGAATTGTCTACCATGAATCCTTAGTTTGTTGCTGAAACGTCTGGCACATGTACTAGGATATACAGTTCATGCAGGGCACTGACAATAATAATAATAATAATAATAATAATAATTATTATTATTATTATTATTATTATTATTATTATTATTATTTATACCCCGCCCTCCCCAGCCAAGGCCGGGCTCAGAGCGGCTTACAAGCAATAATAAAAACAAGTTAAATGATTACAACTTAAAAACAATATTAAAAAAATACAACATTAAAATATTGAAACATTAAAATATTAAAATGTAGCCTCATCGCAGGAGGAGAAAGGAAAAGAAAAAAGAAAGAGGGGGAGGGAGGGAATCAAATTGGCTCCAAGCCAAAGGCCAGGCGGAAGAACTGTCTTACAGGCCCTGCGGAAAGAAATCAGATCCCCCAGGGCCCTGGTCTCACGAGGCAGAGCGTTCCACCAGGCCGGAGCCAGTGTTGAAAAGTCCCTGGCTCTGATTGAAGCTAATCTAACTTCCTTAGGACCTCGGACCAGTAGGGTGCTGCTATTTATGGACCTTGAGGCTCTCTGTGGGGCATACCGGGAGAGGCAGTCCCATAGGTACAAGGGTCCTAGGCCGTGAAGGGCTTTAAAGGTCAAAAGCAGCACCTTAAACCTGACCCTGTACTCCACCGGGAGCCAGTACAGCTTGAAAAGCACTGGGTGAATATGCTCCCATGGCAGAGACCCCGTGAGGAGTCTCGCTGCAGCATTCTGTACCCGCTGGAGTTTCTGGGACAGCTTCAAGGGCAGCCCTGTGTAGAGCGAATTACAGTAGTCAAGCCTGGAGATGACTGTCGCATGGATCACTGTGGCCAGGTCGGGGCGGGAAAGGTAAGGGACCAACTGCTTGATGCGGCGAAGGTGGAAAAATGTCGCCTTGGCTGTTGCTGTAACTTGCGCCTCCATGGAAAGGGAGGCGTCAAGGATTACACCCAAACTCTTAACGGAAGGCAATGGCACTAATTGGGCCCCTGCAAGAGAAGGGAGTTGGTCCCTCATCCCCATGCCATCCCGACCCAGCCAGAGGACCTCTGTCTTCGAAGGATTTCGTTTCAGTCGGCTCCCACGAAATCATCCAGCCACAGCTTCCAAGCATCTGGTCAGTGTGTTCGGGGCCGAAACTGATTGGCTTCTTCATGTAAACAGAGAACATGGCTTAACACACAGGTTGTTGTTTTTATTTTGATTGTGTATTTTGAGGTTTTATATTTTGATTTTATTCTGTGAAGCACCCTGAAACCTGTGGGTATAGGGCAGGATATAAATTTAATAAATAAATAACATACCTTAAAATGGTAACAGGGAGCAAGCTGACTTTCAGGGACACCTGACCATCTTTGATTATTTTTTAACTGAGGGACCTCCGAAAGGCATCCAAAGAACACTCAGGTTTTGTGTAATGCAGTCTGAAACCCACTGATCTTTAGGGCACACACTTTTTCCTTGAAACCTGAACATCTCCCAGATTATTGAAGACCTTCCAGAGAAGTGCTGTTAGTTGTCCACCATGTTACAGAGGCTCACTGGCCTCAACTAGAAGTTGGGCATTTAGTGTACCAGTCCCATGCTGTGGAACACCCTTGCAACAGAGACACATGTAGTAGAATTCTTCCAAACACAGGTTATGAGAAGCCACAAATGCAGATGGCAGAGACATTAAGGTAAGAGTGCGCCAACCTATTTTGTGAGGTAGTGAAAACCTGTCAGTGATATCCTGGCAAGAAGCTGGCAGCAGAAGAAATGAGTATAGCTTGCTCTTTTTTCGTATGGAGAAAATGTATACACTTTCCACAAAAAACATTAAAAACATTAACTTTTCTTATCCACCTGACCAGCCCTTTGTGCACATTCACTCAGTTTACAAAAGCTGAGAGAGATTTTTTAAAGATCAGTGATTTACTATGTCACTTAAACATGACATGCATTGGAAAAGATAACACAACAGTAATAGGATTAACTTCAACATTTCACTTATTTAAAAAATAGAATTACTTTGCCAGTGCTATAATCACCTTTAATTGAAATGACACATTAGCTAAATTTATTCATGTTACTTAAAAGCATAATTTTAAGAATTGAATAATCCTTCTTAATGGCAGATCAATGTCATTTCCAGTTAACGGCTACTTATATGAGATCTTATTTCTACTCTAAAAGCCTCACATCTTCTCCTTTTCTTTTCTTTTTCTTTTTTCTTTTGAAAGAAAATAAACACATTCCCTTAAAATTAAAGAAAACCAAAATTATTAAAACCACCACACCAAATCCCCCCCCCAAAAAACCCTTAATAGTAAATTTACAACTTTTTCTGCTAGGAGAAACAAACAAATACGTAACAACAAGTAACAACTGGGTGTCAACCATGATGTTTGCCTCAACACCAAAATCTTCATGCAAAACCTGTTATTTTAAAGGCAGTTCCCTAAAGGTACTTTCTCCACATGTGGCTCAACAAAGGGGCAAGAGGATGAGAAAGCCAAACACAAACATTTATAGGATGGGAGTGCCCCAATTTATGGCCCAGGGCACCACCCCCTGCAGTCCTGTGGGTGGTGGAGCTCCCAGGACAGCCACCTCTGCAGCTCCTAAAGAAGGTTGGTAGGGTTGTATTTGCTCATTAAGATGCTTGGGGCCTAAATTGTCGAGTGCTTTAAACACTAATGTGAGCATCTTTAAATCGGGCCTAGAAAGAAGCCCAACCGGTGCAGCTATTTTAACTCAGGGGTTATATGAATTCTAAATGGACAGACAGCCAGTAACCTGGCTGTCACGATTTACACCAGCTGAAGTTTCTTCAAGGGCAGCCCCATGAAAAGCACATTGCAAAAGTCCAATCTGGAGGTTACCAGACCATGGAGTACAGCAACCAAGTCATCTTTGTCCAAAAAGGACCATAGCTGATGAACCAGTCATAGCTCCAGTGACAATGTTGGATCCAGCAGTACCCCCTAACCTGCTGCTTCTGGGGGAGCGCAATCCCATCCAGAACAGGCCATATTCCTACCTCCCAGAATGAAGAACCCGTAACACATCTGTTTTTCGAGGACTCAGCTTCAATTTACTGATCCAAATCCAGCCCATCACCGCCTTTAAGCATCAATCTAGCACCTTATCCGCCTCTCCTGATTCATATGGAACAGATTTAAAAATAGAATATCAGGCAGAGTTTGAAGCACTGAGTAGATACAAAGAGAGGCTTGAGAGATACTGCGTTAGATCACCACAATTCTCTTAGGGAAAGGTCAGTCAAAAGATAAATCCTCCTTGAATGCCAGAACGCAAGGAGCCAAGTGAATGTGAACGGCAAGAGTTCCACACCTACGCGGCAGCCACCAAGAAGGTCCCATTTCTTATGCTTGCCAACCTAAGCAATTTCACCGTTGTGCACGCAAACAGGAACTTATATTTTAGGTGGGGTCATAACAAAGTAGGGAGTCCTTAGGCCTCTAAATTTACTGGCAGCCAGTGAAACTGGCACCAAAGTGGTACCACATGATCAGAATACAAGCCTCCATTATTAGCATCCTGACTAAGGCCAGGCCCTGCTGCTCCAGACAGGGATACAGCTGGCATGCAAGCCTGGGTTGGTAGAATGCATTCCTGGCCACTGCCACTATCTTTGCCTGCCCAGACAACAATGACTCCACCAGCACCCCAAGCTGCACACCTGGTCCTTTGCATTCCTGAAATCTGACGCTGCATCGCCGTGAATAAGCCCCACTGCTTTAGTTATTGTGGGCAATATTGTAAGAAGGGCTGTGAAAAAAATATGAAAGAGACTGAGTTTCAGGCAACTGAATCTCAATGGAAAGGGCAGATGGTAAAAAGCCCTATAGAAATAATATTGCTACCTACAGGACATTCTGTTACCACTTCCTAGGTGTCTTCTGCAAGCTACAACTATACAACCTATCACATATAATAGGCTTAATTAATTTCAAAATGGACAGATTTAACCTCCAGCCAACAGATTTAATTAAACTAATCCTCTAATTACCTGTCTTTCATCTTTTTCTTCCTTTTAGAGACTTCACCTGCTTTTCTCTTTAATTAAGATTATCTCCAATTCAACAGGAAAAAGTAGCACGTTAAAGTGTGCCAGGAAAGCCAACTTGAGTAAAATATTGGGGGGAGGCAGGTGAGCCCTGCCCCACTTAATCGATCACAAGACACAGCACATGCACAGCATTTGAATGGCAATATCCATCAACTTTGGGGGGGTGGCCTCCTCAAATATTTTATTTGGGGGGCAGCGAAGGGACCTTGGCCTCTAGGAGTTGACTTCTACGAAGTGTACAGTTTGCTGAGCAAGGAAACATTTGTTGAAAAGATGCACAGTTTCTTTTTGGTTTCGAGAAAATCTATTTTAGGAATGAGCTAAAAATAGTTTTACAGTTTTGCACGGTGGTCATATATACATTTTCCTACGAAGAGATAAAGAGAATGTTTCAGGACACATTAAAACAGGAACTTTTGTACTACCTCAGTACGTTGCATTCTTGACCTGATCTCTAGGATCTGTGCTCCTCTTTCCCTATCTCCATAAAGTTCTTCCCTATCCTCAGCTGCCCTCCTTTTCACCAAGGGGCTGCCATAGAGGGAGAGACTACCAGCTCTTACCTGGGATCTTTCCTTTAATCTCCCAGCCCCTGACCCTGGGAGACCAACATTTCCCCCTCTCTCACCCAGGGTCCTCCACCCACCACCAGTATACAATCTCTGGACCTTAATATAGGCCCCAGACATAGGACTTCCAAGAAAGAAGAACATACAAAAAACAAAAAAGGAAAACAAGAATGAGTCGGACAATAAAAAAAAAAAGAGAGTGAAAAAACATAGGAGAAAAAGAAACATTAGGAAAAAAATACAAAAACAAAACTTCCAATTTTCCATCAGCGTGTTTCTCTCTCTCTTTCTAACATTCTATTTTCTCCACCTTCTGTTAAACAATATTTCTTTTAAGTCAAAGTGCCTCAGAATCAATCATTTCTTTTTCCCTAATTGTTATTATTATTGATAAATGTCAACCATATTTTGCTTTTAACTTTACCTCCATAAATTCCCATCACTATTATTCCATACTGAAGTCTCTCCATTGTGATCACATATTGGGCCAAAATTCCATAATTTCTTTTCTTCTTATATATCAGGGTGGATAAAAATCAATGATTTTTAATACATAAATAAATTAAAAAAGATTTTTTTTATATTTAAATCGGGTTTTTAAAATAAAATGCTTTTGGAGGAAAAATCTTTCTAAATATAGCTTTCTATTTAAGTTACATTATAGTCCAAAGACTATTAATCAGGAAATAAGGATTTGTTTAAGTTTTTCATGTGTGCTAAAACTGAGTCTAAGTTTTATTTTTCAAATTTTGTTTAACCACATCAGTTAACAAAACAATAGATATCACATGGATACATGTGATATAATGTTATTGTTTTAGTTAAATAAATTGTTTAAACTGTCATTAAAAAAATAATTATTTTTCTGCTTCCAATAAAGTACAGCTAAAAAGTTGTCCAAATATAAACAGTTAACTTGTTAAACCTCATAATAATTTCATAATTATTGGTCTATGTATTTCTAATAGTATAACCAAATCAGTAACTTTTGATATAACTGTAAAAACTACTCTGAAAATTTATTATTCCAAAAATGAAACCTTCATCTGGTTTTGGATTCAAGTAAGTAGCTGTGTTGGTCTGAAGCAGTCGAAACAGAAATAATAATTTTTTTTTAATGTCCAGTAGCACCTCTAGGGCATTTCATTTTGGTTTTTTCCAGTCATCTTCCAGAGAGAGTACCATAACTTTAATGGCATCATTCTCTGAATTTGCTCCAGGTCTAAAAGTTCTCTTTTACTATTAATGGAATTATAATCACACTATAATCAAACATGCAAAATCCTCTAATTAAGTAACTACAGGTATATTTTCTAAAGATGTTCCTCAGAATTTTGCTACCAGCCCCTTTAGGGGATTTTACCCAGGGTGATATCCAAGTAAGGTAAGCTCAAAGAGATCAATGGGCTTAAGGCCCATTTATTTCAATGAGTCTACTCTGAAGATAACTAGCATTCGATATCAGCCTCAGTCTACCCAATTAATACAATTTGCAGAATACACTTTTATGCTGTGAACAGCTAATCTACTTCTCATTTCCTTCTTTCTTTAACTAAATTTTAATACCAACTGATCATTCAAAATTGTTATCTGAGTAGGCTGAAGAAGAAAATTTATCTTAGGAAACAAGATAATGTTCTATACTGATTTTCTACTGAAATGTTACATTCATCTAATGTTCTAATGGTGTCAGAAAATCCTTACAAACAGCAGATCATAACTGTTCATATAAAAACTATTTTCTGAAATATAAATAAAAAATTAAATATCTTGCTGGCTTATTTACCCAATGGACCTGTATGCAGTTTTATTCCCAGACTGTTCTGCACACATTTCCATAACCTTGTTCTGAGACTTATTTGTGAATGTTTCATACCATCCAGTTCAGATCATTGATGTAAGTAAGGGCCTTCACCATCACAATCCAGAATACATGACACACTATTAAGGGTCTGACGATGTAACTGACAAACCCTACCATCCCCTTTCTAGCTGTAAAGACCCAGTAACTCTTTCTTCAGAGAACACTACAAAGTCGTTGTGTGAGTCAACATAAAAAGTTTTTACTTTCCATAGGTGGCCAACTTAAACCCTGAATTACAAAACCACTTCAATTTGTTTTTCTAGACTGCATGCAATTTAAAGCAGCCATCTTCCTCTGCCTGGGAGCTAGATTTCAACATACACACCCACCCGTGACATTTTATTTTCCACCTACACAGTGCATGCTTATTTTTTTAAAACAAAACTTCTTACATGATCCATAAAGTTCCCACATTATGACTGCTTACCCCTCCCTTAAATTCGTAGAAGCAGCAAATACAGCCTTTAAAGAGAAGCCACACACAGAGAGGGCTGAAGCAAAAGCTATTGCATTTGTGGTTTTTTTCTTTGTGTGCTTCTCTGTTACATCTGAACCAGGAGAAGCTGTGACTGTTTTGAATCAGAACCTGGATGCAGTGGTGGGCTGACTGAGGGTGAATAAACGGAGACTGAATCCTGGTAGGCAGTTCCCATGCCTGGGAGTTGGGGACTTTATCACATCTGGACGTGGTTGCATTCCCTCTGAAGGAACTGGTACATAGTCTGTGAGTGCTCCCAAGTCCATTTTTATTACCAGAGGCCCAGGTGACCTCCATGGCCAGAACCAACAACTTAGACTGGTACACCAACTGCACCCTTTCCTGCACAGAGCTAACTTGGAGGCTGCAATTCATGCATTGATAATCTGACCTTTGGACCACTGCAATGCACCCTATGGGATGCAACTAGCACTGTGGTCTAAACCACTGAGCCTAGGGCTTGCGATGGGGTGAGCTCCCGTTGCTCGGTCCCAGCTCCTGCCCACCTAGCAGTTCGAAAGCACGCCCAAGTGCAAGTGGATAAATAGGTACCGCTCTGGCAGGAAGGTAAGCGGCGTTTCCGTGCGCTGCTCTGGTTTCACCAGAAGCGGCTTAGTCATGCTGGCCACATGACCCTGAAAAACTGTCTGCGGACAAACGCCGGCTCCCTTGGCCTGTAAAGCGAGATGAGGGCCACAACCCCAGAATCGTTCGCGACTGGACTTAACTGTCAGGGGTCCTTTACCTTTACCTTTTTTTAATACACCCTATGTATGGCCTTCCTTGAGACTAGTTTGGATGCTGTACCTGGGGCAGAACACAATGACCATGTTCTTGAGTGGAGCACCTGGACATGCACATATAAACCTGTGCTGAATGAATTGCACTGGCTTCTGCCAACTATTGAGTAGTATTCAGTCTTGTTACTAACGTATAAAGCTCTGAACAATTCTGGACCAGGTGACCTGAAACATCACCTGCGCTTGTACAAACCTGTAAGATCATTTAAATAATCTGGAGAAATTTTACTAATGATACCACACCCTACAGAATATCACAAGGCAAGTGAGTTGAAAATGGGCATCTTTTGCAATTGCCCTGCATTGTGGAATGCCCTTTCGTCTGCAATAGGTGAACCACCATCCATCAGTTGCTTCAGACAACTTGTAAAAACAAATATTTTTGCCCAGGGTTCCCCTGACCCATAAGAATGAACCTTGTTTTACTGAATTCCTGATTTTACTATACTCTTCCAGAGGCTTTTATATTGTTTCTGTTTTGTGATACTGTTTTATTATTTTTACGTTGTATTGTTGTATACTTTTAAGAGATTTTTAAATTTTAAGTAGTTTAGAACTGTTTTCAAACTAAGAAGCCACAGAGAGTTTACTAATATATGAAGGGGTCAGACAACAAGGAAACTCCACAGCCACCACACTTATCTTGCTGCCCATGTCCTATGATTATTAGACAGTGTACATTAAAAAACAAAAACAACCGGACAGGTCCTGCCACCAAGCTTAAAAACCAATCTGCTCTGAAACAATTCCCATGCAATACCTGTAAATTCACAACAGGAAACCGTAACTAAAGCATGAACTACACATTTTAGGGCTACATATTTAAAACACCCAACCTCTTTAAACAAAACCAAACAGAAAGAGTAGAAAATACTATTTCTAGCTCCTGCATATGGGGGGGGGGGGAATCTTATCACAATGATCTCATTTGTATGGGCTTGTATACCCATTTTTTCCTTCTCTCAGCTACACAATGTGAACGCTATCTTTTGGTAATCTTTGAACTATATTTTATCCCAGAGTTTTATTTCAGAAACAGTACTGGAACTTGTCTCAAATACTCTGGAATTTGGAAATTACTGAGGGTGACACCCAATGGTATCAACAACACGCATGCAAGGGGCTTCTATTAAAGGAAATTGGACTCACCCTTCCTCTCCTCCCACAACCTGGTAGCCCTCTGCACATACCTAAGGTCTGATCCAGAGTTTTTGGGACCCCTCAGGAGCAGACGGGGGAGGTGCTGGGGGAGGAGAGGAAGGGGAAACCTCATTGCATCCACTGGCACAAGACCAGATCTTGCCCTAAGAAACTGTCTTTGATAATAGGTCACGTGTTTCGCCTTCCCCATTGGATACACCAGGTATACTCAACACAAAAGTACATAACCTTTGGTGCAAAAGGTTCTAGGGAGAATTTCATTATTAGTGTTCTGGTAAAATAAGAAATTATAGGGCAGACATTTATTTTAATATCTGGTACACGTGTTAAAAGCAACAGTCAGAATGTGGCAGACTGAGCCAAAATCAGTATTTTATAAATTACTGATAACTGTGAGTACAATCCAGCACAAGTTAAGTCCCGCTGATTGTAATGTGAACTGGATCATGCCCTACATACTTAATGAGTCTTCACAAATTGATTATGGAAGCACCAACACAAGTCCCCTACAAAACCCCTTAATTTGTGAACCTCTAACAAGATTTGCCTAATACGCATTTAAGACTGCAAGAAGTACTTCTGTAAAGTCAACTCAAAATTTTATTTATCCCAAATTTAAAACAATGACTTAACAATATGCTAGGAAAACCATTAGGCACAGAATACAAAATGATCATTTAAAAAAATATACAGTGTTATATACATGCTGAGCTCATGCAAACTGCGATACATTCACAACTATATAACTAAAGTGGAACCTGCTTTTTAAAATTTACATTTAAAAAGTGTTATTGAGCAGCTAAGTCACACTGCTATTTGATGTTATTGCATATGCAATAAATTACAAAGCAAAAGCATTAGCACAAAAAGACTCCATAAATTTGTGCTAATTTAGTAGGCACTAGAAAATACAAGTTAATTTCAATAATTTGACTGTTGTTTCACTCAACGGTATATTCTCTCAAAGCTTGCCCCTCACATACATTGTGCCTAAAATTACTCCAGTCCCCTCAAACAGCTCGAGAACAGTAGCTATAAGGGGGCAAGGAGGCAACTATATGGGCTTCTGACCCCGATATAAATAATATGCCTGAGCAATGGGAACAAAAGTCTCCAAAAGAACAGAAAAGTATTAAGTCATTTATATGTGTTACACTAGAACATTAAAATATACTTTACATTATTTCCCTGCAAAGAAATATATTTAATTTTAAAATTACAGTAGTTTTAAAAATGTTTTTGTACAAGAGACAAAACTACAAGATTGAAGCTGCCTCATATTAAAACATATATTTCCTAAGGACGTAACTGATAACCCATCACTTACTGCATCAAACAAGATTTATCTTAATACAACATAGTACTACAAATTCATCCACATATATAATATGTGACAATTTCACTATTACTGTTGATGAATTATTCTTTAGTTCTGAACAGATTAGTTCACACTACTGGAAGCTTTGCCCTACATTTACCAGTGATGCCCTCATATACCACAATTTCACCAAGAATCCATCTCTGACCATTCCAGCTACATGTTTTTCTTACAAATCACCATTCAATCCATAATTCATTTTGCAGTGAATAAATATTTATTGACTGTTTATTGCAGCAATATTCCAAAGGATAGAATACTACCTAGCCCAAATATCACATTGTATTTGTCTGTTTTAGTTCTCTTTAGATGGAGCAGGAATTAGCCCGTTTTCTAGGAACTGGGTCTTGAACAATGCTGTCTTTTTTATGTATACAAGATGAACACACAGTCTCTGACAATCTCCAAAGTCCCAATCTGAAAACACTGTTTGAGAGGCTATATATAACACAGTTACAAAAACTATTGCTTATAGCGAGCCATGTTGTTAAGAAAGACAGCGCTGGATTTTCCAGGACCCTAGAACTCTCCAGCATAAAGTAGATGATGTAGGGGAGCCAGAGCACATAAAACACGCTGGTTATACGAAATAAAACCATCGCATAGCGCCGGTCAGGGCCGTGCCCACTTTCTGCAGCAGTGTCCACTTCATGACTAGGAAAACGAGCTCTCCTGTCATTTATCTCTTTGGTGTGCTGCCGGCAGATTTTGAATATGTGGAAGTATGTGAAACAGATGATGAAGGCTGCTGGAGCATATAGCAAGCACACAATAAAGCCAGTAAAATAGGCATTGGTAAGCCAAGAGGTTGCACACCATTCAAAAATGTCTCCGTGATAACCTGGCTTTCCCCAGCCAAAAAAAGAAGGCAAAAAAATAAGGCAGGAATACAACCAGATCAAAATGATGCAGATTCTCAACCGGCAAGGTGTAACCAATTGGTTGTAGGTAAGTGGTTTTGTGATAGCAAGATAGCGATCCACACTAATAAAAGCAAGACAGGCCATAGAAACACTTTTCAGTACAGAGATGATATATCCAAAAACCTGGCAAGTCAAAGACTCGTGGACACCTGTAGAATAGTGCAGCAATGACAAGGTAGGAATCAAGCAGCTCACCCCAACAAAAAGATCAGCATATGCCATAGTCTGAATAAAATAGCTGGTGGTATAATGATGTAACAGTGGAGCACAGTGAAAGACAAAAATTACTGTTAAGTTACCAGTTATAATTAAAAATGTTAGTAAGACAATAATTAGAGTCTCAAGGATGCAGATATCAACAACACTGTAGTGTCCAAAACCAATTGGACAGGAGTAATGCTCAGATACATTCACAATGCTACTGCTCATGTTCAGAGTCTTCCACTCAATCCAAGTGGACTGGTTCATGATCTGCATTACGTAACAATGTGTTCAAAACTCAGAACTAGGTGATTTGTGAGTCACCAGCTAATTTTGTTTACATATCCTTTTCTCTGGGTAGATTTTAGAATTGCTTCTAAAACTGTTCATATTACAATCCAGAAAAGAGGCAAAAAGGCCACTGCTCAGCTTCTTCCTGTGCTCATTCCTTCCTTAGCAAAACACAAGGCACTTCTAAACAAAGCACTTTGTTTAAGCTGTACTTTTGGAGGAGAGAAACACCAAAAAGGAGAGTAAAATATAATGTCATGATAAAAATCTCTGCAAGTGCGTTTTCCTGGGGGGAAACGTGAAGGAGGGAGTACTGGGTAGAAATTCTCAATGTAATGTTTTCTAAAACAATCATTGTTAGGAGCTAAAAACTAGAAGCAAAGTAGATAAGAAGTCTAATAAGATGCTCATTCTAATATATTGTATCCTTCGGCTTTCTTCAAGGCATGATGTCATCTGTATCATCTTCATTCTGTATTACTAAGGTCAAGATTTGGGGCATCTTAATGCAAACAAATATCATTAGTCTTTGGTAATGAGTAAAGAAGTATGTTGGGGCAGCAATCACTACATGAAGAACAGGTTCGTCCCTTCGATGAACAATATCCTCTCCATTTAGTTAACAGGACCACGTATAATAAAGGAAAGAAACAAATAGACATGATGTTGGATCTTCAGTCAAGCCAGTTAGAAAGATATGCTGTCCGTTACAATATTAGACGTCAATAGGGTAATCCAAGCTTCTCACGGAATACAAACTTGTCTTGCATTTAATTTCAAGAGCAACAAAAGATAAAAAAAATTCTTTAGAAATAAAGCCACAGCTGCTACAGTGAAGTTCATAGCTCTATCCATGTCATTTCTCACCTCTATAGTGATGTCCACATTCTTTCGTATGTCCCAACACAATGAGATAATTAACTCTCATCTAAATTCTTCTAAGAAGCTAATGAAACGATGATTTAACAAGAAAAGCTGTCGTTGCATTCTATTACTCCATTAGTCTTCAGGCTTCATTTCCTCAGTTGCTACATACGCATTTCATTAGACAATTAAAACGATAACCATCTGCTTCAAAAATTCTTTATCTCAGAAGCAAATATTACCACATCCATTACATCTGCCACTCTGACACATCCAATGGGGTAAGAAGGCTCCTTCGATGCTCACTAATAAGCAGGTATTTGACTACTGTATGGATCTTTCATTCAGCGCATGCAGCAGTCTTGCTTTTTAACCCACCCACCATCCACACCCAGATCAAATGCATTGTTAATCATTTAAAGATACAGGAGAAATTACTCAGCTCACATATTTTAATTAAAAAGAAAATCCAAGGTCATTTCAATTTTATGTTAACAGCAGACTCTCTTTTCTCTTTTTGAAGTGCTGGAATCGCATTGGCACTGCTTAATGATCCTTGCTGTGCCTTCTGGAAAAAGAATTCCTTACATGAGAAAGAAAAGATTTTTCTCTCGTCCTGCTGCAGCAGTGGGATGAATAGAAAGCATCCTTTTCTAAGTTTCATGTCTCATGTCCATCACCACCATGCTGTGCTGAAGGTCCTTAGGCTTTTATAGCATCCACAGAACGTTGCCCATTGCTCATCTGTAAGCAGTTCAATCTATCTCAAAATTAAAATACTGTTAAAATTAAAATCTCTTGTCAAAGCAGTGAAGCGGTGCCTTGCATATATATTTGCTTTGTCAGGAGCTGCGGTGTAGACACAGAAATCCTATTTACTGTGATCAGTTTTGAGAATGCTATTGCTATTTCTTACATGCTCTCTTGTGATTTTACAGCTTGCACCTAAGCCTGCCCCTCCTCCGCATCCTTAGCTGATGCAGAAAAACTCGCCATCAGAAAGGTGACTCGGTCCTTCAGCCCCAATCAAAAGAACAACCAATGGCTACTGCAGCTGAAACTGTCACTAGGTAACAGTTGCCAGGGACAATGCTGGCTTATAGCCTTCTACAGCAAGCCATGAATAAGAATGACAAACGAAGACAATTGAAAGTGACCAATCTCAATTAATATATTGAGGATTTTAGGGAAAGCATGCTTCTGCAGAGCTACATTCTTCCATCAAACAAGCAACGAAAATATCCATAGGAATAACTTACATGCTCCAACTCCAAAGATACCTTTAGTGCACTAAAAATGAGCAGCAGCTAACCCGAGTCAGCAGTAATCTAATCCTCACTGGGAAGAAAGAGCTATTAATTATTAAACACATAAATAAGGGTTTGGTGTGTGTGTTTTTTTTAAAAAAAACCCAACCCTCTGTAAGTCAAATGATTGTTTATCATTTGAAATTACAATGTGTTTTATTGCAATTAGTAAAACTTGGAAGCTCTTCCTTTAATCCCTTTATAATTCAAATTACTATCACAATCATAATACAGAGGCATATAAATAAAGGTTCACTGTAAAAATGATTCATCTACATTTGTTTACATAATCACACATAGGAAAACAACTACAACTAATGCTAAAACTCTTAATTAAGTCATGTTATACAGCAACTCAGATTAAAAATGCATTACCACTACAATTCCATATTAAAACAGTTGGGCTAATTACAAACAAAATCAAGTCTATGGAACTTTACTTTTATTTCTAATAGCACTTCCGAATTCAAATTCAAACATTATAATTAAGGTAACAGTTCACTAACTCTATCATTAGATTCCCTGAAATCATAAAATTAGAGTAGATGTTTTTGTCAGGAGGGTGGGAGTGAGGAGGGGCGCAGGACAAATAGTAGAAAGAGATAATCACAGCTGCCACTATCCGGTGTGGAGCTGCTCCAAGGCAGCTAATAGATCAGAGAGTGATCCGCAGACAGAACAGGGCCACAATGGAAAATTTCAGACTTTCAAAATATACTTAATTAGCATGCTGTTTTTATTATTCTTTTCCACCGATGGACTGCAGGTACGTACAAAAATAGAAGATACACACAATTCTTCAATTTGATATTTTTATGTAACTAAATTCAGCATGGAACTATGACCATATACAGTGGTACCTCGGTTTACGAATTTATTCCGTTCCAGAAGTCCGTTCTTAAACCAAGGTGTGCTTTCCCTAATGAGGTCTCTCACCGCAAGTGCCCTTCCACCATTCGGATTCCGTTCTTAAACCGAGATAAAGTTCGCTAACCGGAACACTACTTCCAGTTTTGCGGAGTTCGTATACCAAATAGTTTGTAAACAGGGCTGTTCTTAAACCAAGGTACCACTGTACACTAAAAGAGACAGTCAACTGCAAACTTCTCTACTAAGCAATTATGTAAACACGAGGTATATATACTTAGATATAAACAATTAAATTTTTTTGAGTTGTCTTGTTCCATAACGCTTCTTGCATACCAAGCATAGCTGCATCTGAGTGGAGGGTGGTCAAGTGATATTTCAAGAATAATTATTTTAAGTTTCCCCCACCCATATCCTTCCACTGGAACTCAGAAAAACTCCTGGAGATATCTCTGCCAGTGTCCCATTTTCTGCCAGTTAGTTCTCTGGACCACTAAATCAATCCCAATCCAAACGGATTGCCAAAAGGTCAGAAAGAGTCAATGCTCAGAAAGAGAGAGAGAGCAGAGTTTTTTATATTCTCTGTCTCTCCCCCCCCCCCCAGCTCCAGGTCAGCACAAGCTAATGACTGGGTTCTGGAGGGCTTGGGCTAAAGTAGAACTAAAGCTGCCAGCACCCCACAACACCCTCAGCTTTGGGGCTTTCTATTGGCTACTACCAGGGATGTGGGTGGCGCTGTGGTCTAAATCACAGAGCCTAGGGCTTGCCGATCAGAAGGTCGGCGGTTCGAATCCCTTCAAGGGGTGAGCTCCCGTTTTTCAGTCCCAGCTCCTGCCAACCTAGCAGTTCGAAAGCCCATCAAAGTGCAAGTAGATAAATAGGTACCACTCCAGCGGAAAAGTAAACGGTGTTTCTGTGCGCTGCTCTGGTTCACCAGAAGCGGCTTAGTCATGCTGGCCACATGACCCAGAAGCTGTCTGTGGACAAACGCCAGCGCCACAACCCCAGAGTCGTCTGCAACTGGACTTAATGGTCAGGGGTCCCTTTACCTTACTGACTACTACCAGCAGTGGGTCTCCATGTGCTAGGGCAAAGCTGGGGCCTCCACTCCTTTCCACTGGTTGGGTGGGGGTGAATCCAGTGGCGTTCCCAAGGGGCGCAGGCACGTGCTCCATAGGGGCACGTAGGGTGCCCTCCCAGGCACAGGATAGCTGCACACCCACCCGTGGTAGGCGTGGGAATCCGAGTCGTGGGCGGGCGGAGCACGAATGTCACCCCCGCTTAGGGATGACACCTGGAGCTGTGCACGTGCCCCCCAAGTTCCTCTGCCAGTGGGTGAGTCCTACACATCATATTAACACACACCCCAGCCCTTCAGCCAGGGGATGGGAGAGACTGGGTGGTATTCTTTCTGCCATTCTGATTTGGTGGTTTTGCTTTGTATTTTTAAATAGTTTTTACCAATAAAATTTGTAACTTTATTTTGCACCAGTTCAACTGCCAAAGGCACTCGTTAAGTATGAAGACAGTTTTCATACTAAACTTCTCCTGAGCTAGCATACTGTAATAGTATTAGCATGTTTAGAGCCCACAACCTGCAAACACCACCTGGCAGCATGTGTTTGATATCTTGTAATATCATTGGTAGAAAGAGGTGTCACAGGCTCTCCAGTTTTAACTGCCTTCTTTGCTATGATACAAGTCAGTACAGCTCTGTGAAAGGTCCCCGTATGCCAGTGGTGTCCAAAAATTTTTTGGAAGAGGGCCAGATTTGACAAAGTGAAGGGCCGTGAGGGCTGACCAAAGAGCCAACCAAAGTTGTTGACCTTTTTTTAGGATTGAAGTTTTTTTTAGGATTTTACCCCAGGAACTAAACTACCACAGAGGCCAAACCAGGGGGCCGGATTAGGCCCTCGAAGCAGACTTTGGACATGCCTGCTGTATGCTAAACGGAACGCCTCAGAACTGGAATTAAAAGTTATTTAGCTACATCTGTTTAATTAAACTTCATACCTGGGATCCAAAAAGCTATATATGAATTTATGCACTAGGATTCTTCAAGTCCCACACAAACACACTCTGAAATTCCTTGCACCCTCCAAAAGCCTCAACTGAAATGACTCTCTTCTTTAGAACCAAATCTAACATAGCATAATAGTGAGTAAGGTAAAGGTAAAGGCACCCCTGCCCGTACGGGCCAGTCTTGACAGACTCTAGGGTTGTGCGCCCATCTCACTCAAAGAGGCCGGGGGCCAGCGCTGTCCGAAGACACTTCCGGGTCACGTGGCCAGCGTGACATCGCTGCTCTGGCGAGCCAGAGCCGCACACGGAAACGCCGTTTACCTTCCCGCTGGTAAGCGGTCCCTATTTATCTACTTGCACCCACGGGTGCTTTCGAACTGCTAGGTTGGCAGGCGCTGGGACCGAACAGCGGGAGCGCACCCCGCCGCGGGGATTCGAACCGCCCACCTTTCGATCGGCAAGCCCTAGGCACTGAGGCTCAATCAATCAAATGTTTATTCGGCTTTACGCCCATATTGGAACACAACACACAGAACAAAACAAATCAAATAAAACAGCGGACTCGTACAGATCACACATAGGATAACACCATTCACAACTCACAAGGACATATATTAGCCATTATAAGAAAAGTTTAAAATTAAGGTTAAAATTTTTAAGCACTACACTACCACCTGCATCCCATAATAGTGAGTAGTAGTCAGAATTTTTAATTGCTGAAACCCACATAGCACAAAAGTGCTTTAGGACTACACAATCCCAGCCAATACTTGCCATGGGCTTTCAGATGACACCTTGTTGGTAGAAATAAGTGGAGCATTTCCAAAGCCCTTTATAGGGAAGCAGGGCTGTCTCAAGCATATGCAGCACCGGGGTGCAAAGATCCACCCAGCGCCCGCCCGCCCCCCAGGTTGCCCAGGTGCACAGGAGGGCGGAGCCGGCCGGCCGCCTCAGCATCTTGCTGGCTCAATCGCCCCCGAACTCGCGGTGCAGAGCTGCCTGCAGTAGAAGAGCCTGCCACGGCACTCCAACCGATGGGCGGGCTCTTCCCCGGACTCACTCTCGGGCCCCGGACTCTCGGCCTGGCGCCCCTGAGAGCCCAGCGCCCGGGTGCCCCGCACCCCTAGCCCCTATGGGTAAGACGGCCCTGTAGGGAAGCACTGGCTGGACACAGAAATGTGGTTGAAAAATAGTTTCTTTGAAGTTTATTGTATGTTTCTGTTGCCACATTTTTGATGTGATACACAGCAAGTTTTAAGGCTCAGTGATAAATGAGTAGAAATAAATATTGGAAACTGTCAGAAGCTGACATACTGCTATTAATCTGGTAACAATAATATCAAAGTGCCTTGGAGGACTGAGCAAGAGACCAAAGGTCACAGAAGAGAGCTGCCACTCCCCTGAAGTCAGTAGCAAAGCTGGGAATATTAAAAGAATAAATCTGAAGTAAAGGTGTTATTCAAGCTGCTGGCAACCAGCATGAAACTGCTGACTGGTAGCAAGAGAACCAATCAAAATGGGGCCACACTGGATTTAAAGCCCCAGGCGGTGTATGTCTGTTTCAACTACTCAGGAGGAAAGTGGCCAAGTTACAGCTAGCAGTGTGTGAATTTGTATTGTGTGCTTTCATGGATTTAGAATCAAGAATTCTGTATGAAGTTAATTTTGCTGAGTCCATACACAGAGATACATTATTAGTCACAATGAATGTGGTATTGCCTTTTTTCATTTTATTATGTGTAGGCTGCCTTTCAGGGTTACCTCTTCCAAGGCAGGTCACAACATATTGGAACACAAGATGTTGCAAAACAAACACCACAATGTAAAACATATCTAAGAGTACTTGCAGAGTATTTTTCCACCCCAGAAATGATAGAAAACAGGTAACAAAAATATATCATATCATACTGTCAGAGCTGGCTCCGGGTCCCAGCTCACCAAGGACCAACGCTAGCCGATCGTACAGTATCAAAGTCTTTATTGAAGAATAGTCTCCATTTACAAGTCTCAGCGTCCCAGCCCTACGTCTGGACTTTAGACCGGCGAAGCTCTGTCTGGATCTCCACCCCCTGTGCACCAGTTTAATACTCTAATCTTACTCCACCTCTTCCTTCTCTCTCTCTTCCTCTGGGTCTTACTACCCCCCGGGGTCTCATTCCTCCTGGACTCTTCCGACGCAGAGCTTGACCCCTCTGACTCCTCCCCCTCTCTTCGGCGGGCTTTAGGACCTGGCTCCCTACCCGGGCTGCCCACCTTGCCGCCCTCCTGTACATTTGAACTTGGCGCGCGCGCGCGTTTTACTTTCCGGATGACCGTTTCCTCGCTCCCTGACGAGGGTGTGGTCAGTCCTGCCTCACGTTCTCCCTCTGCCTGCGCGCTCCCTGATCCCGATGCCTTGGACTCCTCCCCCCTACTGCACTCTGGGGGGGACGCTGGCCCGGATTTCCAGCTGCTACTCTCTGAGTCCCCTCCTTCCCGAGGTGTCCCCCTGGGCACTCCCCTTGCCCTGACCATGGGGGCCCCTTTCTGTGAATCCTCCGAGTCACTGGAGAGACTCAGAGACCTCGGACTACTGTCGCCGCTGACATCTCCTTCCGACTCCTCCCCCTCGCTCTCCGTTTCTTCCCTCTCCTGTGACTCTGCTCCTGAACCCCTGACATCCATCCCCCCCTCGAAGCCCCCCCTTCCCCCCTCCCCTTCCTCCGGCGGGGGTGCTGGGTGCTCCGTCGTTGTGGGGGTGAATGGTGGATACAGTTCGTCCCCCGTGGCGTGCATCCAGTTAGAGAAATCCGGCTCGTCCTCCATGTCTTCGCCGACCTCGTTCTCCTCTGCTTCCATCTCCGTGCCGCCATGCTCGAACCCAACGTCCTCCCCCATCACGTCCATGTCCCTCTCACCCTCGTTCCCCTCTGGGTCCGTTGCCTGCCAAGGGCCCCTCAGCCACCTCTCCTCTCCTCGATTGTCCCACCAAAAGGAGCGGTCTGAGGCAAACCCCGAGGGCGAGCCCTCCGGTGAACGTGTTTCTAATGCTGGTTCTTCGTCCGAGGTGAATCCCTGGAACGTGCTGGTAGAAAGCGTGGGTGTGAAAAGCCAGTCGTCGAAATACTCGGCTGGCATGGGCCTGTGTGGGAACAAGGCATGAAACTCCTCTTTGAGGAGAGGCTCGTCCAGGGCATAGTCCGGCACCCAACTGTTGGCGCTGGCCGGGGTACCTTCCCTTGCGAGAAAATATTCTACTCCCTCTTCCCCCCATCTCGAGTCCAAAATCTCTGTGACCTGGTTGATGGGTTCCCTTCTTGGCGACTCCCTCCTTGGGGGGATCTCCTTATACTGGTCTGGTGCCGTGCCCTGCGCCTGAAATCGGTGAGGTGCTTTGTAGGGCGTGAGCACCGACCTATGGAATACTGGGTACATTCTGGATCCTTCCGGAAGTGTCAACCGGAAGGCCACCGGATTGATCTGTGCCTCAACTAGGTAAGGTCCTAGCTGCTTATGTCCGAGTTTCTTCTTAGCTAAGGATCTTGTCGGCACTGCGTGGGCCGCTAACCACACCCAGTCTCCCACCTGTATGTCTTCACCAACCCTCCTGTGCTTGTCAGCCTGCAGTTTGTATGCGTGCTTTGCCAGCTCTAACTGCCTCCTAAGCTGCTCGTGGACTTCCTGCAATTCCGCCGCCAAGACTTCCGCTGCCTGTGGCTCCCCCTCCCCCAGTCTCTCTAATCCCGGGAAGGTTCTGGGATGCCTCCCGTTGTTGGCGAAGAACGGCGTCACCCCTGTGGACACGTGCTTCGTGTTGTTGTAAGCGAACTCAGCGAGCGGCAGGTAGTCCACCCATGTCGTCGGCTGTTGATTTGCATAGCATCTCAGGTACTGCTGCATGACGGCGTTGACGCGTTCCGCTTGTCCGTTGGTCTGCGGGTGTCTCGCCGACGCTAGGTTGATCTTGACATTCAGGAAACCCATCAGCTTCTGCCAGAAGCTCGAAATGAACTGGCGCCCCCTGTCGGACAAAATAGACCGTGGCAGTCCATGCACTCTGAAGACGTGGTCTATGAACAGCTTGGCGGTCTGTTCTGCCGTGGCCACCTTCGCGCACGGAATGAAGTGGGCCATTTTAGTGAACATGTCCACCACCACTAGCACTGCCGTTTTACCCCTTGAGCTGGGTAAATCCGTGACAAAGTCCAGGGCCACCCTCTCCCACGGTTCGCTCGGAGTCTGCAGCGGTTCGAGCAGTCCCGCCGGAGGTTTGTGCACTGACTTGGCCCTTTGGCAGGTGTCGCACCTCGAGACGTACTCCGCGACTTCCCCCCGCATCTTGGGCCACCAAAAATCCCTGGCAACGAGGTCTGCCGTCTTCTCCTTGCCAAAGTGCCCGGCGGTGGGTGCGTCGTGTAACTGCTGCAGTACCTTCGCCCGGAGGTCGTCTCCCGGTACATAGAGAGCTCCTCTGCGGATGAGCAATCCGTCTCGTACTTGGAACTCGTCGTCCTTCACCGTGCCCTTGTGCACCTCCTCCATCTTGGCTTGTGCAAAGGGGTCCCCCTGCAGTGCTCGACGGACCGCCTCCAAGTCCACGGTTGCTGCAGCGCACGCCCACGCTTTCGGAGCGAAAATGTGCTTGGCCGCTGCTGGTGCCGCCTCTTCAAGGTATTGCGGCTTCCTGGACAGTGCATCCGCCATGATGTTGTTGTCGCCTGGGATGTATTCTATCCTGAAGTCGAAATCCGCGAAAAATTCCGCCCATCTGATGTGCCGCTGGTTTAGGAATCTTGCCGTGCGCCAGTACTCCAGGTTCTTATGATCCGTGCGAACCTGCACGGTGTGCTTGGCCCCGACGAGGAAGTGCCGCCACGCCTTGAATGCTGCATGAATGGCCAGCAACTCCCTGTCCCAGATGGTGTAGTTTTGCTCCGACTTGCTGAGCTTCCTAGAGTAGAAGGCACACGGTCTCCAGTCCCCATGCGGGTCCTCTTGCAACAGTACGGCGCCCACGGCTCTGTCTGAGGCGTCTGTTTCAACCCTCAGCGGCTTGCTGGGATTCACATGCAGTAGCTGCCCTTCGGACGAGAAGAGACGCTTAAGGTTCTGAAAGGACTGCTCCGCTTGCTCCGTCCAGATGAACTTCTTCTTCTTAGAGCTGAGCGTGTCCGTAATGGCCGCCGTCTGCATCGCGAACCCCTTGATGAACTTGCGGTAAAAGTTGGCGAACCCCACAAACCGCTGGACCTCCTTCCGATTGCGCGGGCTCTTCCAGTCCAACACTGCGCGAACCTTGGCGCTGTCCATGGCAAGCCCCTTGTCCGACAGCTTGTAGCCCAGGAAATCCACCTCCTTCCTGTCGAACTGGCACTTCTCCAGCTTGGCATACAGTCGATGCTCCTGCAGTCTCTGCAGAACTTCCTTGACGTCTCTCTCGTGGGTCTCCTCAGATTCTGAGAATATCAGGATGTCGTCCAAGAAGCAGACGCATGTCTTGTAGAGGAGACCCGCCAGGACGTGATGCATGAAAGCTTGAAAACAGTGGGCGCCATTTTGTAAACCGAAGGGCATAACTCTGTATTCATATGTGCCCAGGGGCGTGAACATGGCAGTCTTCCACTCGTCTCCTTCCCGTATGCGAATCAGGTTGTACGCCCCTCGCAGATCCAACTTTGTAAAAACGCGTCCTTTCCTCGCCGTCGCCAGCAGGTCATCTATCTTGGGCATGGGAAAGGCCGCGGGCTTGGTCTTTGAATTTAAGAGCCTGAAGTCTACCACAAGTCTTTTTTGGGGCGTGTCCCTTTTCTTCACAAAGAATACAGGACTGCCCCCCGCTGCCTTCGACTCCCGGATGAAACCGCGCTTCAAGTTGAGGTCTATGAACTCCTTGAGCTCCTGCAGCTCGTCCTCAGACATGGAATACAGTTTCCCGGCTGGCAGCGTCGCTCCTGGCAGGAGGTCAATCTTGCAGTCATAGGGCCTGTGGGGAGGCAGCTTGTCCGCTTCCTTCTCGCAGAAAACCTCCAAAAACGCTGCGTACTTGCGCGGCACTGCTTGCAGCGTGCCTAATTGTAGCTGCGGGTCGTCCCCTCCTTCTTCCGGGCTAGGAAGGATGCAATGTTCCGCGCAATAGGAGGAGCCGAAGGTCAGTTGGCGCTGGTACCACGCCAATGCTGGGCTGTGCCTGTGCAGCCAACTCATGCCCAGGACTACAGGCGTGTCCGACAGGTGGGTGACGTTAAAGCTGATGACTTCTCGGTGATTTCCAATCCGCATCACCATTGGTTGCGTTTGTTGCACCACCTGCCCCCCTAACAAGTCTCTGCCATCCACCGTGACAACGTTCAGGGGCAGTGTGGCTGGTAGCAGTGGTATATTGTGCTGCTGAATGAATTCCAGTCCTATAAAGTCAGCGTTGCTGCCGGAGTCAATGGTGATCGGCACCTCCAGAGTGCGTCCATTGGGCAGTTGGAGAGACGCTGTAAGCTGCACCCCTGGTTTGGGTGGGAGGGGGTCTGTGGGTTGCAAAAGTGCTGGGGATTGTTTCATTGACTTGTCTGGCTGGACCCCAGTGCCTCTTCCTCCAGCCAGACTCCGTCGTTTAACTGTTGCTGCGTTTTCAATTGAGCTGCTTCAGCGACTGTTGCCGAGGCTGCAGTGTGCTTGTGGAGCCTCTGGGGACACTCTTTCGCCATGTGTTGAGCACTGTCGCAGATGTAGCACTTCCTGTTCCCTCTAGGAGGCTTCGTTTTGGCTGCTCCCGGTGTTAGGGCTCTGCTAGCTGACTGAGCCCTGGCACCTCCTATCTCCATCGGCTCTTCTCCCCCTCCCTGCGAGGGTGTGGAGTGCGCACGCGCTGCTTCTCTGGGAAAGAAGGGAGGTGCTCTGGCTGGTGCCCGTCCCCAACGCCCTTCTTCCCTGTTCCAAGGACGTTCTTCCAGATGCACCCCGATCTCCAGAGCCCTCTGGACTACCTGCTGGGTGCTCCTTGGTCTCTCCCCTCTTCCAATCTCCGCTTTTACATCTGCATTCAACCCCTCCCAAAAGAGGTCTCTGACTGGCGCAGAATCTTTTTCCCACCCCAGGGCATGAACCAGTCCGAAAAATCGAGTATGGTACTGCCGCACGCTGGCTTTGCCTTGTTTAAGTCCATGTATGTCCCTCCTGGCAATATCGACGTCTACCTTTGATAAAAAGCATGAGTCCATTGCTTTAATAAAAGCCTTCGCATCTTGGAGCGCTGGATCATTGTCCCTCCATAGATTCCGCAGCCACGTTTTGGCTTCCCCATGCAAATGGGACAGGATAAACCCCACTCTCTCTCTCTCATCTCTAAAGTCTTTGTCAAGGAGATCGAGCGCAAACAGCAGGTCTGCTCTGAAGTTGGGGTACTGCTGCAAACTCCCGTCGAAATGCGATACAAGGCTGCCTCCCCTCCTCCCCAAGCCAATGCCTTCTGCCTTGGATCCCGTTTGCCCCTGTTTAGAAAGCACGTCCAACCTGGCCTGGAGATCCCGGCAGGAGGTAACCATTTCCTCCTCTCTCTTCCTGGATGCAATTACCTCCGTGCTGAGGTGCGTCACCGCTTCTTGCAGGGCTTTTATCTGCTCTTCCGTCGTCAGCTTGCCTGAGTTTTGTGAGCTCTGTAAGCACCCCTCCTCTGTCCTCGCTGCGTCGACTCACGTGGCGAGGTTCTTGGTGCCAAAACTTTAAAATAGAGACAGAGCTTACTGTCAGAGCTGGCTCCGGGTCCCAGCTCACCAAGGACCAACGCTAGCCGATCGTACAGTATCAAAGTCTTTATTGAAGAATAGTCTCCATTTACAAGTCTCAGCGTCCCAGCCCTACGTCTGGACTTTAGACCGGCGAAGCTCTGTCTGGATCTCCACCCCCTGTGCACCAGTTTAATACTCTAATCTTACTCCACCTCTTCCTTCTCTCTCTCTTCCTCTGGGTCTTACTACCCCCCGGGGTCTCATTCCTCCTGGACTCTTCCGACGCAGAGCTTGACCCCTCTGACTCCTCCCCCTCTCTTCGGCGGGCTTTAGGACCTGGCTCCCTACCCGGGCTGCCCACCTTGCCGCCCTCCTGTACATTTGAACTTGGCGCGCGCGCGCGTTTTACTTTCCGGATGACCGTTTCCTCGCTCCCTGACGAGGGTGTGGTCAGTCCTGCCTCACGTTCTCCCTCTGCCTGCGCGCTCCCTGATCCCGATGCCTTGGACTCCTCCCCCCTACTGCACTCTGGGGGGGACGCTGGCCCGGATTTCCAGCTGCTACTCTCTGAGTCCCCTCCTTCCCGAGGTGTCCCCCTGGGCACTCCCCTTGCCCTGACCATGGGGGCCCCTTTCTGTGAATCCTCCGAGTCACTGGAGAGACTCAGAGACCTCGGACTACTGTCGCCGCTGACATCTCCTTCCGACTCCTCCCCCTCGCTCTCCGTTTCTTCCCTCTCCTGTGACTCTGCTCCTGAACCCCTGACACATACTTTATTGTCCTGTTGGAAATCTGTGTTTGGAACAACATTGCCAATAATTACGGGAATATCAACAATCCAGATAACTTGTGGAAATTGGTCTATATGACTAAATAAGTTGAGTCAGACAGGGGGAAGGCAAAAGAGAACAGACAAGGATGACTTTGAGCAAAGGGAGAGGAGGACATTCAAGACACAAAATGTCCACTTTTCACATAAAAGTGAGCTACGTGAGCTAGCAGCAACTAGGTGAGCTTGAGCCTGGCTTGTGCAAGGTGTGATATCCAGACAGAGCCAGGCTGAACCCCTGGAGTCACCCCCAATGTTAGTTCAGTTAAGCCAATCATAATCCTGACTGTTGAATACTTAAACATGGCTTGCATGCCACACAGACTTTAAGAGACAGAGAGAACCATAACAGATGTCCTCCATCACATGCAATTCAATTAGTTTGCACTGCTTCTCTTAATTATACAAGTACAATGAAGATCTAGCAATATTAAAAATTAATAGCTATGGGACTCCTATGCTACAAAGAAAACACAGGTAACATCAGCTTTACATGACCCACGCCACTCCACGCCACTAAGGCCACCTGAGCCTCAAGCGACAGCAAAGAATCCTGAAGTACCCACAAGCTATGTACTCGCTCCTTTAGAGGGAGTGTAACTCCATCAAGAGCAGGCAACCTGCCATCTATCTAGTAAACCAGCAGAATCTCTAATCTGTCCTAATAGCCCAATGCCGGGAACACACATTCTAGATCCCCCTCACAACTGGACAGAGAGCCTGAAAGGGAGATGGAATCTCTATAGACACAGCAACCTCCACTCCTGGACCCTCAAGTCTGCCCTGATTGTGCACCAAGTATCCAGGTGGGCACAGCTGGGGGAGACCCACTCCACCCTGATTACTCATCCAGGTCTCAGTGGTACAGACCACAATCAGCCTTCTCATCCATAATCAGATCATGGATGGGGGGCATCTTACTCAGAGCCAACCTGGGATTCAGCAACAACAACTGCAGACTCGAGGGCTGGCTAACAGGACAACCGAATTCCCCAAGTTGGAGGAGGGGCTGGCACACAGAAGAGTCACTAACTGCCTGTGCCATATCCCCCTTTCCTGGCCTATAGATTATATGAACAGATTCATTTCATAATGTCCAAGTGATGGCTTGGAAAGAAACAGGAAAATACACAGTTGGATAGACATTGGCTTCAGTGAGATTCACCCAGGAATATGCAGAATGCTAGATTGAAGGCTTAATATTTTAAGAAACATATACAACCCCCAATCACGAGGTATTTCTATAAAAATGAAGAATGTCAAAAAGAAACGCGGTCACATTCATAAAGCTGTATTTTATTGTTATGGCAACTAATTTGCTAGAGAAAAAAATAGGTAATAAAGTTGTTATGGCAACTGGGATCTTAAAAGCAGTCAAAAGTAGAAAAATCAAATCAATCTCAGCCAACTTCTATGACTCAACTTTCAAAAGACCTACACATATTGTTTTATAAAATCTCCTATAGAGAGCAGAATTAATACACGTCTTCAGTGCTACAGAATAATAGGTGTTGAACAAAGCAAACATGTATCAAAACACTGAATAAGAAAACATTTTTGTTTGTTTGTTTAAGTATCTTCAGATTCTAACACAGAGTTTTTATTATATACTAGGGTTCATTCTAGGATTTAATACATATACTACACTCTGATTAGCTAAAATGTGACTCAGTCTGCATCAGATCTCCAATTCAAAATCCTTCAGCTTCTCATGAGATTCCAAAAGTGTGGACATTACTTGTGATAACAACATTGCTATTTTCAAAAAGTAGGGAAAGCTAGAAGCATCCGATAACAAAGAAAAATACAGGAAGTTATTCAAAAATCAGTTTTCCTAGGACAGCAATGAAAATAGGGAAAAGGTTTGACTGGCAAGAATCAACAACAGCAGAGAGAGAGAGCGGGAGGGATGGAGGAATCAAGAAATCTCACCCTTCAACCAAAAAGTTCAGGGCAACATAAAGCCTAATTTCATTCCTACAACGCTATGTGCTTTGCCAGACTGATGGTTGAAGATTGGCCAATGGTCTTTCAGAAAGCGTCTTGGGTGTGATGGGACTGAATCCATGTCCCTCCAGTCCAACCCCACTGTCTGCTGCTAAGGGCAGAACTGCATCATACAAAAGGGCTGGTCCAAAAATAGGAAGCATGAATCATGAATCATGGGACGGCAGGGCCCTGATTGACTCCAGCTACAAAAGCTGAGGCTGCTGAAGAGCTCAGAGACCATCTTACCTACAGCAGCAGATATGCTGTATGTTTATGATTGTATTTTAATTTTATTCTCTTGCTGATTATGTGGTTTTAAATGTGCATTTTATATTTCACTTCCTTTAGCAATGTTCTCTTTTGAAATGTTTAAGATAAAATTGTAGTTGTTGTCAACTTTGCTGCATTAAATGTGCATTCTGCAGTTGACCACCTTTGTAATGTTTTATACTGAAATCTTTCAGATAATATTTTACTTTCCGGTTATGTTGTTTTGAATGTATACTTTATATTTGAATTTCTTCTGTAATGTACTCTTCTGGATTTTTTTCTTTTTCTTTTTTGATGTTTTAATGTAGGTTAGGTTGTAAACCTATATTAGTTGTTTTCTTAAAAATATAAAATGGTATAGAAATGAAATGATAATAATAATAATGGCGTGCAACAAAACACCGATGACACAGAATGATACTCTGCACTGCCCAAACCCCATTGCCAGGTTCTCATTGGAGGGGATGAGGAAATACAGTGCTGGCAAAAGGCAACCGACAACAAAAATCCTGCAACCATTGTTCATTAACTTGTCCTCAAACATTTGGGATCCCACATGACCAATTGTATCCTCATCAACTGCACTTCAGACAGTGATGGTACTAACTGTAGTCTCTCTCCAGCTGACCTGAGCAAGCAAGCGGCATTGTGTGGGCAGTATATTTTTTAGCAAAGTTTAATTTCTGCTTTGCCAATATTACAGCTTCAGTTTGGAACACCTTTCAGCTACCTCAAATCCACTTAGAATTTTATGTCTCCTTTTCATCTAAAGCAGGGAAGGCAGTAGAGGTTCTGAACTAGTGCTTGAACACAGTAATGAGAGCTGGAAGGCCAACAAAGAGACTTAAGGCAAACAAGGATTGTTTATGAGTTGTTTGTCCATCTACCGAATTGGCCCAAATATAAGTGAAAGTGCGGCTTATATTCGCAACCTTACCGTGTGGCTCCAACTCTCCCCCCCCCCCCGAAGTAGCCCAGGAGCACGGGGCAACGATGCACAGCCTGCCCACCGCTCCCAAGCCTCCCCCGGTGCCAGCTTGGGGAGGTAGTACCAGAAGGCGGGCCACGCCCACAAATAAGCCTTGAATTATAAAGGTGTGGCTTATTTGCGGGTGCATCTTATATTCGGGCCAACACGGTAATTAGGCAAAATACAGACTATTTTGTCCAGGGTTCTTACACTTCCCTTAGGTCCATAGTTAGAGGTAATCTTAGATCCAGCTCTGTTCACTTGAGGCACACAACAGCCTTAGTGGCACAGAGCACGTTTTATCATGTTTTGCTTATATATAAACTACAATACTAAAGGATTAGAGAGAGCTTTGTGACAGTTATCCATGTGCTGGGGAGCTGTGAGTTGTACTACTGCAATGTGTTATATATGGAACACCAGCTACCCCAAAATAGGTAAGCAAGATTATTGGTGGGAACTGGCAGGTATCATTACATTACACAGTGCTTGTCATATACACTGGCTTCCAGTCCCAACTATACAGCTAACTTCACCTAGCACTAAACAAAAAAATGGAAAAGGAAAAATAATGGAGTGGGTAGAGGGAGTGTGTACACCCTGCAATTTGTTTCCAATCCCCCATCTAAACTAAGCTTTTGTGTAACCTGTACCTGCCAACTATTATTTCCTAACTATCTTTGCCCTCAATCCACTGGGAATTTTATCCTTCTTTTACTTGTGCTTAATCCATGTTACTTCAGTCTTAGGTATAGCTAGCAACATACTTTCTACAGTGCCAGGAACATTGTTGGTGCTAAATGAACGACACACTTAGTTATATCTTTCTCTGCTGAATTTATTAGATTAATAACCTTGTTCACCTAAATTCTGGATAGGTAATACCTTTCAAAACAGAATTTCAACTCTATATTATAAAATCAATTATAAAAAAGTTTTAAAATATACTAAAACCAATTTATCAATAAATGGATATTCAGATAAAAAAAATGTATTAAGAGAGAGATAGACAGTCAAAAGCTCACTGGATTGTGTAAGTGTGTGTTAAAGCTTTCCAACTGCATATATGCAAAAAACAATCACTGTGAAAGTGGAATATTCTAAACAGTATTAGATTTAATATTAAATAATAATAATAATAATAATAATGATTTTTATTTATACCCCGCCCTCCCCAGCCAAGGCCGGGCTCAGGGCGGCTAACAAGCAATAATAAAAACAAGTTGAATGAATACAACTTAAAAACAAGATTAAAATACAACATTAAAATATTGAAACATTAAAATTAAAATGCAGCCTCATCACAGGAGGAGAAAGGAAAAAGAAAGAGGGGGAGGGAATCAAATTAAAAAGGTATCCCCATATAGAAAACAAGGGCAAAAGAATTATTTGGCTTATATACAATATAGATATACTTCTTGCAAACATCCTTTTCTTTTATACTAGTCAGTGAGAGTATGATCACATGAGCCACTTTTTAAAATTAGAGTCCACTGCTGATAAATTAATCCCAGAACTTCTGTCAACATAAGTCTACTGTACCACTGGGATCAAAATATATTTCTCCTGATAGTACTAATGAAATATTCCATAGTTAATGGTATCAAGTAAACTGAAAAATTACAGAATGTGAAAGAGAAGAAAAGCTCTACCTATCAACTGCTTCTATCACATCTCGATCCCTCCCTCTTTCAATAAAAACTTTAAAGGCTGAAAGCTGGTAGATACCAAAAGAATTAAAATCCTGGGGTACATGTATATTGAGAGTCTTATCAGGGACACAGCACAGTGGTTCTCATAAACATTTAGGTCAACTTTTTCCTTTCATAAGAGCACAGCAGCAATACACTAAGCAGCATATAACTAGACCTCAAGGCTGCAGGTCTGAGCCTGATACAGTAAGACACCCAGGTTAAACTTTTTAAAATTATAAAAGCAGCCAAGTGACAGCCTTGCTATCATGGAGAATAAGGGTCTCAGAGAAGGAGGAACAAGTTTGTTAAAAAAGAAACCTACGTCACAGTTTCTAGCATCTACACAGAACATTAGATGCCATGCAGTATCAATAACCAAGGCCACATGTTTCATTCCTAATTGAATCAAATCTGTGGGTACCCACAGCAAGCAGTAAAGTATTCTAGTGAAAATTTCTTTACACTTATTTTTTTACGATATAGCTCTATTGTTGCACATGCAGAGAGATCTGATTTAATATATAAATTCATCATATCAATGAACATTTTTGAAAGACTCACCTTTGTGATGAGAATTCTGTATTTTTCCAACATCGCCTGGTTATCATGGCATCCTGCTAGTAACTGCCAGACCTCAGCTCTTAATGCCTCTGGAACACCACGCTTCACCAGCGAAGAGAGTCCTTTTGGCCTCACACTAAGGTTACTATGCCTAACAAAAAGGTAGGAAAGTTGTTGCTTATTTGAACAGTGCAAGCCTAAATTATACACACACATTCTACAGAAAGTCACTTTGAAATACTCTAATATAAAATAGGAAAAATAGATTTGCCATAACAAATTCTCAACTATCCTAGTGATGAGAAGACAGTAGGAATGGCAAACTCCTGCACTTACCATATTTTCCCGTCTATAGGAGACCCCCATGTATAAGGACTCCCCCATTTTGGGGGGCTCAATTTCAATAAAATATGGGGAGATGGCCCAAAGTTGTTGTGCCTCTCCCCCCTAGGCAGCTGTGGGAAGGAGACACTCCCTAGACTGTTTTCCGCACATAGCGGCATCGGGGGAATTTGAGCTCCCGCCTGCCATCCGGTGGGTGGGAGCGCAACCTCCCCCAATGTCACCGTGCAGGGGAAAGGATCCAGGCAGCGCCCACCGCAAGCAGCGGCATTGGGGGAGGTTGTGCCAACGAGCAGCTTCTCCCCCCCCCCCACGCAGCTGCGGGCAGGAAACGCCCCCAGATCGCTCCCCGCTTGCTGCAGCATCGGGGGAAGCCACGCTCCTGCCAACCAAATGGCTGGTGGTGCCCTGCTTCCCCCCCAGCCCATGCCACTATCTGTGTATTGGACGACCCCAGTTTTTTGACGTGATTTCTGAGTCTAAAAGCCTTGTCCAATACATGGAAAAATATGGTATATGTCAAAAGGGAGAGCTTAATATTCTGACATCAGAATATATGTCCAATTCCCAACTCTTGCAGCGTCCGGGACTTTTTAGTTTAGAGGAAAGGCCAGTAAGAGGCAACAAGATAGAAGTTCATAAAATCATAAAATAAGAAGTTTTTTCTTCCTCTCCCATAACACTAGGACTCATGAACATGCAATAAATCTGAATGTTGGAAGATTCAGGACAGATTTAACGAGTACTTCTTCACACAGCACATTGTTAAACTATGGAACTTGCTCCCACAAAAACCAGTGATGGCCGCCAACTTAAAAGGTAAAGGTAAAGGTACCCCTGCCCGTACGTGGCAGTCTTGACAGACTCTAGGGTTGTGCGCTCATCTCACTCTAGAGGCCGAGAGCCAGCGCTGTCCACATACACTTCCGGGTCACGTGGCCAGCGTGACAAAGCTGCTCTGGCGAACCGGCACCAGAGCAGCACACGGAAACGCCGTTTACCTTCCCGCTATAAAGCGGTACCTATTTATCTACTTGCACTTAAGGGTGCTTTGGAACTGCTAGATGGGCAGGAGCTGGGACCGAACGACGGGAGCTCACCCCACCGCGGGGATTCGAACCACCGACCATAAGATCAGCAAGTCCTAGGCGCTGAAATTTTACCCACAGCGCCACCCACGTCCCAACTTAGATGCTTTTAAAAAACAACTGGACAAATTCATGGAGGATAAGGGCAATCAACGGCTACTAAGCACAATGGCTATGTTCTGCCTTCATGGCAGGAGGCAGTAACGCTTCTGTATACCAGCTGAGTTAACACCTTACATTAAAAACCTGACAGTACCAAATTTTCGAAGGTTATTCACCAAAGCTGGACTAAATGTCTTTCCTTCTGCAGTGTTGGATGGCAGGTTGAGAGAAGTTTCCTACCAGGACAGACTTTGCTCATGTGCTCAAGACATCGATTCTATAAAACATATTTTGCTGCACTGTGTGAAATACGAGCAAGCCAGGGCTGAACTGATATTACCCTTGCTGGTACCTTTTCCAGGAAAATCAGAGGCTCACTATGTCAGGTTCCTATTGGAAGACCGGACAAATGCTAGAACATTAGCAGTGGCAAAGTTTTTAGCGGTGGTTGCAAGAACCAATGATCCCTATCTTTAAGTCTGAACAAAATGTTTGTTTAACCTGGAGGTAGGCTGTCCGAATTGTGCATTGCTTTGTAACGATTTGTTGGGTCTCTGATCCATAATAAAGATTGATTGATTGATTGAATACCAGTTGTTGGAAGCCATGGGGTGGGTGGTTGCTCTTGTGCTTGCCGGTTTCCTTCAGGTATCTGGTTGGTCATTGTGAAAAACAGATGTTGAGCTAGATGGGCCCTTGGCCTGGTTCAGAAGGCTTTTCTGTTTTCTGTTCTTAAAAAACTATACTGAGGAAGGGTGCTAGATCATATTACAACTGCATGTCAATGACGTAAAATCATGAGATTAAATTAATTTGAATAACCAACTTGTAAGTCTCTCAGTAGCCTATTATTAACAAATAAATGCCTATGCACCAAGTCCCCCTTTTAATGGAAAAGAGAAGTGTTGTTGTTGTTTAGTTGTTTAGTCGTGTCCAACTCTTCGTGACCCCATGGACCAGAGCACGCCAGGCACTTCTGTCTTCCACTGCCTCCCGCAGTTTAGTCAAACTCATGCTGGTAGCTTCGAGAACACTATCCAACCATCTCATCCTCTGTCGTCCCCTTCTCCTTGTGCCCTCCATCTTTCGCAACATCAGGGTCTTTTCCAGGGAGTCTTCTCTTCTCATGAGGTGGCCAAAGTCTTGGAGCCTCAGCTTCAGTCTCTGTCCTTCCAGGGAGCACTCAGGGCTGATTTCCTTCAGAATCAATTGGTTTGATCTTCTTGCAGTCCATGGGACTCTCAAGGGTCTCCTCCAGCACCATAATTCAAAAGCATCAATTCTTTGGCGATCAGCTCTCACTTCCATACATCACTACTGGGAAAACTATAGCTTTAACTATACGGACCTTTGTCGGCAAGGTGATGTCTCTGCTTTTTAAGATGCTGTCTAGGTTTGCCATCGCCTTTCTCCCAAGGAGCAGGCGTCTTTTGATTTCGTGGCCGCTGTCACCATCTACAGTGATCATGGAGCCCAAGAAAGTAAATTCTCTACTGACAGGGTAATTCAGGCATCTAATCACAGCAAGCCGAAAGGAAAATTGACAGAACTATGCATCACCCACAAGCTTCTGTAGCCTTTCCCAAAGCATGAAAAATCAAGCACCACCTTCTCTCCCCATCCCCAAGTACTGGTTTTTTTCTTGCTTTCAGTTTTACGCCAAACAAATGAAGTAAGATAAACTCCTATGTAAATTATGCTCAAGTCTTTTAAAAAGTTATTTTTCTAATATGTCACTGTTCAGTTCTCTTGCAAATTATTTCTAATTAATTCTTACCATCTTCCAAGCAGTTCTCCCCATGAATACAAGATCTTCTCTGGGCAATCCTTGGATACATCACCAGTACCACTGGAGAGTTCATTATCGCTCTCTACATCGGAAAAACCCAAGACATGAACATATTTATCAGTGACATAGTCACAAGAGATTCTGATTCCATTGCACACTTCTTATAACTCTGTAAAGAAAACTACTGCAAGACAGAACACAAATTAGTTTATAAAACTAATGCAGTTAAGGGATGTAGTTTGGTTCACAGGATCCCTGGCAGAAAGTGTGTGCCAGGGTGGTGGCAGTGCAGCTGTCACTTCTGAAGACATCTCTAAGAACTCCCAGCAGCTCTATTCCATCTATTTTTTCTATTCCAACTACACCCATCCTAGCCCTGTAAGATTATTTTTTCTTCCTTGGAGATGGGGAAGTGGTTGGCAAAGGACAGGAGTGCAAGAAAGCAGATTCAAGGCAAGCACCGTATTACACTGCCTGCCGCAGTTCTCTTTTTATTCAAGCAAATGAAAGGTCCCACCAATCCAAGTTCTCATCACACCTGCTCTGTCATATATAAACCTTGATCTCTGCTATCAGCAGGATCTACTCTGGAGCAGTTTCCAGCCCACTACCTACAGAGATAGGTAGCGGTTGTAGTGGAAGATGGATGCAGGGGACTAACACAGCAATTCATTACCAGGAGAATTAAAAGACAGAGATGACAATCAGCATTTATGGATAGCCAGTTACCCCCAGAAATTATGCATCTCTCCTATTTGAGGTACATCCCTGGCAAGCATAGTTAGGAAGAGCTATATTTAATGGAACACATTACAGCCTGTGCAGGTATTACTGAAGTAAACTTTACCCTCTTTAGCATCATCCTCATGGGATGGGCTGCCTGGTTCTTCCTCTCTTTCAGAATCTCTGTGCAGACTCAAGACTTCATAAATCGCATCTCCAGCATTTGGGTGACCTTTCTCTTCACTCTAAATATGACAAACACATTTCAGCTTATTGTTGCTGTTATTAAATAAATTTATTGTTCATTTTTTTGCCACAGCAGCTCAAAATCAGTTACAATGTTTTAAGAAAAAACACACAAACACACATATATACTAAAGCCAGCATTTTCAAAAATCCAAAGTACTTTTTAAAACACTGTTTAAAACTGCCTGGCAACATTCATAGCAATGACCAGTGACCAGAGGAGGGATGACCTCTGGGAGGAGGACAGACAGAAGAAACAACCAGATGCCCCAGCTGCAACAAAACATGTCACTCCCGTATCGGTCTCTACAACCACAGCAGGTGCTGTACCCTTCCAACAGTTTGCCTTCACCCCACAGGTGCACTTGTCCATTGTCTCCCAGGGCAGGCAGGTGCCAACCAGATTAAAACATCCCACCCACACAAAAAGACCACAGGTAATTAAAAGTCAAAGGCCTTATGAAAAAGGAATGTTTTTGCCTGGTGCCTAAAGATATGCAGCAATGGCACCAGGCGAGCCTCCTGAGGAAACTATTCCACAAGCAGGGAGCCAACGCTGATAAGGCCCTTTCTCATATTGCCAGCTCCAGTCCTCCTTAAAGGGGGCACACAAACAAGGACCTTAGATTACAATCACAGGGTCCAGGTCAGTTCATATGGGGAGAGGTGACCTTTGGGGTATTGGGGTCCTGAGCCATAAAATACTTTATAGGTCAAAATTAGAACTCTGAATTAGGCCAAGAAACTATCTGGTAGCCAGTGCAGTTGGGTCAGGATTGGTGTTATGTGCTCAGGCCGTCTTGCCCCAGTGAGTAACCTAGCTGCTGAATTCTGCATTAGCTGCAGTTTCTGAACAGTTTTCAAAAGTGTATAACAAATCGCAGTAATCTAACCTAAGGGTTATCAGAATATAGGCAACAGAAAATAAGGCTATCCCTGTTCAGATACAAACATGGATGGGCCACCAGCCAAACTTGATGGAAGACACCCTGTACCACCGAAGCCACTTGAGCCTCAAGTGACAGTGATGGACCCAGACGTGCCCCAAAACTACGTACTTGCTCCTTCAGAGAATGTAACCCTGTCAAGAACAGGCAACCGCCCATCCAACGAGTCCAGGAATCACCCACTAACACTGACTCAGTCTTATCTGGATTGAGCTTCATCTTATTGACTCTCATCCAGTCCATTACTAAGGCAGACATCTGCCCAGCAAAGCCACTGCCACACCTGCAGATATAAAGGAGAACTATAGCTGTGTGTTATCAGCATACTGACAATGTAGTCCAAAATTCTGGATGATGCCACTCAGCAGTTCCATTTAGATTTTAAACATGGGGGATAAAATTGAGTCCTGTAGAACCTTACATGGATAATCTAGATCAGAACTCTTAGAATCTGTTTCATTTTCTCATTTTCTCCCAAGTTCCCACCCATTATGCCAGAGGTGTGGCCCTTCAGGCCCTGGGGCCAAATGAAGCCCTCGAAGCCTCTCTATCTCAGGACTCTCCCCAAACAGCACCTTTTCTCTGCAGGTAATGCTCTTTTGCCTGCCTGGACAGCAGAGGGTGTATGAGTGCGTAGAAAACAGCATGCAGAGGGAAAATGTACATCCATTAGTCCAACCACTTTTGCAGATTGTGTGCAGATTTTGACCCTCTATGGCTTGGAACCCAAACAGAACAGAACAAAATAACCCTATTCCTTCATGCAATTAAGGCTCTCCAAACCTCGGTTTGGCCCCTAGAAAGGTTGTTTTAGGGTAGCGTGACTGGTTCATCCACACTGGGCGGCAGCATTTCAGGGGGTGCCACAACAATGATGTAGAATAAAGCACAAGAGGCAGGGGAACGCCAAATTTTAGTGTTGCAGTGCACCACTGGAACCTGAAGAGCCCAAAGTCTGCCACTGCCCTTAGGACTCTCACCAGATGATGCCCTAAAATGACCATGCTTTGCAACCTCCTTGACTTTCTTTGCCTGGCTAGAACGTGCCATTTACCTCTGATAATGGAAGGTGAAGCTAAATATCTGCAAGTGAATCCTAAACTGTATGCTCATTTGGTATACCTCTGCTGGACTGCAGCAATTGTACCACTTCAACAATTTACGTCTTGGTCAGCCACTACATTTTCCTGAAAAGCCACTCCAAGGAGGGGGTGAAGGTGGCAGGCCAAGTTTGCTGGCCCCCAAAAGTCTGCCAACTAGCTGTAAAGACACATTCACCCCTTTATTCCCCATTTTTGCTACTGGGTTGGCAACTGCAGGCCAAACACCATTCCTCTAGAGGCCAAATTTTACCTGGGGGCTCCAGTTGGGCAGAAGAATCATTTCGAATTGTCTTTTAAATATGTTTTTTACCTTTGTTCACTGAAAAAGAAAAAGAGGATTACCTGTTTCAGTTTCATGTGGAATGTTTCTGTGAAAGTTTTTCTGCTGAAATACCAGAAGCGCTCATTGGCAGGATACACACGTACAAGTGTCTCCAGCAGAAAACGAACTGGCTCCACCACTTCTGTGACCACCATATCTACTGCCACAGTCATGTACACACACTTATCTGTAGTACAAAAAAGTGAGCTTGATTTCACATAAAATAATTGATGATTGTTACAGCATAAAGGTATTTAGTAACATTGGAAATAAGATAAAAAATACTCTGACAGTTTTTTCTTATCTAAACTATGAGTTGCTACTGTTTCATGCCCCCCTCCCACCCTCTAAGTCGCCATCCCCTTTTTCTGGAACTCTTCACATCTCCTTTTTTTGCAAAGGTTTAAATAGCATTTAAACTGCTCCCAAGCTTTTGATGTCTGATATTTCTCTTCCTCTTGTGTTTCCTCCCTTTAAAGCCCTAAACAACCTCGGTCCTATATACCTGAAGGAGCGTCTCCACCCCCATTGTTCAGTGAGATCCAGCGCCAAGGGCCTTCTGGCGGTTCCCTCACTGTGAGAAGCAAAGCTACAGGGAACCAGTCAGAGGGCCTTCTCGGTAGTGGCGCCCACCCTGTGGAACGCCCTCCCATCAGATGTGAAGGAAATAAGCAGCTATCCTATTTTTAAAAGACATCTGAAGGCAGCCCTGTGTAGGGAAGTTTTTAATATTTAATGCTGTATTGTTTTTAACATCTGATTGGGAGCCGCCCACAGTGGCTAGGGAAACCCAGCCAGATGGGCGGGGTATAAATATTATTATTATTATTATTATTATTATTATTATTATTATTATTATCATCATCATCATCTAATTGTCTTGCTTTTCTTATTTGAACCCTTGACATAGGTTTCATACTTTCAAACTGAATCACAGCACACCTAGTGTCAAAGCACTGTTGTGCTATTGTCCAATCTAGTGCATGAAGCATGTGCCATACAGCCGGAGGTTACACTAGTTACTCAACCCACTTGCACTCCGGCAATTAAATAAAGCAAAAAGTTGACAAATAGCATTTAAATGCATAATTACCCTTAGGAGTTTCCTCATTCAGTACAACAAAGGTAGGTGTATTAGGATTCCAAATCCCAGTAATAATATATGCTTTTCCATCAAAGCTTTTCCCCATGGACTCCTAAGAACACAAACATCATATTCAGAAAGATCAACTCTAAATTTTCAATTGCTTATCTCAACAACCCTCTGGTAAGGCAACTTTAACTGCAATTTTCCCACTTAGTGTAGGAGCTTAGTACGTACAAATAAAGCCAAAATGTTGCCCTTCTGGCTGCCAGCTGCACATTTCAGGTACAAATCGTATAGTTTGCAGGCCCCAGGCATCACGTGATGCTTGTGAAAATAATGGTATCAGTGATAAGATCTGCCCAGCTAGTGCAGCAGAATAACGTCAGAAAAGTTGATGGTTCTTACCATAAAGATGCAACTGTATAAATTTACTCATAAACAGTTTAAATGACTTAAGCTAGCCTTGCCAGCTCCAGCTGGGTTGTTGAAGAGCAACTCCCAGATGATTTCCAATTTCCATAAAAGTACTGTCATGTGGAATATGGAGCTAGCAGCCAGAAATTCACTATTGTTTCTGCATTAAGTAGGAGCAGAGCATTAGGTACAACAAATGATATATATTTTAGAAGATAATGCTAATGGATAGTGACAACAGCTTCAATCCTAATATTTAAGCAGTCTGGTTGTGTAATTTAGTTCACAATTATATCACACAAATCAGCCCAAGGCACATCATACAATTAATAGTATGAAGAGGTACAGAAAATGTTGATAGTGTCAAGGAACTATTCAACTTGGTACAAAGACTTATTAATAATTATATTATGACATAATGTATTTAACTCGCTGCAAAACTGAGTCAGAAAATAAGTATTTTAGGAAGACAAATGTAACTTTTGTTGAGTAGTGGAGCCAAGTTGAAAGAGGTGTCAAACTACACCTACACCTCTCTAGGGTCTTTTTTTTTTTTTGCAAAGGAAACAATTCTGCAAGCCAGCAGCAGAAGCTGACTGTTGATAACTTAGTGTTGATAACTGGCTTTGCTTTTGAAATTTTCACACCCAAATATACATACACCTGAGCAGTTTTAGAAACTTTTGCAAGGGTTTTAATATTTTTTTAATGTGATAATGGATGATAGGAACACACATACATGCAGCATTTCAAACAGTCACACGCATACATACACACAGGCAACCAGCACATACGAAGAATGAGGAGAGCGGCAAGAATGATAGTTGAACTAGAGCACTGGCATGTATGGCAATTATTAAAAATGTGAAGCCACCAGAATACCAGGTTCACGCCACAGCTGAATATCTCATCTAAGGATCCTCTTTTGAAACATTCATCTTTGCCCTTATGAGTCTTCACACCCCCAGTTCCTTTCTAGGGAAAGGACCCTCTCATTCCCCTTCCTTCTTCTGCAATAATCATATACTCTTCGCAGCAAATGCCGTTCACTCCAAAGAACAGCACAATAATTACTTGTAAGCAATCCTAGCCAGCCATAAACAACTTTGTTAAGGGAATGAGGGAGAATGATTCTACCCTGGCATATGAATCAAGCAAGAGACCTTGCTCAGCAGCAAAGCTGCTTCAAAAAAAGAAAACCCGTGGTGATATCTTCTGGGACATCACATGAAAAATCGTAAGAAAGTGAGCCTCTTTCATGAGGGGCTCAGCTTCAAAAACAGCTCAGCTTCATGCAATAAAATGAACTAATAAGAGACTCCAGAGGATTTGTGATGAACCAAAACCGTTACTCAGACATATTCTAGGAAACACTTACCTTTAAGAAGCATGGGGATTTCAATTTCCACCCTGTTTTTAGTCCTTATGTCTAAAATATGTTCATTCAGGTGCATTTTGCAATAACTAATATTGGATACTGTAACACAGCAATTATTTTAAAAGAAAATAAATTAAGTACTGCATTCCCAGTGTCTCTACTAGTTACATATAGTAATAATACTTGCCATGTCCAGTAAGTGCATTTCACTGTTTTTGACATTTCGACCTGGACTTAGAAGCATCCCAAAGCACCTACAAATGATATACAGAAAGCAACAGAAGAGTCACTTTTTAAATTCAAAAAAGCTGACTTTTATCAATATATGATTTTTATCAACTGCTATTTTCCAAGTCTCATGCTGATACTATCAACAACATGTGTATCCGTTCTTGCAGCCTAAGTGTGTACAGTGGTACCTCTGGTTACAAACAGGATCCGTTCTGGAGGCCCGGCCGCATCCATAAACTTCGTAACTGGAGGAGCCCTTCTGCGCACGCGGCACAATTGAATGCTTCTGCGTATGCGCAGCAAAACACAGAAGTATACACTTCCGGGTTTGCCTCGTTCACAACCCGAAGTTTACGTATCCAGAGGGATACGTAAGCAGAGGTACAACTGTATATGTTTTTCTGAGAGGTGAACTCTAACATGTGTTTGCTCATCCCTTGTCCTTCATGGATTGTAACATCATGTCAGGTGTGGTGGAACAAGAGAAGAAAATGACCAGCTTTGTCCAGGAGGTAATTAATACTCTTTAAAAACTGGGGGATAATCGTAGAATTGTAGAGTTGGAAGGGTCCCAGAGGGTCATCTAGCCCAACCCCCTGCAATACAGGAATCTCAACTAGATCGTAATAGAGTAATAGAATTGTAGCGTTAGAATGATGCCTTGAATAAAATCAGGGAGTCAAACTGAAGAGGCTGCATTCTGCTTGACAAGCAAGAAAGCAGGCAGCAGCAAAGGGTTACTCCCAACCTCTGACCAAAGGAAGGCCTGTAAAAATCTTCATGCCAATTCCAAGAAAGAAGAGCCATTTCGCTGCACCAGCCTCAAGCTGGAGCAGGGATCAGGCCCATCTGCCTGCTCCCCACCCGCACTTTCCTCCATCGCTGCTATGTAACTAGCTGCACCAGGAACTACACTGCTGCACATGGCCACAGCAGGCGGCATTTAATATGGCTCCGTTAGGAACTACCAGGGAAGCTATCTATCTCCCAGGAATTCCTTTGGGACTGAAAGTATTTCAGAGAACTTGGTGCAAACCATGGCACAAACCTGTAAACCAGAGGGGCAAGAATTAGTAATATGTCCCTGAGAAACTGCTTGACATGAGAGGAATCAAGAAACAGAAGGTGTTTGACCATGAGACTGCTTGACCATTATCCATGAAACTGTCAAGAGCCATCTTTGGGATGACAGGCCTTCAATGAGACCTCTCTGAAGAAAATCTTAAACATCAGGGTTGAGGCAGTTTCATAGATTAGTGACTCAATGGTGCACACTATTACAGTCATTAGTACACAATGTTCCCCTTAATATTTAGTTGTCCAAAACTTATTATGTTCAGCTCTGGTTTTTAAAAATCTGGAAAAAGCAAAAAAGCATATAGAAACAAGTACACACCAGTTGCAGCTCTATGGGTGTGTTTTTTTAAACTATACTGCAAGGCAAAAGTTTCCTATATGAAACAATCTGTTTAAAATCTTATGAGAAGGTTGCCACCTAGGGTAGTTTCTTTTTCAGTGCAACTTAAGAAAATGTGTTCAGAAGCCTTGTTTTATTATTAAGGGAAGTGGCAGAGCATGTGTTCCCACCACCTGGAGCAAGTGCATGGCGTGTGGCATGAAGGGGCATGGCGTGGAGGGAGCTCGCTGTGCCCAAGTGAGAGAATGCTGCCTTGGCGGCAGCATCCTTGCACACACAGCCCAGTGAAAGAGAGAGGCACCAGTCCACAGTAACACTGCTGCCGACTCTCCACTCCGCCCCTAGATCAGACCTGAGCCAGGAGCGGAGCTTTGGCTGGGCACAAGAGAGGTGGCCGCTCCTTCAAGCACAGTCCAGGGGAGGAGAGGGGTGGGGAAGCTGCTGCCGACTTTCCACCCCCTAGTCAGGTCTGACCTAGGAGTGGAGCTACGGCTGGGTAGGAGCTCCCTCGCACCCTAGAGCCAGGCTCCAATGAAGGAGCTTGTCAAGGGGGCACCTGATTGTGCCCCCCTCAGCCTCCACACACACACTATGCTACTAATTAAGGGAGGAAACTAATAGACACAATGTGAGAGCCATGAAGGGATCTCCAGAAATCTTTCTCTTTGCTCCCAGGGGTGCATTTAGGTTGGTTCTGTGCATAGCAGGGAGAAAGACTAAACCCTTCCCCCTTGAGCTGGGCAATATATTGGTAAATTGTCTGAAACTGGTAAATTGCTAAATTGTCTGCCTACCTGCGCTTTTGCCGTCTGCAGGCAATTTGAGCTGGGAATACTTTGCAGCTCCCTGACCACTACGAAGTATTGCCAGCTCAAAATGTCTGAAATCAGGGCAGGGAGGGATGGTCATCCCAGGCACAGTTTGGGGGACACATTTTGCTCCTCATGCTGCCCTGTCAACCCTGCACTGCACTGCAAAGGTGGGTTGGGATCTGACAGTCCTATCCCAGTTTCACAAAGCCACACAGAGCTGCCAGGGGCAGCATGAAAGGCGCACTCACACTGCCGGCGCCGCTGCTTCAGGGAACTTTCACAATGCCCAGGCCGAAGGCGCACTCATGCCAGACTGTCAGGGGGCAATGCCGCCACTGCACACCCCGCCAAGCCCTTGTAGTGCTGGAAGAAGCCACATTTCCAAATGAGCTTCCTGGAGCACACCAGTGCTGCTCTTGGGTTACATAGGGGCTGCCAGGGCAGCATGAGTGCGCTTTGAAGCAGGGGCAAGGGCTGGGCTGCTGGGCTGGGCCCCCTCTGCCTCGCGCTGCACATGCACACATGTTATGCCCCTGCCTGAATGCCATACCGGTTTCAGACAATTTACCAATATATCCCCCCAGCTCTAGTGGTGGAAGCCAACTTCTCTGTTTCTATAGCCCCACAATGGTTAGAAAACCCTTCTGAACGGTAAGATTGGCACTGTATGAGTGGTTGTGTGAATAAGGTACTTTAAGCTGATTGTTGATCATGCTGCCTGGCAATTAGCTATACAAATATGGTTACTATGGATATCAGTACTGTATATTTATGTTGCTTGATTGTGTATTTGAATTTTCTTTTTTGTAAACTGCCTAAAGAACTGTGGACAGTTTAATAAAGAGACTAAATAAATTAAATAAATTCAGGGAAAAGCTAGCAAACAATGAGCCTTCAGGATCCATTTAAAAACAATGAGAGAGGATGTGTGATGCAGATGTTGGTGAAAGGGACACACTAAAAAGGCCCTGTCCCAGGTATCCACCATTCTCACCTTCCCTGGTGGCAGACAAGATGTGGTTGATCAGCAGGCAGGTTTATACAGGTCTAGGAGGTCCTTCAAATAATCTGTTCCCAAAGCAATTTGTTTCCAGTCCCAATTTAAACTACTGAAGACCAGTACTTTAAATTGGGACTAGAAACAAATTGATAAGCAATTTAGATTATGATGGGTTGAAGCAGAACATATTCACTATAGTTTTTTGGTTTGGCTAGGCCAATACCACCTTGCAAGGTCATTGAAAATATAATTAAAGAGCATTTCAACACTGATAGTTTCTAGCATTACCTTTCAATTGCTAGTTCTTTGTTGGAAATCTGTTGTACAGTGATCACAACTTTCTTCTCAACTCCCTGTTTCAGTTTGAAATAAAATTTCTCTCTGTCCTTTGGTACTGGGCTACAGAAAATTTCATAAGAATAACATTTCATTAGCATTCATTTAACAATCATAGACTATAAAATAGCAAACTCTGACAAAATGTCTGCTGTAAATTCAAGACCATTTGCTTCAGGAAAAACTGAGTAACTTCTAAGAAAACCCCCCAAAATATACTCCATTATATTATATTTTACACAAGGTGAAGTTCACTGTTCAGAATATTGCTTCTTTTGTTCTTGCACAGCTTCTGATGTGCAATTTGCTGGGGCCAATGTTGTTTCCACATTGTTACAGGCTTTTAGCCTAGATCAGACCCACTGGACTATCAGGTACCAGGAAAGACAATCTATTCCTCCCCCGTCCCTTCATACTGGCCCCCTAACAAGGAGCATTATGTATGCTGTTCTGAGCTCCTTAGAGATGGGCACCCAGCAAATTTAGCAAACTTTGCAAAAGAAATTTAACTATACAGATGAAACAGCTGATCTTTTTCTGGGTTTCTTCCATTTACCTGAAGTTTCCTTTACCATCATCTTCTTTGACCTCTAAAGAAACACTAAAAGTGAATGTATCACTGTCGGGAGTTGGAACGATAGTGTCCTTTATGTGATCTGATGCTTGTTTGGAGGAACGTTTGAATGCTGTTGAAAAACTATACAAAATTCGGCTGACCTAAAATTGCACCAAAAGAGGAGGGAGGAGGAGGACAGAAGAGAAGTGGGGGAGACCGTGATTAAGCCAATAATTTGTGATACAAAAAGCTAAGCATGAAACTGGAACACATTAGCTGAAGTGGTTATCTCACACTACTGAACAGGACAATTGTGAAACAAAAAGTTGGGATCAAGCCTTAGGCCATATACACTTAAGTCACCAATCTATTAAAACATCATTTTATATGAAAAATGCAAATAAAAAGTAAACCCCATGCACCTCAAACCATGCCATTTCCATATGAACTGTAGCTTACAGAGTTTACAATGGGTTCTTCACGTCAGACTGACAATGCTGTTCTAGTATAATATGAAATTTTGTATTTGAAGTGGAAACAGCATACAATAATGTTAACTGGAAAGGTTAGGTACACTCTTCAAAAAGTTTGTAACGGGCTCATTAAAAAGAATACTTTCTACTCACTGCCTCTTTAATTTCACAAGAGAAGACATGAATCTGGAACTCATCACTGCCACAGAAGCTCTCAGTAAATGCAAAACAATCACTTTCTGAAGTTCCACTTTTCCCACGGACGCAAAATAAGACTTTGTAGATTGGGAAAGAAGCAATTTCTGTACCAGTGGACTGATCTATTATTCTAAATAAGAAGGAGGAAATTGAAAGGCTTTTGTCACTCAGCAAGTCCCAAAGAGAGAACTTTACTTGCCACTTTCGAAATCTAAATAAAAACCTTATTAATCTAAAATACATTAATCTAAAACACATTAAGAAACCTAGGTCATTCTATTCCAACTAAAATCATCAATATTAACACCTTAAGCAAAAAAATTAATAGATTAAAACAATCTACAGTATTACTATTCTCATTTATTTCACTGGAAATCCTGCGTGCATCAATAGGCAAAACGTTAGTGTTTGTAATATGTACAAATGTGAACTCATTAAAAAGTTTCACCATTTGTATCCTGTCTTGTGGAGTTCCACAAAGAAATAAAAGAACCTGACATGGGGTGGCAGGGAGGAAGCACTGAGGGAGAAAGACTTTCTCACTTTATACTGCCTCTCCCACACCACGCTTCCCCCAATCAAACTAAGGAGAGCCACATTCAAAACCAGTCTTCTTCACACATCATTTGCTGAATAAAGGAGCTTGGGGTATACCTTAAATGCACAAACAAGTGTGGGTGTTCTCCACAACATTTTCCATGTCTGCATGCAACTTTACAACTGCTGCTCTTGATCCACCAAGTAATGTGTGTGGACATCTGGTTCTGCATGCAGAGAAGCAACAGCGGAGCAAGTCATGGGGCAGAGTAACTCTCCTGCCACGTGTGTTGCTACTTGTTGGAGCTGTGCAAGTGCACCAGAACAAGCACTGGATTGGTGGTGGTAGTCCCACTGGTTCACCCGCATGCCCCCCAACATTGCCACCATCTCAGGTAAGCTAAGCAGCAGCAATTCTGGTGTCAGGAGGGGGGTTACACTGCATTATGTGTGCCACTGCTACACAGCACCTTGCTTGGATTGTAGCACCTCAAACTAGCTTTGAGAACAACTAGTGCAGCCCCTCTGCACAGAAGAAACCATTTGCGCTCAAAAGAGATACGCTGCTCCAAGCTGAATGACTTTCCTCTGCAGTTCCCAGGCTAGAAAACCACTTATTTGGTTTATTTTATTTATTTTTAAAATTTCCTATACCGCCCCTCATCTGAAGTTCACAGGTTTACAATATAAAACATAGCATAATAACAAAAGTAATACCCTCCCACACACACACAAAGCACTAGCATCAACATTCCCTCTCTGTGACAACATTTATTTAGCCCCCAACAGTATGGGGGATGTTTTTAGGATGGGAATGCCATGATGGCATTCAAAAAAGTCACTAATAATAATAATAATAATAATAATAATAATAATAATAATAATTTATTATTTATACCCCGCCCATCTGGCTGGGTTTCCCCAGCCACTCTGGGCGGCTTCCAAAAGAATATTAAAATATTGTGATACATCAAACATTAAAAGCTTCCCTAAACAGGGTTGCCTTCGGATGTCTTCTAAAAGTCTGGTAGTTGTTGTTCTCTTTGACATCTGGTGGGAGGGCGTTCCACAGGGAGGGCGCCACTACCGAGAAGGCCCTCTGCCTGGTTCCCTGTAACTTGGCTTCTCGCAGTGAGGGAACCGCCAGAAGGCCCTCAGTGCTGGACCTCAGTGTCCGGGTAGAACGATGGGGGTGGAGACACTCCTTCAGGTATACTGGACCGAGGCCGTTTAGGGCTTTAAAGGTCAGCACCAACACTTTGAATTGTGCTCGGAAACGTACTGGGAGCCAATGTAGGTCTTTCAAGACCGGTGTTATATGGTCTCGGCGGCTGCTCCCAGTCACCAGTCTGGCTGCTGCATTCTGGATTAGTTGTAGTTTCTGGGTCACCTTCAAAGGTAGCCCCACGTAGAGCGCATTGCAGTAGTCCAAGCGGGAGATAACCAGAGCATGCACCACTCTGGCGAGGCAGTCCGCGGGCAGAGAGGGTCTCAGCCTACATACCAGATGGAGCTGGTACACAGCTGCCTTGGACACGGATTTAACCTGTGCCTCCATGGACAGCTGTGAGTCCAAAATGACTCCCAGGCTGCGCACCTGGTCCTTCAGGGGCACAGTTACCCCATTCAGGACCAGGGAATCCTCCACACCTGCCCGCCTCCTGTCCCCCAGAAACAGTACTTCTGTCTTGTCACGATTCAATCTCAATCTGTTTGCCGCCATCCATCCTCCAACCGCCTGTGCACCTTGTATGCAGGAATCCACCCGGTTCTCTTCCTAGGCCCATTTTGGCATTTAGTGTCCCCACACAAGAAATACCCATATAACTAATGGAGGAAGAGTAAACTAAGCACATACATATTTTGTCTGTACGCAGAGAAGTATGAATATATATTATGAATTTAAAAAGCAAGTGTAACTCACCTAACAGAACCATCTGGGATATTTGGAACATATAGAGTTACAGGGAAAGGTGAACTACTTGAGCTCTTCAGAGTTCCCATGGCACACAGTGCCTCCGATTCACTGCGAGGAGCAGAAACCTTCATACATCCAAGATATGTCAGTTTGTTGAACAATACACTCTCCTCTTCTGAGGGTACAGTAGGAGAATATGCTGTATCTGACGAAGCTTCTGAAAGTGAATAGAATTCAATCATTACCAACAATGTTCTCCTTTCTTCGCAACAGTCATTCAACATCTAACTGCAGCAGTGTCCTTGTAGTCTATTTAAAGGTTGCAGCTGGTCATGGTCATGGCTTACATTGACTTCCAAAGCTGCTCAAGTACAAAAGTGCTGGTTTTTATCCTAAAGCAGACTTTAACAGTGTTGAGTTGACACCACCATTTTGAGTTTATTTTTTTAGGTATTCCTAATTTGTCACTTGCAACTCTAAGATCCACCAAGTGTGACCCCACACACCATTTTAAAAATGACAAAGAAGAGTAGCTGCTGGCTATTCCGCATGTACCTAACTTTTCTTTAGAAGCTCAAAGACCAAATTGGAATATTTCCCAAAAATTATCTTTCAATTTGGATTTGTTTTCAATGGCTACAGTTAAAACAAATATTTGCTCACCACATTTTTGCAGTTTGCTAAAGGATTCTTGGTTATTATCTGTTTTTAAAGGGCATTGCTGTACAGTTTTTCCAAGTCAGCCCACATAAAACTTACACTGGAGCAATCCACGGCATGTTCAAAAATAATAGCAAAGAAAAACAAACAAAGTTTGCTTAACAAAACAAATAATGATGAGAGTTTCATTCTTCTGCAAGAGAAAACAGACTTCCTAACCACCAACCAGTTTTTGTTTCACCTCCCCCACATTTTCCCTTAAATATATGCTAAATATTAAAACCAGTACTTGTGGTGGGAGAATCAAGTAGAAAATGCATAGGAGACTGGATGACATATCCAAGTGACTGCCTGCAATCACCACTCAAGTCTACACAGTCAGTAGTATCAAGCTTCTGGCCTTTATCAGAATCCTTTAGAATCTCTTCCGCGGCTTTCTCCATTTGTTCATCTTTGTTTGGAAGCATCTGTAGAAAGAAGAACACACAGAGAGATTTTTGAATCTGCAAGATTTCACAAAACTAAATTAAATTCTTCACAGTTCCATTCACAGAGTTAGGATATTTCTGAATTGTCAATATCCGGAAAAAGAAATTTCATTTAAGATGGTTTAACCATATATTCATATTCTCACTTCATGTCTAATCTTTACTCACATAATTAGACAATACAGAATCATATCAAGCTGCAAATATAAAGTTAAATAGCCTTCTAACAGCTTATTTCTTAAGAAGACAATGACCTTGATGCATACATGCCACACAAACTGGCAAGGCAGAATGAGCTACAAAAAGCAGCACAATTCCTTCTTCATACTTAACTGTACAATAGGCATCATTTCACAATTAATCTAGGTCCATTTTTTGAATAGAATGCTACTTATGGGTCATCATTGAAATGTTAAAATTGCTAAAAGTTGTTTTTAAATAAAAATCAAGGAAATGTTACCGTCAGCTGAAATTTCTCATCTTTTGCACACAAATCTTCAGGATGCTTTTTAACGAAGACATATTCTTCCTGATTTACAACCAAAACAGTTTCAGAAGAAAGACTGACTTTTTCAAATGAGGATCCAATGTCCATTTCACAATGATGACCCTTTCTGCCGCCAGAATAAAATACAAAAATAACACTATCATCTACTATATTAAATCAAGTTATCAGTACTACAAAATAAAAAAATCCTTATTGTAAACTCGCAAACCATTGAACAGTTTCCAAAAATCCACAAATACCATGCATAGTTTCAGATAGGTATCAAACAAATCCTCTCCCCCAATATATTACATATCTAGGGCTTAATATAGTGCATGAAAACCAAATAGTAAGCAACCAGTTAATGTGATAAGAAAAAATATATAGTTTGTTCATTTACCACATAATATAATTATAATATTGTCACTTCATTATATAATTTTTAATTATATAATTAATTATATAATTAAATGCATTTTCTGATCTATTTGGATTTCTGATGGACAGAACACCGTCTCTTAAATTAGGAAGAGATGTATCATATACAACAGGCGAAGTTCCACTCGCGCAACAGGACTTCACCTGCCTCTCCTCCCCCTTGCAGCCCTTTGCATGCCCCACCAAACAGGTCCAGGGGGTCCCCCAATCCCCCAGAGCAGATTTTGAGGGCACACAAAGGGAGGAGAGGAAGATCATGTTGCATCGTACAAATGGAAGTAGCTCCACTAGCGAACTGACGGAAATGAATGCAGCCCAGTATATGAAATTGAGAGTACAGTTGCTGTATTGTTAGGATTATATTTGAGATTGTGGCGTTTGCCCTCCTAGGTGGGTCATAAGGAAAGGGTTAAATGAGTGTGAAGTGATTGGCCAGTGGGAACCCAAGGGGAGGAGTTAGAGTTGGAGTTGTTGGGAAGTTAGTTGGGAGTTGGAGAAGGAAGAGGGAGGATACGTCTGTGGGTTGGTCTAGTTTTGATGTGAGAGAGTAAGAGAAACTGTTAGGAGGAGTCAGATAGACAGTTGGGATAATCAGAAGTTATTAGGAAGGTGTAGGTCAGTAAAGGAACTAAGATTAAGAAACTGACCAGAAAAATTATCTGAAACCATAACCTTGTTAACGCTTATAAAATAAACTTGCTTATTTGATTTAATGTTAACAACTGTCTGGACTCCATGTGTACCCGAGAAAAACGGGTTGGTGGCAGTGGGGAAGTAATCACAGTGGTGGCACAGGGATCAATAGACCGTCAAACGTCCGGGGACCCTGTGTGATCACCACAGAGATTTTAACTATGACATGATTTTAATCTTTCTTATTCTGATGGGATTGTGATTTTATGTTGTAAAATTGTAAAACACCTCTTACTGATAACAGAAATAAGAAACTTGCAGCAATTTAACAGTATTTTACCAATGTTTGGTTTCCTGGCCCCACTGTCACCCTCAGTCATTCTAAATTATATGATGTTCAAAGATATGACAGTCTCTATCTTACTGGAATTATAATCCATGTATATTTATCTGTTGCCAAGGTGACATCCACCCCATGTAATGACTTCATGCCACAAAAGCAGCTTTGGCTGCACTTTACAGTATTTATTTAGCCAGCCAAACCACTTCACTGCAACCTTCATTCACAGGAGAGAACAGAGAATTGACTTTTCAATAAAATGCATATTTTGGATTTCTCTCTGGAAGACTGAACTAGTTATTTCAGTGCAAGGGGTTTTTTAAAAACACACTTCAGAAAGAAAAGGAATAAAAATTATTTGCTCTTTTGTTATTTCTATAAACAATCCCACAACTTCCAAACTTTTATCAAGCCTCTTTTTAGATCTTCTTCGCCTTGTTGGTTAATGGCAAAATGGAACTCAGACTTCAGTCCTACACCAATTTACCTGGAGGAAAGCCCCATTCAACTCAATGGGACTTATATAGATATACCAGTAGTACCTTGGTTTTCAAACAGCTTAGTTCTCGAATGTTTTGGCTCCCAAACACCACAAACCCGGAAGTGACTGTTGCAGTTTGTGAACTATTTTTGGAAGCTGAACGTTTGATGGGGCTTCCGATTGGCTGCAGGAGCTTCCTGCAGCCAATCAGAAGCCGTGCTTTGGTTTTCAAACGTTTTGGAAGTCGAACGGACTTCCAGAATGGATTCTGTTTGACTTCCAAGGTACAATTGTATACAGAACAAAATAAGGAAAAGACAGGTGACTTCCCCAGGACCTCACAAACCTAAATTTAGAAGCACATAGAGGGAAAGAAATGGAACAAGTAGTTTCAAGGGTAACAAAACCAGCCAAGAGGAAAAGAAAGGCTATATTATCAGACAGAAAATTTTGAGTATCATTAACAGGCAGCAAAATTGTTAGTTACCTGGTTATTTCATTTAGCTGTATATCTTTTTACTGTGGTGGCAGCAATTTGACATGCAATATTATATATTTATTAATTCATGTAATTTAAAATGTTTTATCCCATATTTCAATCATAAGCTCATTAAGAGAACTTATACAACCAAGTGTTAAAAGCAGAAACGGCTAATCTTTGGTTCTCCAGATGTTACTGGATTACAATTACCATCATCCTTGGCTTTTGGCCTATCTAGACCATCTATTTTTTTTTTTTTTTTTATAAATTTTTTTATTGCGTTTCTTTCCATAATTTTATAGGTTTATAAACAAATAAAGTAGTTACAAGAAACAAATTTTCTCTTTTTTAACAACAAAAACAAAATAAAACTTGGACTTCCCCACCCCTTCCGATTCTGCGTTCTTTGCATTAACAATGTCAGCATTTTGTTACCTTATTTCATACCTTGTTGTAACTTTCAAATGTTATGTATCCAAATACAATATATTATATCTCAATTTCAATACCTTTAAAATAAACATAACATATTCAATTTAAATTGTCTCCTTTTCTCTTTTGTCACTAATTTTACCATTTACTTAATCATATTCGCAGAAGCTTAACGTTTCCTAATCATGCACTTTCTTAGGATTCATACAGCTTATAATATTTTTTCAGATAATCTTTAAATTTTCCCCAGTCCTCCTCAATTGTTTCTTTATCCAAATCTCGGATTCTGCCGGTCAGTTCAGCTATCTCCATATAGTCCATCAACTGCGTCTGCCAGTCCTCCAGCGTGGGCAAATCTTGTGTCTTCCAACTCTTTGCAATGAGTATTCTTGCTGCTGTGCTAGCGTACATAAACAAAGTTCTATCTTTCTTTGACATTTTCTGGTCCACCATGCCCAACAGGAAGGCCTCTGGTTTCTTAGGAAAGGTATACCTAAATACCTTTTTCAATTCATTATAAATCATTTCCCAGAAGGCCTTCACTTTTGGGCAGGTCCACCAGAGATGGAAGAAAGTCCCCTCTGCTTCCTTACACTTCCAACATTTGTTGTCAGACAGGTGATGCATCTTGGCTAGCCTGACTGGGGTCATGTACCACCGGTATATCATTTTCATAATGTTTTCCTTCAAGGCACTAGATGCCGTGAATTTCATTCCGGTGTTCCATAACCTTTCCCAGTCTTCAAACATAATATTATGTCCAACATCCTGTGCCCATTTTATCATAGCAGATTTAACTGTCTCATCCTGTGTGTTCCACATAAGCAGCAAGTTATACATTCTAGATAAAATCTTGGTCTTTGGTTCTAACAATTCTGTCTCTAGTTTCGATTTCCCCTCCTGGAAACCAACCTTTTTATCCATTTTAAAAACCTCTTGAATTTGAGCATAATGTAACCAATCTCGCACCTTGTTTTTTAATTTGTCCTGGCTCTGCAACTTCCAACCGTCTCCAATTTTTTCAATTAATTCCCAATATTTCGGCCAGTAGGCCTCCATATTGGGTCTTTTTCGAGCTTTGGCCTCCAACGGTGATAGCCACCTCGGTGTTTTACTCTCTAATAAGTCTTTATATTTCATCCAGACTGCAAAAATCGCTTTTCTGACAATATGGCTTTTAAACAATTTGTGAACTTTAACCTTGTCATACCATAGATATGCATGCCAACCAAATGCATTATCAAAACCTTCCAGATCTAGGACGTCGGTGTTTTCTAGCAAAAACCAATCTTTCAGCCAGCAGAAGGCTGCAGCTTCATAGTACAACCTCAAATCCGGCAGGGCAAACCCCCCTCTTTCTTTTGAATCAGTTAATATTTTATACTTTATTCGGGGCTTTTTGCCCTGCCAGACAAACTTAGATATATCCTTCTGCCATTTTCCAAAACATTCCTCTCTGTCCACGATCTGTAGGGTTTGAAACAAGAATAACATTTTCGGCAATACATTCATTTTAATTGCTGCAATCCTTCCCAACAAGGAAAGTTTCAATCTTGACCAAATTTCTAAATCCTTCTTTACTTCCAACCAACATTTTTCATAATTGTCCTTAAATAAATTCAAATTTTTGGAAGACAAATAGATCCCTAGGTATTTCACTTTCTTTACCACATTTAATTCTGTTTCTCTCTGAAACCCCTCTGTTTCTGTAAGTGTCAAATTCTTGGTCAAAACCTTGGTTTTTTGTTTGTTCAACTTAAACCCCGCCACCTGACCAAACTCAGATATAAGTTCAAGAACTCTTTTTGTACTGGATTCTGGCTCCTGCAATGTCAAAACTAGGTCATCTGCAAAAGCTTTAAGTTTATATTGTTTCACTCCGACCTCTATCCCTTGTACCAGCCGGTCCTCCCTTATCATGTTCAATAACACCTCCAGGACTGAAATGAATAAAAGAGGGGATAGAGGGCACCCTTGTCGTGTCCCTTTTTCAATTTTGAACTCCTCCGTCACCACATTGTTCACTATTAATTTGGCCTTTTGCTCTGAATAAATTGCTCGTAACCCATTTTCAAACCCCCGTCCCACTCCCATCCCTTCCAAGTTTTTCTTCATGAACATCCAAGATATATTGTCAAATGCTTTCTCCGCATCAACAAAAATTAACACCGCCCTTGTGTTCCTGTTAGTTTGTAAAAGTTCCAAAATATCGATGATGTTTCTGGTATTCTCATATAAATGTCTACCAGGGAGAAAGCCCGCTTGGTCTTTGTGAATTACTTCAATTAAAACTTTTTTAAGTCTACTTGCCAAAATGTCTGCAAATATTTTGTAATCCACATTCAGGAGTGAGATGGGGCGGTAGTTCTTGAGTTGAGTCTTTTCAGATTCTATCTTAGGTATCAATGTGATGAACGCTTCTTTCCACGTTTCTGGTGCCCTCTTCCCATCCATGATCTGGTTGCATACCTCCAACAAGGGTTGTGTTAAATAGTCTTTCAAAGTCTTGTAGTATTTGGAGGTAAGCCCATCCGGGCCTGGAGATTTGCCTAGTTGCATGTTCTGAATGGCACTTTCAATTTCCTGGGTGGTTATTGTAGAGTTCAAGATTGATCTTTTATCTTGAGTTATTTTTGATAGTCCATTTGTCTTTAAAAAATGATCTATCTCTGATTCTTTCTGAGGCCCCTGTACATAAAGTTCTTTAAAATATCTGTGGAAGCACTTCCTAATTTCCTCTGGTTTCTGCACCGTTCTTCCTTCAATCTCTAGATTTGTAACTGTATTCAACTTTTGTCTTTTTTTCAGCTGCCAAGCTAGCAGCTTTCCACATTTATTTGCTGATTCAAAGGATCTTTGCTTCATCTGTTTTATTTTCCATTCAATCTCCTGATTAATCAATTTTGAATATTCTGCTTGATGGAATTTAATTTCTCTCAACAGATCCTTTGACTTTGGTTTAGTTCTCAATTTTTTCTCTCCTTGATGTATTTTCTCCAGTATTTTATCTTTCTTTCCATTCCAGAGCTTCTTCTTAATTGTATTCTGTTGTATCAGAAACCCCCTCATGACAGCTTTGCTTGCGTCCCAGATCGTTCTTTTTTCTACTGTAGTATTCAAATTTATCTCAAAATAGTCCTTTAATGTTTTTTGGGCCTTTTTCACAATCTCTTGATCTCTTAAAAGAGTGTCATTCATTCTCCATCTGAAGGAACCGGTTTGAGTAAGTCTGAGATCTAATTTCAGAGCGTTGTGGTCGGAGCATGTTTTTGAGCAGATTTCCACCTTTTTAGTCTTGGGTGCCAGCCCCCTGGAGGTCCAGATTTGGTCGATCCTTGACCAGGACAGGTGGGCCTCAGAGAAGAAAGTTCCTTCTTTACCTAGGGGGTTCTTTGTCCTCCATATATCAATCAAATCCAGATTGTCAGTCATTTCAAAAAAAGTTTTAGGCAGTCTGCCGTCTGATGTTAGATTTTGGTTATAAGACTTATCCATATGTGTAGACACCACTCCATTCATGTCTCCCATCATTATGATGTTAGCATAGTCCAGATAGTCCAGCAGCGTCTCATGCAGCTTCTTGAAAAATTCTGATTTCCCGTCGTTTGGAGCATAAATTCCTAGTATCAATATTTTTTCTCCTTGGGTCTGGATTTCAATTGCCAGAATTCTTCCATATTCATCTTTGAATAAAAATTTAGGTATCAGGCTCTCCTTAGCATAAATCACCACTCCTCTTTTCTTTACCTTGTCTGAGGAAATAAACTCTTGGCCTAGTCTTTTGTTGACCAAAACTTTCCTGTGGAGCCTGGTCACATGGGTTTCTTGTAAACAAATAATATCCAATTGTTCTTTCTTCAATATATGAAACAGTTTCCTTCTTTTCTCCGGGGAATTTCCGCCATTTATATTCCAACTGAGTAGCTGCAGAGACATCCTGAACTATTCTGTTACACCTAGAGCGGTGTATCTTCTTTTTCCTCTAATTCCGAGGGTTTAGGCGTCCCTCCGCCTGCTGGCAGAGTGGGTCCTGGTTTAAGTATAGGCCAAAGGGCTGCTGCTTCTTTTTGGAGATCTTCTCCGTGGTCGTGCTGGAACTTTTGTAGATCCTCTGGTAATCTTATTTTAACCTTCTTCTGTTTGTAAGTAAATGATAGTCCTTGTGGGAACTCCCACCTATAAGGGATTGAGTCAAGTCTCAACAACTTAGCCAATTCTGAATAGGTGGCTCTCAGATCCAATAGCTGTTTAGGAATATCTCGGTAGATTTCCACCCTTTTCTCTTGTATCTCAATTGAGTTTTTGAAGTGTAGGCCTAATATTTTGTCTCTCTCCTCTCTTGATCTCAAAGCTATTAGACAGTCTCTAGATCTATCTTTTCTTACCAATCTTCCCAGTCGAAAAGCCGATACTATTTTAAAATCACTTTCTTCTTTTAAGCCCCAGAACTTTGAAAATTCTGTTGTCAAAAATCCAATCAAATCTTCTTGTTCGATTTCTGGGACCGCCCTAAGCCTAAGATTAGTCTCCCGGTTTTTCAGTTCCACCAAAGAGAGATAGGTTTGTTGGTCCCCTATCTGTTTATGCAGAGGCTTGACTTCTGCTTTAACTTCCTCAACCTCTTTTTTAGCTGATGTTGCAATTTCAACGGCTTCCCCTGCCAATTTACGGTTCTCTTCCGTTGCTCCTTGCAATTTTTCAATTGCTTGGGTGTGTTGGGACACCTGATCTGTCAATTTCTGGATCGAGGATGTAGCTTGGTCAATTTTTGTTGATTGGTTATCAATTTTTTGATTTAATGTTGACAATTGTTCCAAAACTTGTTTCAGTACTGCCTCTGCTCCTCCTGATGCCATATCTTCCTCTTCAGATTTTTCAGGCTTTTCACTTTCTACTTTTTGTGTTGCAAGCACAGCAGGCACTGATAGTCTACGTCCCTGAGTTAAAGTTGTTTGCAAAAGCTGTGCCTGCTTTTTTGCTTTTTCTTTTTCCTTAGCTTCCTTAGCTTTGGCTGCTCTTGTCTTTCCTGTACCACTCATCAGTCAATGTTCAAGGTCAGATATTGTAATCCCATGGGAAAGACAAGTCCAAATTTATAAACAGTCTGGAGAAAGAAAGTAAGCAAAAAAACTTTTCCCAGGCCTTTGTTATCCAATGTCCTCTAGGGGGAGTGCCACCAAAAGTTAGTAAGAAGAAGGTAACTTTTCCGCCATTAAAGTTTCCGTTTTCAAAAACAATTTTAAAAGCAAATTAGTTCCAAAACACTAAGAAAAAAGTCCTGCAGAGCACTTTAAAACGTTTAACAATGTTCCAACAAGGTGTCTGCAATTGTATCCACTCAAACTAAGTAAGCCCAAAAGTTGCACTTCAGTCACAAAAGTATCTGGAAGTTTGTAACAGTTCCGCAGTCAAGCAACTTCACCCGGCCACCCGAAGATTTGGGGTTAGAGTCTTCCCTCGCCCCATGGGGGACCGCTCCAAGTCCAATTTAAACTGTATTTTTTCTTCCTTTAAGAATAGAATTTCAAGTGTGCACGAAAGTCCCACTTTAAAGCCTTAAAGCTTCCCTGTTCACAGCGCTTTCCGCTCTTTAAACAGTCTGCTTTGATCTTATAAGCAGTGCCGGAAGACGGACTTCCTCTTTCTCGTCTCCCGGTTTCAGCCAAATTTCTTCAAGTTATTGTAGCAAATCTTAAGTCCTTACTCACGGGTTTGCTGTTTCAGAGTAGTATTTTTTGGAAGAAAGGTCAGCGCTCATCCGTGACAGCCGCGCGGCTTCGCCTCCGCAGAAAGAGCGATGAACTCACAGCACCGCTCCCCCTCCTTCACTCCGGAGCCCCTTACGGGGTCCCTTCCGCGAATTTGGGGTCGCTCCAGGTGCCCGCCGAGTCCCACGGCCACGGACTCTCTCTGTCCGTGGTTTTTCTTGATGGGTTGCCGCTGCGCCGTAGCGAAACAACCCTTTTCTGCGGTGCCCCTCTTCAGAGCTCGAAGAGGTCCGCCATCACGGTTTCGCGCCGCCTCCGGAAGTCCTATCTAGACCATCTAGAGAGCCAGAAGTTTGCCACCCCTGAGTAAAAGGAATAGGAATAAAATATTGCTCATAATCTATCAGACACTTTATTAACTCCAACACCACTAAATACCTGGAGAGAAAAAAAAAAAAACCTTAAGTTTTAACTGGCACCTAAATGCTAATGTGCCAACACTTCCTGATTTGTTGGGGGGGGGGAGTTCCACAACTGCAAAACTACAGTAGTCTCATGATCACTTCTGTCTTTCAAAAACCTCATTTACAATGCAACACTGAAAGCTAAGAAACTAGTTTCAAGTATTATCAGATCATTTTACAACTTGAAAACTAGCTATATGAAACATTAGCGGGCACATATAGAATCAGCTATGGAAGAGAAGGACTTTGTTACATCTGTAGTTGGAAATGCCCTATGCTGAAACAAATTTTGAACAAAGCTCATCTCTGAAATGACTAATTACATGTTATCATTTTACTGTAGCCCTGAAACAATGGCTTCTTAGACTGAAATCCTATATCCACTTTAAGAGGACTGCCTTCTATGTGTGGTTGTGTATGTGTGGTTGTGCTATTGAGGGAAACCATCGTTTTATGAACACCTACTGTACAGTGCAATCTTATACATGCCTACTCAGAAGTATGCCCAACTGAATGCAATGGGACTTGCTCCCAAGTAATTGGGTACAGCAAGGACAGGGAACCTTTTTCAGCCCAAGGGATTTATTCCCTCATCGGCAAGCTTCCTGCAGTTGCATGTGAGGAGGACCTAAGGAAATGTGGGTGGGTTTTCTACACACATTTCTCCATCCAAGCAAACAGGAGGAATTATCACAGTTCAAGGATATATTCCAGTCAACAAAAGGACTTAAGGCATGCCTGCAGCAGAGTTAGTGAGGCGTGTGGTCTGAGGAGGGTCCTAAAGGCTAGGCAGCCACATTCAGCCCCCAGGGGCATATAAGCTTCACTATATAATTCTTTTTGTATTGCAGCACTTACCCATTTACTGTTGCCAGAACTTAACAACATAAGGTTTGATATTAACCGTTCAAAGAAGCTTTCATAAAGAGTGGTCTTTCAGTCATCTCTTTCAAGGCAGACAGGACCAGTTAATCACCTTTGGGGCCAAACAAAAGAAGATAGACAAAGGTCAGACATACAGGCAGGCAGCCACACAACTTATCATCATCATCAGGCTGAAACAATCAACACTCAGCCAAACAGATGTGATTACAGACAGTAGTACTATATACACAATATGGAATCCAATCAGAGCATGCAGATGTTTTGCAAATAAGTCACACAGGGCTGGTTCAGATACCCATCTTGAAGGATGAGATGGAGAACTCTTGCACAAGCTGAAAAAAACTCTACAAGCCATTAGTGCACCAGTGTAAACTCTTGTGATTTTTCTTCCTTGCTCATGGCAGGGGCGCCAGCATACAATCAACCTACCCACTTCAACCAGCAAGCCCCTGTCAGCTTCTTCCTCAGAAAAGCTTGGCGTTGAATGAGTGTGCCAGATTGCATATTTATTCTGCAAAATATAACTTGGATTCTACTTGACACAGAATTTGTATTGTTGAGGCCGACAAAAATTAAGTTTAAGTAATCATCATAGATCATATAAATCCCTGGAGCATTATGCTATATGTACTCAGTTTAGGCAGGTATGTTTTGGGGTACTGAATTTTAATATATGGTGCAGAAATGATATCATACTCCTACGAGAAGAAACAATGGAAATGAACATTGGAAAGATAGTCATATCTATTTAATTTACCTTTTCAAATGCATGTAAATGTGAACATTTAGAGACAATTATAATGGTAAAATCAAATTTTGTGTCAATGTCAAATTTTACATGGGATACTTCTTAGGGTTCTTTTTTTATAAAGCTTTGTAAACTTTTGCCATGCTAATAATCTCATCAACTAGGAAATGCTTGTCCCCAATACGAAGATCAGGTGCATAGCATGTCTCCTGACAAAGAACATTCTCCTCCTCCCCCCCACCAAAAAAAAATCAAATTAGTACTTCTTTCATTCTACCCACTGAAACTAATCTGCACCTGTGAGTTTTACTTTGAGAAGGGGACGGGCAACTATCAGGAAACACACTAAAGAGTTAGATACTAGTTAAGAAGTGGAACATTCAGACAAGAGGATTCATGCAAATCTTTTAACAGCACCCAAGAAGCATGAGGAAAATAGAGAGAGTGAAGGAATCACTATTACATCAAAAAGGTTCTTCAGGCTGGAGTGGGGGAAGGGATGGTAAATTGGAATGTGAGGACCCTTTGTAATTGTGTTTATACACTGAAAATCAATACAACTTCTTATTTTTTAAAAAAGGGGTTAATCAGAGAAACTGCTGCTAAAGATGAGAAAGATAACAACACACCAATAACATGGCACTATCACAGTGCATACTGATGTCACACTATATTAGAACTGCTGCCCTAGCAGTTCAAAAGCACACTAGTGCAAATAGATAAACAGGTACTTTTGCAGCAGGAAGCTAAACAGCATTTCTGTGCGCTCTGGTTTCCGACAGTGTTCCACTGCACCAGAAGCAGTTTAGTCCTACTGACCACATGACCCGGAAAGCTGTCTGTGGACAAACGCCAGCTCCCTTGGCCTGAAAGCGAGATGAGTGCTGCAACCCCACAGTTGCCTTTGGCTGGAATTAACTGTCCAGGGGTCATTCTTTACCTTATATTAGTTACAGCATCACATTCTTCACTAATAACCATTTTATCCCCCTACAGGACAGCTGCATATTCCTACATTGCAGGGGGTTGGACTAGATGATCCTTGGGGTCCCTTCCAGCTCTATGACTCCATAAAACCAATTCCTGAGTATTATGAATTACAAAGCTTGCTGCAGATTTTAATTTTTATATAATTTGCACATGCAATTAATTTTGTATGCCAAGTTAGATTCAGCTTATTTATTCATGCCCAATCCAAATAACTTTATTAATGCTACATTATAAAACATGTCTGAGTGGTTTAAAATGCCAACCCTTTCCAAAAGCCTGAGAAAAGAGGTGTGTCTTCTGCTGCCAATGAAAAGTCAACAATATGAGGACTCAGTGCACCCCAGGAGAGGTTGTTGATTTTGTGGGCTCAGAATGAAAAGTAACTCTACTTGATATTTTGGAAATATGTTATAGTTAAATATGCGTCTATGCAGTAATTAAAATATGTACAATCGATGGGAAATGAAGAAGGGGAACAAATTAATGATAAATGTTAAAATATTTTAAGTACTGAAATGGAATTAGGAAATGCATGTTACACTGAGCAGAGAGTAAGGGAGGGGAGAAAAACATCATGAATGCAGGGTGGGAAGTCAACTTTTAAATTTGTATTTAATATGAATTAATTTGATGTTAATGTGTTAATTTTTTAGAAAAGCAATAAAAATTAATTGCCCATGAGAGGTTGTTGAAGCAAGGAGCCACCACATGTGTCAGCTTTGCTACAAGACTTGTTTGTCACACTTCCAATTGTTATCTTGAAGCATTTCCCACATATTCCCATAAGAGCTATAGGTAGTGGACAAAGTGGACCTATAGGTCATCCTCATTAGAACATACTCAGGGTGCAGTACAATATTTTAATCATGTTTGCCTCTTCCAATTTCAACATAACTTCTCCCTAATAGAATTCCAGGCTTAATAATTTCAGGAGCCTACTGAAGCTACTAAGAATAAACAAAATGTTCCCGCAAAATCAAATACTTTTTTCAGGCTCTCATACGCATACTTTTCATAAGGTATGTGACAGTAAGAAACTTTGTCAAGAGGGCTGGAAATGCATCTTTTAAAAAAAAAAAAAGAATTTAGCTTCACTTCACAAAAGAATTCCACAGCTTGTCAATAACTTAAATTCTCTGCACAAAATTCCTTTTGGATACGACTAAACAAAAACTAAATTCTAACAACGATTTTCTTCTGATTCTCTACCCAATTTAGTTGTACTGTAATTCACAAGCCCTTCTAGCTTCCCCTGAAAGCAGCCAGTTTATGAAACACTGGCCAGAAAAGCCCCTTCGAAAGCTGAAGTGTGACAAACACTTTGCAGTCTTCAACAGTTTCAGTGCCAGAGAGAAACGAACAGAAAACTTGACAAGCCCTGCGCATTTGCTCTCCCGGTTCATCTTTGGACCTGAAGTTTTCCACAGCGCTAATTCGGTGAGATCTATTCAGATGTTTGTTAGGAGAGCTTTCCATGAAACCGCAAGCCATTATTCCTCGCCTCTGCCAGGGTGAAAATCCATCTACCATCGATCCTTCTCTAACAAGAACATTCTATAGCAAACACCCGCAGCTTTCTAAAAGGAAAGGGAAATGCTGATCGACAACCTCCTCCTCCTGCTCCTTCCCCCAGCGCGCAGAGCAGCCCCTCCGAGCTCATCCGGAGCAACTTTATCTCCACAGCATCGCCGCAAAGTCTCGCCGCTTTCGGAAAGCGGACGCATCCGAGGGCTGCTGCAAAGCAGAAGCACCGCAGCGGGCGGCGGCATCGCCGGCTCCCCGGCTCCCGTCCAAAGCAGCCCGAGGCCGGGTCTCCTCGCTGCCTCTATTTACTGAATTTCCAGCCCGCCCTTCACCCGAGGTCCACACGCCCAAGTCGGGATGGAGTCCCCTAAGTCGGCGGGGCTCTTCTCCGTGGCATCCCCGGCACCGACAAGAACCTGGCAGCGGCTGCAAAACCCCGAGAGGATTCTTTTGGGGGAGGGAAAGAGAGCCCCGAAATTCACCCCAGTCGGAAGTTTGTTCTTGTTGTTGCCCCTCCTCCTCCCGTCCCAGAAAGGTTTTTGCGGCAGCAGCAGCGGCGGCCCTCCCCTCCTCCGCCGAGCCGGTTTCCCGGCGGGGGTGGGCGAGCCTCTGAGGGAAGCAAGGGCGACCGAAAGAGCCCAAACAACTCCCAAGTCAACTCTCCCTGGGGCGACACGCGGCGGCCCTGAGGGACAGCGCCCCCGGCGGAGGAGGAGGAGGAGCAGCCCCGGCCCGCTTCTTACCGGCGGCCTCCGGCTCCCTCAGGGTGGCGGTTGACGACGGTGGCAGCAGCAGCAGCAGCAGCGGAGCCCCCCCTCGGGCCGCTTCCCTCTCCGCCGAAGGGACGGCGGCGCCGATGACGTTGGCGGTTCTGTTTTGCCAGGAGGGAGGGGGGCGGAGGGGGAGGAGGAGATGGAGCGGCGGCCAGGCGGGACAAGTGCGCAGGCGCGCGCCCAGGCACCAGCCCCGCCCCGCCCGCAAAAAGGGCGCGACCGGCGGGCCCCGAACGGGGGGGGGGGGGCGCGCTGGGACAGGCAGGGCCGGCTCGTCCGCGCCCCTCTTCTCCCTCGATGGGCTCGCCCGCGCTGCCAATGAGGGGCTCCGGCCCTCGGAGCCTTTCGCGGGCCGGAGCCCAGCGTCCCGTCAGCGCGCCAGTTAAGCTGAGCCACCAGAATGTGGCCTCTGGATCTCACCTGACAGGCCGCCTCAGAGTGGCCAGTTCCCTCCTCCCCGAATTTTAAATTTATTTTTAAGAAGAAAAAGCCCCGGTTGGATGACGTTTGTAATGTGTGAAGTGCAGGTGTTTGTGCTGCTCCCTTTTTTTTTTTTAACCAAACCAGCTTTACCATTATTATTTATTTCATTTGTATAACCACCCTTCATCCATAGATCTCAGGGCGGTTCACAGCATGAAAACAAGATTAAAACAAAATACGTTATATATAACATGAGCAAAAACAGAACAATATTTACAGAAATATTGTAAAATTAATGAATGTTAGAAGAATATTGGAATGGAGTTATATGCTTTTAGCAGAAGTGTTATTAAGAATTATATGAATATTAATTGTTAATGTGTTAAAGTGGAAAATTTGAAGTTAAATTGTGTTCGGATAAATTACAGAATAAAATTGAAGAAGAGGGAAAGGATTTGTTGAATTAGTAAATTTGAACTAGAATACAAAAAAGGGAGGTGCGAGGAAGTCGAGGAAATAAGCAAATGAAAGATATAGATAAGAAATTTGGGTGTGTGTTTAAATGTTTTTGTTTTCTTTTTGTTGTATTGTTGTATTCTTTTTTATTACTGTCTCTCCTTTTATAATTATAAAATATCTAATAAATATTTTTTTAAAAAAAAAGAACAATAACACCTTGCACCCCAAAAGCACATTGAAAAGAGCAGAGGATGTTTTACTGGTGACAGACCACAATCCTGGGGCCGCCCAACACATTTTGGTGCCTGAGAACCACAAAATGGCACCACAACCCCACCTGCCAGGGAAGAAAAGGGGAGCGAAGATCTGCCAGGTGAAGGAGGGCACCTCCTGGTCACCAAGAGGCAGCATTGACGGGGAATGCCAAGGGGGCAGCAGATCCCGTCTGCAAGTCATGGGTGGCCCTGCCCTGCCACAATCCCAAGGCCGCTTTTCAAACATGACATTTTCCTGGTGGTTGGGGGACATGCAAACCACTGTGTGCCTTGAGAGGTGAAGATGAGACAAGGCAAAAGGCAAAGACTTCCCAATAGCTACAACATCCAGCAAAATAGAGCCCTGCATGGTCTTCCAAGAAAACTGAACAGTCTGATTACCGTATTTTTTGCTCTATAAGACTCACTTTTTCACTCCTAAAAAGTAAGGGGAAATGTGTGTGCGTCTTATGGAGCGAGTGCAGGCTGCGCAGCTATCCCAGAAGCCAGAACAGCAAGAGGGATCGCTGCTTTCACTGCGCAGTGATCCCTCTTGTTGTTCTGGCTTCTGAGATTCAGGATATATTTTTTTCTTGTTTTCCTCCTCCAAAAACTAGGTGCGTCTTATGGTCTGGTGCGTCTTATAGAGCGAAAAATACGGTAATTAACATGGTTTGATTTTCCTACACCAGTGTGGACAACAGCCTAAGGAAATCATCTTGGATGAAGCAACAGCCAAGTGTACTAGCTTCTTTCTAAATCCTATTGCAAATCACTTTCCATGGAGATTTATTTTGTGTAGGAAAAACTTAGTGCATGACACAACCCCTCTGCCTTTCAGCAAACGCAATGCTCTCACTAAATATTTCCTAATAACCTATAGCCTATTTCACATATATATATTTAACAATAATTATATCCAGCCACATACAGCACTCAAGGCGGATTGTTAAAACAATCATATTAATATTTAACAACAAAAAAGCAAACAATAAACAACAAAGATAGCACATAACTTGGCTGTTGAAGCATTCCTGCCAGTAGGACCTTCTGCTGGCATTCCAGGGGGCGTCTGCTGGTGTAGAAGCACCCAGCCCCCTTAGCAGGGTTGCGCTTCCTCTATGCAAATGCTCCTCAGCCAGCAAATCTTTTGAGTTTAGGATTTCTCTCTCTCCTGGTATGCTTGTAAGTACTTCCCTTGTTTGGCTGCATTTATTCTCGGAACTGTGAGTATAATCTGACATGACAGTAATTTTGTTTCTTTTGCTGTGTTATGGCAAATAAATAAAAAAATGATAAGCTATGAATTATTGGAACAGAATCAGAGTTTAGGATTTTTTTCCACTAAATAGAATAAATTAAAATTTTCTTTTTTACTTAAGCTCCAGTCTCCACTACACCGGATTCAAAATATTAGCGTAAGAAATTACAATTCAATTATATCATTTGTAATTATTACATATACATATTTTAATTGTATAGCAATTATAGATTAACATTACTTTTCTCCAGACAGTGCCCAGTACCACTTCACTGGTGCCCTTTAAAAGACCCACCAGTCATTCATTAGACTGGCAGTTGGAGATGCCACAACTTTTTTGTAAAATGTTTAAATAGCCAAGACTTCAGTTCCTCAAGAAGGAAATATATTGGGATGGGCTCTTTGACTATAAAACATTGATCCTGTTAAAGCTGCCTCTTAAATTACATTAAAATTCTGTGAATTTAAGCAGGTTCTTAACAGACTGACAACCTTCATCACAATCTCTGACCCAAAGAGACCAATATTTTAAACACATGGGGATGGGGAAAAATAGTTTGCCTCACTACTCACTCTCACTTTAAACAGGTTTTTCTTATATTGCTTCATCCAGATTAAACAGAATTTGTTCCTGTAAAACAAGCTGTTGAGAGGACATGGTTTCTTTCTACTCCCACCATGCAGCTTAAGACAACAGGATGCCATCGCCCAAATCAGAATCACTTATGAGTGACAGGCAATCTCAGAAACTGCTATTTATCACAGTAAGCTGATTTGCCATGGCTGTTAGGAGCAGATAGAAGATAAAGACTTTGAATGGGGTGTTAGGGGAGAGAGTAGTACCTCTGCTGGGGGACACATCATGCTTCTGGGGTAGTTTGTCCACCTTTGGTTCCCACCCTGCACTCAGCTCTCACTTGTGGCTCCTAGAAGCTGTCAACATACGACAGCAGCCACACCCTGGGAATGGCTTTGGCTGGCTGGCTAAACTAGGCGAGGGGGGCTGATAAGTCTCGAATCCTTGGTGAGTTAGGGACAGTATGCAAAGACTGGCTCCAGTGGATTGAGCAGACAAGACCAAGTGGTCCAACAGTCAAGAATGTGGTTTCTGCATATGCTGCAGAGGGAAGTGAGGGGCACATAGGGCTCGCCAACCCGGGAAAGTAGCCCATCTAAGAGAATGAGAACACTAATCTGAAATCTCCACTGCCTTGCAGGACATCTTCGGAAGAGGAAAGGGCTAAGGAGTAAACTCTACACAAATCCAGAGTGGAGTCCTTAAGATGGTTGGATGGTGCCTTGTATGCCTCCTTTTGGCAACTCCTGCAGTTAAGCTGGTGCCCAAGTATCGCTCTGTTTTCCTTTGGACCACATCAGCGAGGCCAAGAACGGGGGTCTTGTTTGGGCAGCCCAGGACCCCCATACACATTGCCCAGGCTTGCACCCCGGGCAGATCACTTCATAGTGGTTTGACTTTACCCCAAGAGAGAGAGATGCATGACAGCAACAACAAAGAACACACCAGCATGTTCATGAGCTAGTGGATGCAGATATCTGATTTTTCTGTGGTTTTGTGCACATTAATCCACACATTAGCATGATGAACTCTGTATCAATGTTTTCTGTTCACACTAGCAGGCACTGCTTGATGGGATGTATTCACATTGTGTGTTGTGTGTTGTCCCCTCCCCTCAGTTACTACCTTTTCACACACACACACCCCCCCCCAAAAATCAGAAACTTGAGATCCATTGTGAGCATGCACATAGGTATTTGTTTAGTTGTGCCTGTGGACAATTTTCTATTTTTGCAATACAAGTATTCCCACAGACCAGATTTGCACAAAACAGTGGGCAATAAAATGATGGGGGTGGGGTGTGTGTGAGATGCCTGCCTCATCAGTAGCCACCCTCTCTGAGTTCCATAAACCTGAGCTCCACTGTGGGCACATGCTTAGGTATGTCTTGACATGTATTTTCATGTGTGTGTCATGCCAGCCCCACCAGCAGCCCACTAAGAAGTGCCTCACACAGGGAGCATGCTGGAATTGCTCCCAGCAAAATATCACCACACAGATGAAAAACACATGCACACTTTGATACAATGCCGTTCAGTACACCTGTAATTGGGTGACATGCAATTACATATATATATTTTTCCCTTGACCACATTATCCATGGATTGGGAAAAACTGAATTAAATGAGCAAAGTTATCATGAAAAAACAGCCTGTGCATGTGACCCTTAAACTGTTAAATATTACAACTTTGTATTATGGACTAGAGTTAGACACCACCCTTTGGACTTTAATTTGCTCACCATTTTCAGTTGTGCTTTCTTCCAAGCCAGTGATAAGGAAACATGTTTGTTTGCCTGCAGTAGGAAGTAAGGGTTTGCTTATTTTGCAGTTATTGTGATGAGTATAGCAGGATTGGATGTTTATTGCCAAAGCGTGATTTGAAGGGATAATTTAAAGTAATATGAAAAAAACATATATATCCTTTACTCTCATAGTGACTATTTCCCCCTCTTTTTTTAGTACCTTATGGCAAAGGATGAAAACAGCCCTAGAAGAATAGAAACAGTGCTGTGCCCACTTACAGTTACCTGGCTGGCTGGCCGGCTACCCAGGCTACAACTCAGAGCTAATTTCTGAGGTTCCCAATGTGTGCAATCCCTTTTTCGTGGATTTCATGGTTTCTGGAGAGAAAATCCAGCCCCAGCAACCAGGGGGGAAATCCAACTGTTTTCCACAATTAGTTTCCAATCACTTAGTTAGTCCTTTATATAGCAACTAGTTAACTGATTTTCCATTGACTGTCCAACCAGAAGGAAAATCCTAAAGGTCAGGAACAAACCTAAAAGAACTAACAAAATTAAAAGCCTCAAACGGGCTAAAAAAATAATATTCTGTTCAACGTACATCATGGGCTAGGTTAAGTTAACACACTCTTTGCAGGGGAGAGTGTGAATAAAGGTTACTGTCCTTCCCTTCTTCTGGCCTGGCCCTCACAGCCTCTCCACTAGGGAGTGGAGGGTGGGAACTGCGTGGCACCATGTGCCTCCCCCACTCCAGAAAAATACCCAGCCTAGGAATGTGGCTGCTCTGTCTAATAAGCACAGCTGGCTACATGGTTGCACGGCTTTCAGCCCTTCACTAGAACCCCCCAGATCCAGCAATATCACATTTTATTTTACTGTAGGTATAAACTTACTTTGCACCCTGCAGTATTACAGAAGCTGAAAAGGGGTTGGGTTGCCTGCCCTTTAAGTATCAGAGAACTGTACTGTATTTATAATATAACCTGATGGATGAATGAAATTTATGGGTAGTTCTGTTTTGGTTTTTTAAATTGGACCTTAAATTGTGATCCTGACAATTTAATTTAAGTATCCCATAACCTAAAAATACCACAGACTTACTATTTCCCCAACTGTAATTGTTTAGGACAAGTAATCAACATAATTCCAAAATTAAATTTGATTTTAAATTTGTATTTGTCCCATCAATGCAAAGTAAGCATTCTTATGTAAATTAGAGGTGGGATGCACACTAATCCCAATTTGATGAAACCTGATTTGAGGTTAGACCTGTGTAAAATAATTGGGCTTAATATTATGCACAGGGAGGCAATTGCTACAAAATAAAAACAATTTCAGACTTATTTACTAGAGGAAGTGCTCCTACAGTTACTTGTATGATTTTAAATTGCAATTTTTTAAAATGTAGCAGCTCTGCATGAACTCTTGGACTATTAGCAAGCTTTAAACTTTGTCATAAGACAAACCTACCTAAAATGTGCATTCTTTAAAATAGTTTTACATGGTTACATTTTTGTTATTTTTTAAACCATTCTGTGGATATTCAAACAAAATATATTGCTCAAAATAAACATTTCAATTTTGCTTCCCATACAGAGGAAATAATAGAATCATAGAATGGCAGAGTTGGAAGGGATCGTGAGGGTCATCTAGCCCAACCCCCTGCAATGCAGTAATTTCAACAAGATCATACACGACACCTATGCTTAAAAACCTGCAAGGAAGGAGAGTCCACCACCTCTCGTTGGAGCCTGTTCCACTGTCAAACTAAAATTTTACTATTTGTAAGTACCTAGTTTTTGATCCCCCACACACGCAAACCGTAGTGGCATTACATAAAAGTGGTGATGTTGCTTTATAAATAGTTTATATGTGTGAAATTTTGACCCACCAGTCTTACAGAGACAAAATTTGGAGCATAAGAGGAGTCCTGCTGGATCAGACCAAAGGCCTGTCTAGTCCAGCATCCTGTTCTCACTGTGGCCAACCGAATGCCCATGGGAAGCTCTCAAACAGGACTTGAGTGATTTTTAGTAGTTGGTATGCAGGATCATGCTGCCTCTGACAGTAGGATAGAAAATAGCTCTCAAGACTAGTACTCAGTTACAGTTTTTGTCTTCATGGATTTGTCCAATCCTCTTTTAAAGCCATCTAGGCTGATGGCCATCACTACATCTTGTGGGCATGGACTTGACAGTTTAGCTATGCACTGTGTGCTGTGTTCAAGCTCCTGTCTCAAGGGATATTAAGAGAAACGTAACTCACTTATTTCCTTCCTCTGTTGGGGTGTGAATATTATTAGTCAGCTTGTGTGAAATATATACTGGCTCTTTAGGTTGTGTGAGAGCTATTTCTCTGTGGTGCAATCCTATGCTGCTGCAGTTATAAGTAGAGTGGTACCTTGGGTTATAAACACTTCGGGTTACAGACTCCGCTAACCAGGAAGTAGTACCTCAGGTTAAGAACTTTGCCCCAGGATAAGAACATAAATCACGCGGCAGCAGCAACGGGAGGCTCCATTAGCTAAAGTGGTACCTCAGGTTAAGAACAGTTTCAGGTTAAGAACGGACCTCCCGAACAAATTAACTTCATAACCAGAGGCACCATTGTATAAGCACCAGATTCACATAGTGTGTGTCCTCATAACAGGCAAAAGTCAGGTGGGGAAAAGCCATGTAATAGAGCCTGCCCACATAATTCTGGCATTGACACATACTCTACCTGTTGGAGTTCACACAGTTCAAGTAGGTAGAATCATACAGGTGGAAGGGATCTTGGAGGTCATCTGGTCTAACCCTTTGCTCAATGCTGTATGCAGTTACAGCATCCCTGACACACGGCTTCCTGGCCTCAGCTCAAAATATCTCACCAAGTCCCAAGGCAGCCTACGCCATTGTCAAACAGCTTTTGATCATTAGGAGTTCACTCCTAGTGTTATTTATGCAGTTAAAGTACTTATGTTCTACCCCTAAATCACTGTAACTGCGAACAATGATGAAGAGGATTCTAGTAAATTATGGGGAAAGGAGGGAGATGTGTAGCATCATGTTTGAAAGAATTCTAACTGAGTTAAGTGGGGTTTACTTCTGAATTATTATACAAGATTACTGACTTACTCTGAGCTACGCTATGAAAAGCTGGAGTCAAGGGACTTGTTAAAGTCATGGAGCTTTGAGGAAATTCCTGCCTGAGGAGATTCCTGAGGAGATTTGAGGATTTTCTTCCTTTTTAAAAAAGCTGTTTATTTTAATTTTTCAGCTATAACAATGAAAAACAGAACTCCCTCCATCCTCAATAGTACACTGAGTTGGAGACAATTATAGTTCTGACTATACTAGAAAAGGTTAAATTTGGCAGTCACACTGTTTAAATAAAAGTGTCTTTCCATAGATTTCAATGGGACGCAGGTAGTCTTCATCCTTGTTCTTTTTGGAATGCATGAGAAATAAAACTGAACCATGTGGAAGGAACTGTGTCAGTCAGTTTACTGCCCCTTTGTATCCATATCTGTAGTCTTTTGTGACTTTTTTGTTACTATTAAATTTTTATTTTCTCATTGATTTTAAAACATTAACAACAGAACATTTCTTCTAGTAGCCAGTCCTAAACATGCTTGCTCTGGCTTCTGCTGGAGATGGAGAATGGTAGCAGAATGAACAATTCCCGATTAAACAAGAGAGCTCAATACAGCTCTGCTTTACCGACAACAATCTAGGTCACTTCCAAATTGCTATCACCACACCTAACCCTGATTGCAGGGCGCATGGATATGGGTCAGGTGTGAGGCATGGAGCTGAACCTACAGGTCTGGTCTGGCACACAAACACAAGATGTTAAAAATGGCAGTAACATTAAATGTTCTAATGCTAATGATGGGCAGCTGTAGGGTTTCACCAGAAGGTTTAGAAGAGAGAGTGATGCACAAAGGTTTAAGGTAGATAGCTGTGCTTCTCTGCCATGGCTGTTTATGTACAGTGAGTTCAGGTCATATGCACACAACACCATCAGCACATATACACCAACATGTTGGTGAGAGTTATGAGAAAACAGATGAGCTTTTTCTGAACACTCAGCAATAAAGCTTGCTAATACCAAGTTGATTCTGAAATTATCCAAGAAGAGCTCAAGCTTATTGACAGGAATAAGCCAGCAGTAGATCACATTAAGTAAGTGGACTTGGCGCTTTATTAGAAAGAACGGGATCTACACAGGAGTGTCAGACCTAATGAGCACAGCAACTCTTCTTTGGTAAGTCTTGCCCCTAGGAAGCAGCTGTGGCGACTGAAGGTCCCTACCTTCTCACAGCTGCCTAAGTCCCCTCCTCTCCAGGGTTCCCCCACAAGCAATCTGACATTGTGCCTGTGGTGCTAATTTATCCTCTGCCCTCTTCATACCTTTTCTGGTTCTGGGAAACTAGTGGGGAGGAAGCCTGTCGCAGCAGGAGAGGGAGACAACTGTGACTTCACCAGCTGGACTCATCTCTGCCTCTTGGCCTCCCGTATCCCACTCTCCTGCGTCAGCTCCTGATTCTAGACATCTCTCCAATCCTCAAGCTCTGAGCCTTATTTCCTTGCTGGTTCCTCCCACCATTTCTCTGCATCCCACCAGTCCCTGACTCTTATCCATGACTAACTATAAATACTGCAAATATGTGACAATATCATCCTTCCTTCCTTCTTTAATAAAGAAAGAGAAAGAAATAAAGAAGATTTAAATTCTCTGTGAACTTACTTAGATATACATATGCACAGGACCAGAATGCATATTACAGAATTTTAGAATAGGATGACAACAGGAATTTCTGCAGTGCTCTGAAACTTCTGTGAACTTTCAGAAATTACAGATGGATAGCTCTGTAATTACAACAGTAGAGGGCATCAGATTGTCAGCTGAGCACCCACAATTTGCTATGAAGTGGTGGACTTTTCAGGGCAATATGACAAAGACGATTAAATAGCTTAATTAAACATCCTGGCGTGGGGCTGATAAAGACCAAAATATTCTCTATTATATTATTACTATTACTAATTAAATTTATTAGATGTTGTAGCAGACCTACCACTTAATAAAAGGTAAAGGGACCCCTGACCATTAGGTCCAATCATGACCGACTCTGGGGTTGCGGCGCTCATCTCGCTTTATTGGCCGAGGGAGCCGGTGTACAGCTTCTGGGTCATGTGGCCAGCATGACTAAGCCACTTTTGGCAAACCAGAGCAGCACACAGAAACGCCGTTTACCTTCCCGCCAGAGCGGTACCTATTTATCTACTTGCACTTTGACGTGCTTTCGAACTGCTAGGTAGGCAGGAGCAGGGACTGAGCAACGGGAGCTCACCCTGTCACGGGGATTCGAACCGCCGACCTTCTGATAGGCAAGTCCTAGGCTCTGTGGTTTAACCCACAATGCCATCCCTACCACTTAATACCACCCATTAATAAGGCGGCGGATCCACTCCTGCTAACTGCCCCCCATTAAATATAGTGCACCCACAATTTACCACAGATCATCTAGTGGGGGACTTGTGTGAGGGAAAACCTAATGATTGGAGTCTCAAGCAGAAAATAAACAAACAATAAAAGTTTTATTAAACAAAAATTGTTTATGAAACAAAGTGGGTCAGGAAATTCATTTTTTCCAGGTAGACGTTAACTTGTTTACTTTATCTAACCCAGGCTTAAACACAACACTATAGGCGCAGCTCTTCTTGAACTTCAGTTACTAAAAATCAGTTGTTACGCTTCAGGTGGTAGGTGTTCAGGTTTCTAGAACAGAGAGTAAAATGCTCAACTCAGTTTCTGTCACTGAGATATTACCATTGAATACTTTCAACACCACGCCGCTTCCTTCACAGCTTCTCCTCCGTTGCCCACTCTCTTAGCCATCCCACCCCGGAGGTCTTCTAAATGAGGGTCCCCTCACCCCCTGGGGCTGGGCTGGGAGTCTTCTGGACCTAGAAGAACTCTCCCCTCCTGGCTAGACGGACACCCAGGGAGGCTGTCATCCCCCCAGGACCTCCCTCTCCCGGCTCAGACTCAGCCCTCCCAGGACACTCCTGTCTGTACAGTGGTACCTCGGGTTACAGACGCTTCAGGTTACAGACTACGCTAACCCAGATATATTATCTTGGGTGAGAACTTTGCTTCAGGATGAGAACAGAAATCGTGCAGCGGCAGCAGCAAGAGGCCCCATTAGCTAAAGTGGTGCTTCAGGTTAAGAACAGTTTTAGGTTAAGAACAGACCTCCGGAATTAATTAAGTACATAACCAGAGGTACCACTGTATTCCTTTTCCAGACCGTTAACCCGGTCTAAAACTGCATATAAAATATAACAAAAAACTTAGCCAAGGGGGTAGACTTACTCATTACTGTAAAGCTTAAATTAAAATAAGGGAATGAGTTATAAGGCTTTTAAAGATGAACAAGGGTTTTACTTCTGAATTCTGCACATGCTGTGTTTTCTTATTTTTAAGCACAATGGTTGTATCCATTGCTGCAATTCCACTAATGTGGCAGTCTGTCACTCATGCAGTGGAACTTCCCTCCTCCTCTTCCCTACGACCAGAGCTTTTTTTCTGCCAGAACGTGCTGGGGCGCAGTTCTAGCACCATTTTTTGGCCTTGCTTTGTCTAAGAATTCTGCTCACCCAGCAAAGGAAGTCCTTTGATCAGCAAGGTGTGCAGGATGGCAGCTGAAGCAGCCTGAGCAGGGGGAGTGGGGCGAGTGGTGAGCAGGAAGGTGCAGCTGAAGTGGCCTGAGCAGGGCAGGAGAGCAGCAAGGTGCACACAATGGTGACTGAAGCGGCCTGAATGGGTGGGTGGAGCATCTTGTCATGTGATTTCAGTTTCAAGATGGTGGCATCAGTGGTGTAGCGTGGGTTGTCAGCACCCGGGGCAAGGCAAGTAATTTGCGCCCCCCCCGCTGCACTGTCCCTCCCCCAGATAGTCCCTCGCTCTCTCTCCGTACCGCACCGCACGCCTGGCACCCCCCCCCTCCACAGTGGGCGGCGACCCCCGTGGCTCGGATCGGATTCGCACAGCCAGCACTGCAGTGAGAGTGAGTGAGTGGGCCAGGTAGGGGCAGAGAGCTGCGAGTGCGAGCGCCCCCCCCCAGATGTTGCGCCCGGTGCGGCCGGCCCCCCTGCACCCCCCACACTACGCCACTGGGTGGCATCAGCATCTGGGTTGGAGACCGAGGTGGTGTTCTGGCACCCTTTTTCCTAGAACAAAACACTGCCTACAACTCCATGCACACTTAAAATCTGCTCCGGAGGTGGAAGTGCCACAGGGTAAGTGAAACTTCCATTTGTGCAGCACTGGATGCAACCCAATGTAGAAATGATGCCCTTGTTACAACTTAAAGTTGTAGGGATGGGTTTTTAAGATTGTAATGTGGGGAATGACAGGTATCTTACAGGAAAAAAATTTAATCCGAAGATGTAACATTATTAAATTGTATGTTTTAATTTGTTGTGGAAGATTACATAGCACACTACTATTTCAGATATGGAATTTGCTGTTGAAATTTGAGGGCTAAATTTGGGCTGTAGAAATGAGAGTAAAAATATGATATTGAAATGTGCCTGAGGATTTATTAATGTTAAATCAGCACCTTAGCAAATCCAGGACAGAATTAATAGAATGTGACCATATAGATTTGGCTTCTCTAGCAATTATTTTGGTGTGCTGAACATTACACACATGCTTATCCCCATCTGGCAGTGTGGAAACAATTGTGACAATGCTTGCAGCACAGTCAGGACATAGAGGAAAAAAAATATACAATTACATGCAATGTGGATCCTCTTTGGGATTCTACTTTCTCCTTTCTAGGTTGCAGCCAGAAGCATTGCAGGTGAATACAAAGAACAAGCCAGACAACACTGTTGGCCAAGGCAATGGTGATTAAAGCACAGTCAAGACCTCACAACAGAGGTGGTGATTTGTTCTGATGTGTGGTTCCTAAGGATGGGCTTCCTCAATGGTGCCGCTATACAATGCACAAAGTTCCCCTCCTCTATTGTCATAATTGACCACTACCCCAGCTATGCTAAGGAGACTGCTGGTTAGAGAGGGTTGCAATCAGTGGATTGATACGACTTGAAATATAATTAATTGACTATTGTATTTTCAGGGACTTTACCAGCCTATTCCCTTCCCACATTGTGGCAGCATAACTGCTAGACCAGGCATAGGCAAACTCGGCCCTCCAGATGTTTTGGGACTACAACTCCCATCATCTCTAGCTGACAGGACCAGTGGTCAGGGATGATGGGAGTTGTAGTCCCAAAACATCTGGAAGGCTGAGTTTGCCTATGCCTCTGCTAGACTTTTGATAGCCACATCTTAGGAAACAAAGCAGGGAGTGGGCTTTAAACCAGTCTTCCACATTTGTGTTTGTGAATAGAACTTGTATCCTAACCCCAGTTTAAAAAATTTTAAAGCACCCAGAACTACCATTCCCCCATACTGATTGTAAATTCCATTGTAGGCACATCCAGGATGTGTTCTGGGTCTGGGCGTGTGGACTTCCTTAATTCCAAATAGAGGCCATTGACTCACCTATGGGCATGACTCACCATTGACTCACCTACGACTACAGGACATATTGTGCAGAGGTGTGTAATTGCTTGTTCTGCTGTATGCTTGGGAGTTTATTTGGCATGTATATATGTGATGAGGTGAATAAACTGTTAGTGGGTCTGTGGCTGGGGGATAACTTTATGTTTGGAAATATCACCCATCAACACAAGTAATAACTCAATGTTGTGCCCACTCTGAGGCAGTGATGATGACAGTGGCAAATATTAAGTTTTATTCACAGTACAGTGGAACCTCGGTTTTTGAGCGTCTCGGAAGCCAAACAATTCAGAACCTGAACAACAAAAACCCGGAAGTGAATTCTTCTGTTTTCGAATGCGCTTCTGAAGTTTAACAGCTTCCAGGGTGCATTTCTCCATTTTCTCAATGGAATTTGCCGACTGCCCATTGCTCCTTGGTTGTCGAACATTTCAGAAGTCGAACAGTCTTCCGGAATGGATTACTTTTGATAACTGAGGTTCCACTGTATTGCCCATTGCTTTTACAAGTGGGTTGGGGCATCCTGCAATCTTGTCCAATAGAAACATTCTAAAGTTATATCCCTTATTGGCTTACCAGCTGGTCACTGAGTTACCCTCTCTCATGAGTCCAACTTTTCCTTTATGGCACGTAATCTAACTAGACTCTATGTATGCAGGTTCAGGGTGATTCCTCAGGCAATTACATGTTGCACCTTCTCTGCTGTTTCTTACCTAGGCTTTTGTGTTTAACCTTTGATATTTTGTTTCCTAGGTTGCCACCCTTAGCCTGGGTGTCACCATTGCCACAAAAGGGAAGGAGTGTTAATTATTGATACTGTTGCATGCCACCCCAATCTCCAAATGGTGCAAGATTCCAGGGGCCCCACCCATTTGGCATTTATCACAGAGCCCCTTCCTTTGTTCCCCTTACAACTCACCCCAAGGCTAGCCTGGCTATTATTTTAACACTTGCTAGATCCAGGGATGAGAGGGGTCTAGCACCCAGTTTAAGATGCACACACCCCAAACTTATGGCACTATCCTTTACTAGGTGATAGTTGCAAAGCAATTAGGAAAAAGCATTGTAGCATTGGCACAATAAAGCTACCTTCCCTGCCTCTACACTCCTCAATGTATTTTTTTCTGAGTTCCCTTTCTTGCTTTCCTTTCCTCTTTTGCCCTTCTTCATAGCCTTCTTAGTTTTCTTTCCTCCCTCTGTCCCCATGTATGTCCTCTTGGCTTTCTCAGGCATTAATTTGGTCCCGCAGTGATGGCTGATCATGCCCTCAACCCAGACAGTACAGAGGCACTGCTAGTGGGAAGTTTGCTTACCCAGGTAAAAGGTATTAATCCTGTTCCAAAGGGCTGTAATTTTTCCCAAAGAATCATGTTCATCACCTGTTCATCCATTTTTGTAATGGGCAGAAATCGCCTCTGTAACCCAGAGTACCTTAGGAAGTTTTGCCAGCTATGGCACTACCTGGTCAAAGTAGCCTTGCTTCAGCAATTCATGTCTTGGTAACCTCCTATGTGGACTACTGCAAAGTATTATGTGCGCTGTTGCTTTTTAAAATGTTCTGGAAATTTGTGTTGGTTCAGAAAGTAACCAACAGACTGCTGAGACTGGATTGTATGAATCACACCACTCTGGTGATCAAGCAGCTCCCCTGGCTCACAGCCAACGAGGGAATATCAAACACCTTCAATTGAACCTGGAAAAGGCCCTTTGCAGTTGTGACCAGGGTGCTTCATGGACTACCTCTCTCCACATGTACCTGTCTAATTGTTGGGATCTCCTTCAAAAGCTCATCTCAAATGGCCCTGCCAGGTAGGTAGAAGGGCATTTTCAGTGGTGGCTACCCAGCTGTGGAATGCTGACTCCAGAGTGGTGCCCTTTTTATTCTCTTAGGCCTGTTGGTGTCTCATAGCTTTAAGATGATTTTACCTTCTGTGACTTGTCTTTTAATGCGTCATGTATACTGTACTTCCAAAGCAAGCAAACAGAGCAGGGAAGTGATTTTCAAGTTTCTATTATTCTCCTTTTGGAAACTGCAGCTAGCTGTCAAACAAAGCATGTATGTCTCTTTTACACAAGGTACTCAAGAAGGAGAAGCTATTAGTTGACATTTTAATATCATTTCAGGCTGGGAAGCCATCTTTCAGACAGAAGAAATGCATGGATGCTTGTGCCATGGTTCAAGACTGGGGATGCTAGAAGCCATGGGATCTGAAATAAAGAGCAGTTGCTTTATCCTTTTGGCTATGCCTGGTATAGAGCGACATATGGGCAAGCTGGCAATGTTCATCCTAGTTATTAAAGCGCTACATGACTCTTTGTTGTTCATGATAGTAAGTTCAGTATGGCTCTGCACCTGAATCAGCACATGTAATCAATCTTTGCCACGGGAGCCTTGAGTCTTTTCCTACAGTAACTGCTGTTATTTTTAAGCTGCCTTTCTACTGGATCCTGCACTCGGGGTGACTTACCAGCAGTACAATAAAAAAGCGTAGCTACACACTCTGACGGGAATTGCAGTCCAAGCTCATGCATGTTGACCGGGTTTCACAAGTATGCGCTGTATTGCAGCCTGAAAGGAAAGCACTGAAAGTTAATCTCTACCTAGAAGGGGATTTTCTAAAATAAAGAGCATTTCATGGCAGCTCTTCAGCTGCATGCCGTTGTGGTTCTTTGCATTTCGGAACAATACTTCTACCACAGCTGGTAAACCAAGGTTTCCTCTGCTTCCCCCCTCACAGATTATATATATGTGTGTGTGCATATATATCCACCCCCCCCTCTATATCTCCACCCCCCTCCACCTATAAATGGAGGGCGAGGCCGCGGCGCCTGGCGGGCCCGCTCCGCCCCTCTTCTGCCGCCGAGCAGGAAGGGGCGGGCGGCTGCTGCCGGGCGAGCGAGCGATGCATTAGCGGCGGCGGCCCTGGAGGCGAGGCAGGGCTTTGCTGCTGAGGCGAGCGGAGAGGCGCCCAAGATGGCCCCTGCTGCAGAGGCGGCCGTGGCAGCAGCAGCGGGCCGGAGGGCGGAAGGGAAGGCCGCGGCCGGCCGGCTCCTGCTGCTGGTGGACAAGGAGGAGGAGGGCGCGACGGCCCCGTCCGTGGCCCGCAGCTGAGAGGAGCTGCCGCCGCCGCCACCGCCGTGAGGTAAGCGGAGTCTCCCCGGTGGGCGGGTGGCGGGGAACAATAGGGCGGAGGCTGCGGCCTTCTCCTCTCTTTGCCTTCCGGGCCGGCGGCGCCTCTACCTGGCCGGCCGGCGGGCCCGGCATGGCGGCCGGTGTCTCCGTGCGAGGCGCCCCAGCGGCCTCTTCCACCATTTCCCCTCCACTTCGCCGAAGCCTCGGTAGGCCTCAGGCTTCTGCCGGGCTCGCTTTCTGCCGTCCCCGCCCCCGCGGCTTCGGAAGAGGCCGGGAAATATTCCGGGGGCCGGGGGTCACACGCGGTCTCCACTCATCCCAGGGGTGTGGGGGGTATTCTTGGCGAGGGAATGGTGCGCGGGGGGTGGGGTGGGTGGAAGCCCTTGCCGGGTGGGATCCTCACTGACCCTCCGTGGGAATTACCTCTGACAGCTCAGCCTTAGGCATGTCTACTCAGAAGCGCTCCCGTTGAGTTCAGTGGGACTTACTCCCGAGTAAGCGTGTGGGGGTCGCACTCTAAACACACATATAGATCGGATCACAATGCACACGTCCATACTTCTAAGGAGAGAGCGCTGTCCCACCTGTTAAAAGATCACACATGCTATTATTCTGTGCTTCTGTTCCCTAAATGTAGCTTCTGTGTTCAGTGTCTGAAGCTTATTGGGTTCTGACATTGACCTCCCCATGATCTTTTGAACATTATCCCTGGAAGTAGTCACTGTACTCCAGGGAGGAAAGAAACCTTAAAAACACAGAACAAAGTGTAATTCTAAAAATTATTGGAGTACAAGTACCCCTACCTTCTGTATATTTATCATGTATGTAACTTTCAGTGTCATGGTTTCAGAGGATTGGACAAAAGTCTGCTTCCCAGGAAATGAAGGATCTGGTTTGGCTACCTGAAGCAAGCAAGCAAACCTTTTGTGTTCAGGGAGAGAGTTGATATTGAGCAGGAAGTGACATCTGCAAACAGTTCACCAAGAAGCCATGTAAAATTTCATTGCACAAAATGAAGGCTGTTTACTTTATTCCTCACCCATCTCTTCATAAACACAACTGTCACACTGTATTATTTTGGTAGAATAAATTGTGATTTAGTTATTTATTTTGACTTCTATCAGATAGTGTTTTGGTTATGAGAGAACACTGTGAATTGTGTTCATGAAAATTAACAGGAATTTGTATTTACTTACCTGGTCGCCACATGTGATGAAGATCACATAGAATTCATTATTTAAGGAATTTTTACTCCATTCTTTAGCTGAAAAGCCTTCTAGAATGGCTTACAAAGATCAGGATCAATATAGTCCCTGTACCCAGGATTATATTCTAAAATGATAATGTAAAAATGCATCCAAGGGAGTAAACAGAATGACAGGGCCTGAGGGACAGGTCAGTCTTCCTTTTCTCTGCTAGCTCAGCTTCCATCATTACTTGGTATTGAACCCCCATCATATTTAGCATGTATGAAAACATTATGTCCTGGTGGAATAAGGACAGATAAGTTGCTCTTTACTTCCTCCACCTGCTCAGGTTCTGTGCTGGCTGTAGGGAGTGAAATCCCTTCCACGCTTGACCAGCCCAGAAACCAAACAAGCTGGCAGAGGAGGATGCTGTGATCATTCCTCCTCTGCCAGACTTCTGCATTTTCCTGCAGGATCTGCAGAAAACAAAGCTCCTCCCTGCAGGTATAGAAAGTATAGAAAGGGGGTGCTGGTGGCAAAAGGACAAGGCGATCATTGGCTTTGCTACCAGCCCACCACATTTCTGTGCTGAAGGCACAACAGACAAAAGCCCGCTTTTGCACATGTAGCATATAAATCAATTGAGCTAATAGAAGAGGCAGATAAGTGCTCCATTCCTCTTCTGGCGCCTGCTACATTTCTAGTCCATGGTGGGTTTTTTTGTTCTTTTTACTAGCAGATAATGTCCCTTGTAGGAATGCGGGTGGCGCTGTGGTCTAAACCACTGAGCCTTGGGCTTGCCAATCGGAAGGTTGGCGGTTCAGGTGAGCTCCCGTTGTTCGGTACCAGCTCCTGCCAACATAGCGGTTCGAAAGCACGTCTAAGTGCAAGTAGATAAATAGGTACCATTCTGGCGGGAAGGTAAACAGCATTTCTGTGTGCTGCTCTGGTTTTGCCAGAAGCGGCTTAGTCATGCTGGCCACATGACCCGGAAAAACTGTCTGCAGACAAATGTCGGCTCCCTCAGCCAGTAAAGTGAGATGAGCGCCGCTACCCCAGAGTCGTTCATGATTGGACAGTTGTCAGGGGCCCTTTACCTTTTTTTAATGTCAACTCTTAAGGCTGTGTACCCAAAGGAAGCATTTGATTGGATGTGATGAAATCCTTTCTTGTAGGAGATACTGTACTAAAAGTGTTGGTCACCATACAGAACACTCTCTGGGTCTTTTGTTAGTGCTGGTGTTGCCTTAAGTAGGTTCTTTCATCCACCTGTATGGCAGAGCTTTCCCTGGGTAATATTTATATAAATTGTGATTACATGCAAAACAGTATGATTGCTGCAGCTCTACTCATTTCTGTTCATTGATCATGCCAGAAATAACATTCACTACTGTCATATTTGGCAATAATTTTGTCCTGGCTCATGGACAAATTACTGTGATGCTTGCAACATGCTCTTATGCATGTTTACTCAGAATCAAGTCCCACTGAATTCAGTAGGACCTGCGGTCAATTGAGTGTGCATAAATTGCAGTATTGGGACGCGGGTGGCGCTGTGGGTAAAACCCTCAGCGCCTAGGACTTGCCGATCGCATGGTCGGCGGTTCGAATCCCCGCGGTGGGGTGAGCTCCCATCGTTCAGTCCCAGCTTCTGCCCACCTAGCAGTTTGAAAGCACCCTTAAGTGCAACTAGATAAATAGGTACCGCTTTATAGCGGGAAGGTAAACGGTGTTTCCGTGTGCTGCGCTGGTGCAGGCTCGCCAGAGCAGCTTCGTCACGCTGGCCACGTGACCCGGAAGTGTCTTCGGACAGCGCTGGCCCCCGGCCTCTTAAGCGAGATGGGCGCGCAAGCCCAGAGTTGGTCACGACTGGCCCGTACAGGCAGGGGTACCTTTACCTTTACCTTTAAATTGCAGTATTACTGCATAGCAGGGGTGGGCAAGAGGTAGATTGGAAATTTGGTAGATTGGAACAGTTTTCTGACTTCCGTTTGTTGGAACAAAGATAGTTCCCCTGAATTTGGCTGACCCTGATGTGTGATAACTAGATGTATAGTTAGATTATGCCAATACTGTAGGTAATTTACTCCTTTCCCAAGCCATCGTCTTGCATATGTGCCTGGCTTTGGTTGGTGCACCTTTGGTTTCCAAAAAAAATTAAAACATAACCCATAAATCTAGTTTCCCATTCTTGCTATATTTTACGATGTTAAATTATCCAAATTTGTTGCCATGTCTTCATTATGAAGTAGTAATGTTCATTTACTAAACACACTTACAATCTAAAAATGATATTTTGTTGTTTATGTATGATAATGGTCATGTCTCCTCTACATGGTGGTTTCTAAACTCATGGTATAAATGTCCTTTGCTTATCACAATGGTGATCATCTTCAGTTTTCAACTCCCCACTTTTTTCAAACTGGAGAAATTAAAATCTCATTAGGCTACAGTCCTAGTCTCCTGGATGCTGGTGACTGGTGTTGGGAGTTAGAATGATGTGTAATTGTCTCTTTGCTTATGGAGAAGAATGCCACTGGTGGGTGATGTGATGTTGTTGTTGTTTAGTCGTTCAGTCGTGTCCGACTCTTCGTGACCCCATGGACCAGAGCACGCCAGGCACTTCTGTCTTCCACTGCCACCTGCAGTTTGGTCAGATTCATGTTTGTAGCTTCGAGAACACTGTCTAACCATCTCGTCCTCTGTTGTCCTCTTCTCCTTGTGCCCTCCAACTTTCCCAGCATCAGGGTCTTTCCAGGGAGTCTTCTCTTCTCATGAGGTGGCCAAAGTATTGGAGCCTCAGCTTCACGATCTGTCCTTCCAGTGAGCACTCAGGGCTGATTTCCTTAAGAATGGATGCGTTGGATCTTCTTGCAGTCCATGGGACTCTCAAGAGTCTCCTCCAGCACCATAATTCAAAAGCGTCAATTCTTCGGCGATCAGCCTTCTTTATGGTCCAGCTCTCACTTCCATACATCACTACTGGGAAAACCATAGCTTTTACTATACGGACCTTTGTTGGCAAGGTGATGGCTCTACTTTTTAAAATGCTATCTAGGTTTGCCATTGCTTTCCTCCCAAGAAGCAGGCGTCTCTTAATTTCGTGGCTGCTGTCACCATCTGCAGTGATCATGGAGCCCAAGAAAGTAAAATCTCTCACTGCCTCCATTTCCTCCCCTTCTATTTGCCAGGAGGTGATGGGACCAGTGGCCATGATCTTCGTTTTTTTGATGTTGAGCTTCAGACCATATTTTGCGCTCTCCTCTTTCACCCTCAATAAAAGGTTCTTTAATTCCTCCTCACTTTCTGCCATCAAGGTTGTGTCATCTGCATATCTGAGGTTGTTGATATTTCTTCCAGCAATCTTAATTCCGGCCAGGGATTCATCCAGCCCAGCCTTTCGCATGATGAATTCTGCATATAAGTTAAATAAGCAGGGAGACAAAATACAGCCTTGTCGTACTCCTTTCCCAATTTTGAACCAATCAGTTGTTCCATATCCAGTTCTAACTGTAGCTTCTTGTCCCACATAGAGATTTCTCAGGAGACAGATGAGGTGATCAGGCACTCCCATTTCTTTAAGAACTTGCCATAGTTTGCTGTGGTCGACACAGTCAAAGGCTTTTGCATAATCAATGAAGCAGAAGTAGATGTCTTTCTGGAACTCTCTAGCTTTCTCCATAATCCAGCGCATGTTTGCAATTTGGTCTCTGGTTCCTCTGCCTCTTCTAAATCCAGCTTGCACTTCTGGCCCTTCTGGGAGTTCTCGGTCCACATACTGCTTGAGCCTTCCTTGAAGAATTTTAAGCATAACCTTGCTAGCGTGTGAAATGAGTGCAATTGTGCGGTAGTTGGAGCATTCTTTAGCACTGCCCTTCTTTGGGATTGGGATGTAGACTGACCTTCTCCAATCTTCTGGCCACTGCTGAGTTTTCCAAACTTGCTGGCATATTGAGTGTAGCACCTTAACAGCATCATCTTTTAAAATTTTAAATAGTTCAGCTGGAATACCATCACTTCCACTGGCCTTGTTATTTGCAATGCTTTCTAAGGCCCATTTGACTTCACTCTCCAGGATGTCTGGCTCAAGGTCAGCAACCACACTACCTGGGGTGTACGAGCCATCCATATCTTTCTGGTATAGTTCCTCTGTGTATTCTTGCCACCTCTTCTTGATGTCTTCTGCTTCTGTTAGGTCCTTACCACTTTTGTCCTTTATTATGGTAATATTTGAACGAAATGTTCCTTTCATATCTCCAATTTTCTTGAACAGATCTCTGGTTCTTCCCATTCTGTTGTTTTCCTCTATTTCTTTGCATTGCTCATTTAAGAAGGCCTTCTTGTCTCTCCTTGCTATTTTTTGGAATTCTGCATTCAATTTCCTGTATCTTTCTCTATCTCCCTCGCATTTTGCTTGCCTTCTCTCCTCCGCTATTTGTAAGGCCTCACTGGACAGCCACTTTGCTTTCTTGCATTTCCTTTTCATTGGGATGGTTTTCGTTGCTGCCTCCTGTATAATGTTTCGAGCCTCCATCCATAGTTCTTCAGGCACTCTGTCCAGCAATTCTAAATCCTTAAACCTGTTCCTCACTTCCACTGTGTATTCATAAGGGATTTGGTTTAGATTGTATCTTACCGGCCCAGTGGTTTTTCCTACTTTCTTCAGTTTAAGCTTGAATTTTGCTATAAGAAGCTGATGATCTGAGCCACAGTCAGCTCCAGGTCTTGTTTTTGCTGACTGTATAGAGCTTCTCCATCTTTGGCTGCAGAGAATATAATCAATCTGATTTCGATGCTGCCCATCTGGTGATGTCCATGTGTAGAGCCGTCTCTTGTGTTGTTGGAAAAGAGTGTTTGTGATGACCAGCTTGTTCTCTTGACAGAACTCTATTAGCCTTTGCCCTGCTTCGTTTTGAATTCCAAGACCAAATTTGCCAGTTGTTCCTTTTATCTCTTGATTCCCTACTTTAGCATTCCAATCCCCTATAATGAGAAGAACATCCTTCTTTGGTGTCACTTCTATAAGGTGTTGTAAGTCTTCATAGAATTGGTCAATTTCAGTTTCTTCAGCACCAGTAGTTGGTGCATAAACTTGGATTACTGTGATGTTAAAAGGTCTGCCTTGGATTCGTATCGAGATCATTCTATCATTTTTGAGATTGCATCCCAGTACAGCTTTCGCCACTCTTTTGTTGACTATGAGGGCCACTCCATTTCTTTTACGGGTTTCTTGCCCACAGTAGTAGATATGATAGTCATCCGAACTGAATTCGCCCATTCCTGTCCATTTTAGTTCACTGATGCCCAGGATGTCAATGTTTATTCTTGTCATCTCATTTTTGACCACATCCAACTTACCCAGGTTCATGGTTCTTACATTCCAGGTTCCTATGCAATATTTTTCTTTACAGCATTGGACTTTCCTTTCGCTTCCATGCATATCCGCAACTGAGCGTCCTTTCGGCTTTGGCCCAGCCGCTTCATCAGCTCTGGATCTACTTGTACTTGTCCTCCGCTCTTCCCCAGTAGCATGTTGGATGCCTTCCGACCTGAGGGGCTCATCTTCCAGCGTCATAACTTTAATATACCTGTTGTCTTTGTCCATGGAGTTTTCTTGGCAGGGATACTGGAGTGGCTTGCCGATTCCTGCTCCAGGTGGATCACGTTTGGTCAAAACTCTCCACTATGACCTGTTCATCTTGGGTGCCCTGCTCGGCATAGTTCATAGCTTCTCTGAGTTCTTCAAGCCCCTTCGCCACAGCAAGGCAGTGATCCATGAAGGGGGGGTGATGTGATAAGACTGCCATATTTCACAGTAGCCAGTGAAATGGATTGTTTTGGGGCAGGGAACCAGAGGCTTTGAATTCACTGGATCCAAAGCCCCACAAATCCCTAAGGAGCCTCTGTTTGGAGCTGCTAGAGCAGAAAAGAAAGAAACCTTTCACCCCCATCTTTTGTCATGGCTGGCAGAAGCCAACAGGGCTTCTGAGTACCACTTTTGTGCTCAGGTCCCGGTTTTGGGGTTCCCACGGGTATCTTGTTGGCCACTGTGAGAACAGAATGCTGGACTAGATGGGCATTGGCCTGATACAACAGAAGTACTGTTGGTAGATGGGACTGTTGGGTTTCCATCAAATTCTGAATGAGGCTGCACTCTCCTGAAAGAGCAGGTGGGTAGCTTGGGGATGCTCCTTGAAGCAGTGCTCCTGTTTGATGTATGTGTGGCAAAGGATGCCTTTTTCCTGCTTCAGCTGGTACACCTACTACAACCCTTCCTGATAAAAGGCGGACCTTTCTGCAGTCATTTATTCTGTATTGACTTCTAGGTTAGATCACTATAACAAGCTGTATGTTGTGTCTGCCATTGAAAAGCATTTGGAAACTTCTGTTAGAGCAGAATGTTGATGGGAGCTTTGGTTCTATCACATTGGTTCTCTGTGATTTTTACTGATCTTGTCTTGGAAGCCCTTAATATATTGGGGTAGTTTAGGAACTTTCTCTTTGCATATGTTCCTCCCTACATTCTTAGATCTTTAAACCTCAGTAGGTACATTGGTGTCAACCGGAGAGAGGACATTTTCTATTGTGACGTATGCTATGGAGTACCTTGCTGCACCAGGTAGCTGTAGAGTGGTTAATTGTATAATTTTGCTGGCTCAGTTTTGTGCTGCTGCAATTTTTAAAACAGTTTGTATACTATTTTTAATGTCTACTGTATTTTTTTTAGAGACAGTTTGCTTTTATTCTGTATTCATTACAGTCTCCTCAGAAAAATGGGTGAGATAGAAAATGTAAAGGATTATAAACCTATAAAACAGCAGAGGGGAAAACAGCCCATCCTCAACAGCTGCATACATACCTCATATCCAGTTTTCTTAAATTTTTGTACATTTGTTGAAGGATAAAAACTATGTTTAAATCTAAATTTTTAAATTTTGATTTCATCCTATTTTCATTTGAACTTTTTTAAAAAATGACTATTTTTGCCTTGCCAAAATCCTTAAAAGCTGAGCCCAGAATTCAGACATTTCAAAACTAAAAATATCAATCTCTTCACAACTTCATAGGTTTTAACATAATATGATATGTCACATGATGGACTTACTTTAAATGTTAAAGTTAAGTTACAAAGTTTAAAATTTAAAAATGATTTAAAATTAATATGATTTTTTAAAAAATCTGAAAAATGTATTTATTATTTCCTATTTCTAAGAGCTACTTGAAACTTTCATCTTGGGATCTGAAAGCTACAGACAGCTTTCCAGGGTCACATGGCCAGCATTATTAAACTGCTTCTGGTGCAAGGAACACTGTGCCAAGTGCCAGATGCATGGAAATGCTGTTTGCCTTCCTGCCACAGTGGTACCTATTTATCTACTTGCACTGGTATGCTTTCAAACTGGCAGGAGCTGGAACAGAGCAATGGGAGCTTAACTCGTTGTGCAGATTTGAACTGCCAGCCTTCCAATCAGCAAGCCCAAGAGGCTAGCTGCAAGAACTTCAGAAGAAACAATTTGGATGAAGCGAATGCACATATTTCAAGGAAGGAGGGGGAGTAAAGACTGCTAACAGAAGAGATCTCTGATAAAACAAGACGAGTCGGAGGAACAAGTATGGATTATGAGAAGATACGCCAAGACTCGGTATGGCAAGGGGACTGATGACTGATGGGGGAGGGGGAAAAAAAACCTTTCCTTTCTTTCCTTATGTGGTTAAACAAGAATCCCCTCCCCTCACAAGTCAGAAATGTCGTTTTAAGGACTTAAACTGTGGATTTAAGGCTGTGTGGAGATAAACTTTCGAACCAAAGCATGTTTTAAGAAGAGCGTGGAATGTATAAGGGCTTTGGAATGACGCAGTTAAAAATGCCGTCGCCATATTGGGAAGTTCTGTCAGAGGTCTTGAGTCTGGGAGGAGAAAGAGAGAAATAGAGCTGTTTTTATATTGTGGGTGAAACTCCTCAGAAGGACTTAAGAGCGACAGTTTTGTAAGATTAAGGATGGAAAGAGCGATGTTATCTATGAAGGCGATGATATATGGAAACCATCTCTATTTGAGGATTGGAAGAACGGAAAACTTCACACAGGATTATTATTGGTGTTTATCGGCTTAAGGAGACTATCAGAAGAGATCATAAGGAAAAAAGAGAAAATATATGAACAAGATGTGATGTGGAAACAGCAAGATAAGACTGGATAGAATTATGAACTCTGTTTGGACTGAATTGGACTGATTTGGACATTAACGCAGTAGCAAGAAGATGATCAGAATCCCCCTTCGGATCTTGAAATATGGGTCCTCTCAACGAAATTTAAAATTCGGCTTTGTAATTCGGAATTTATGTGGTGTGATTTAATTTGATTTGATTGGCTGGTTAATAAAACTTATTTAAAAAGAAAAAGAGGCTCAGTGGTTTAGACCACAGCGCCACCTGTGTCGCTGGAGAACAGACTGGGAAAATTCTGCCTCTTGTACTTACCTCTCACACCTCAGTTAGATGGGGGAACGGAAGCTAGATAATGTTGTCATGGTGGTTCTTAAGTTGTTCAGGTCCCAACAGTTTCAAAGGTAAGAACCAGCACATTAAATTAAAACTGTGGTTAAATGGGTAACCAATAAAGATTGAACGACAAGAGCATTTGATGCATTTTACGTTCTTTTAAGTAGCAAATTAAGTTTAGATTGCCTTGTGTGTACAGTCATCCCCTCCCCCCACTTAATGTTCTGGGCCTCTGCGCATATAAGCGAAAATTGCAAAAGTGGGGAGAACCCTCTAAATGCCCAGTTTTTAATTAATATTAAAATTATTAATTAATTAATTAATTAATTAATTTTGTATACTGCCCTATACCCACAGGTCCCAGGGCGGTTCTTGCTCTCCAGCTCTCTCTCGCCCTCTCTCTACACACATCTCTTTGTTCAACTAGAGTTTAAGCCCTGGGGCTGGCTGAAGACTGGAGGACACTCAGAAAAGTGGCTGCTGCTGCGCTTCCTTGCACATCAGCTGTTAGGCGGGGAGGCTGAGCAGTCTAAACAAAGCCCTGCAGCACCTCCAGTCTCTTTGGGGCTTCCTCTGCCCTCGTTGACATCCTCTTTGGGCTCCAGAGAGGGTCTCTTCACAAGCCATGAGGACTCTCTCTCCCGCCATTTCCTGGTTTGAATTTATTCTTTTCTTTCCCAGCACTGTGCAGTCACACAGAAGTGGGAGCGATGCCTGCATTAATTTTTTTATTGGATTTTTTTTATCTTGTCAGTATATCAGGTTGGCTATTTTCTTTTTAATATTTATATTCCACTTCTCCAGGCAAAGCCTGTTCAAAGCAGTTTACAACAATGAGTTACAACTGTAAAAAAATACTCCAGGAAAAAAGATAAAATGCATTCAGAAACTTCCATACCATGTGATTAGCTCTCAGACTGGCATCCTTTATCAGTGCTGAATTGAAGTAGAGTTAAATGGGTCAATCTTGGGTGTATATCTACTCAGAATTGAGCCTCACTCATTTTCTATTACTGGGGAATGATCAGGAGCTCACCAAGTTAATGGCTAAATATCTCTAATTGGTTTTTTGTTGTCGAAATACATTGCAGGCATCTGATCTCCCTGGAGACTTAGAGATGTGACTTAGAGATAGACTGCTCTGCCTCCTTTCTGTTAGCAAATGTTTTCTGCCACTGGGGAAGTGGTAATTCTGTATTGATTTGTTTTGGATGTTTGTATGTGATGCTAATAAAAGGTTTGATAATGATGAAATTGAGCCTCACTGAGGTAAAGGAAGCTTACTCCCAAGTAACTGTATGGGACTGTAGCCTCAGGCACTTTCATGTGAATAAGTCCTATTCATAGAATCATAGAATCTTAGAGTTAGAAGGGTCTCAAGGCTCATCTAGTCCAACCCCCTGCAATGCAGCTAAAGCATCCATGACAGATGGCCATCCAGCCTCTGCTTAAAAACCTCCAAGGAAAGAGAGTCCACAACCTCTTGTGGGAGTCTGTTCCACTGCTGAACATCTCTTATGGTCAGAATTTTTTTTTCTGAATGTTTAGTTGGAATCTCCTTTGTTGTAAATTGAAGCCGCAAGAAGTAGGACTTCTTAGTAGAAATGTTTAGGACTGTGCTCTTGAGCAGCTTTCTAATTTGCAATTGCCTTTCCACCAGGAGTTTGCATTTAGAGCCAAATTAACAAATGATATAAGTGTGTAGACCACCACTGAGCCTCTTGGACTTGCTGTTTGAAAGGTTGGCAGATTGGATCTGCGTAATGGAATGAGCTCCCATTGCCCTGTCCCAGCTCCTGCCAACGTAGCAGTTTGAAAGCACACCAGTGCAAGTAGATAAAGAGGTACCGCTGTGGCGGGAAGGTAAACGGCATTTCTGTGCGCTCCGGTTTCCGTCATGGTGTCCCGTTGCACCAGAAGCGGTTGAGTCATGCTGGCTTCATGACCTGGAAAGCTGTCTGTGGACAAATGCCAGCTCCCTTGGCCTGAAAGCGAGATGAGTGCTGCAACCCTATAGTTGCCATTGACTGGACTTAAGCGTCTAGGGGCCTTTTACCTTTACAAGTGTACAAGAGACAAAATGCGGGCTGAATTCATATTAAATTGGCCCTCATTTATTATAAATGTAAAGGTACCCCTGATCGTTAGGTCCAGTCGTGGATGACTCTGGGGTTGCGTGCTCATCTTGCTCTGTAGGCTGAGGGAGCCAGCGTCATGTGGCCAGCATGACTAAGCCGCTTCTGGCAAACCAGAGCAGCGCACGGAAACACCGTTTACCTTCGTGCCAGAGTGGTACCTATTTATCTACTTGCACTTTGACGTGCTTTCGAACTACTAGGTGGGCAGGAGCTGGGACCGGGCAACGGGAGCTCACCCCGTCACGGGGATTCGAACCGCCGACCTTCTGATCGGCAAGCCCTAGGCTCTGTGGTTTAGACCACAGCGCCACCCGCGTCCCTTTCATTTATTATAACCACATTTTAATATACTACTTGGTTTTTCAATGTCTTAGTTAAGGTGGTAACTTCACAAATTTATTTATTTATTACCCACCCTTTACTCTAACACCCCAGCATTAAAACACAATATTAAAAGCAATCTGCAGCCATAGAAAGAAGATGTGTCCTAAAAATATATTTCAGGTGTCAAAAGCAAGAGTTAGGTGTGTCTTCAGCATTCTCCAAAAGCTGTATGATGAAGGTGCCAGACACACTTATTGAGAAAATCTGTACTGTATAGTCTGGGCTTCTAAACTGAGAATTTCCGTTGTATTAGCCTTGTTGATGTTTAAAAATGTGTAGAATAAAATATGTAGCATTTTTCAAGTATTTTAAAGAGGAAAGTGGTGAGCCACATATACATTAATCCTTCATCAGGCTTCGTCTTCTGAGGAGTAACTGGATCAATCTTTCCTATCATGCCGAGGATTGGAGGCATCCAGTAAAAGTGAAAGAGGTTTTTCCTGCTTCTCTCTATTTTTAAAGACAAATGCAAACTTGTGAGCGGTGTCAATCTCACATCACAAGTTATTTGTATACGACATTAAAACTTTGGGTGGGAGATACAGTGTCTCTCTTGCACCTAGCATGATGTAAGAGACCCCACCTTTTCTGCTGTGTGGAGAATTTGAGGGAAGTATATAGTACTTTGCTATGTGCTTCTAGGAGCAAATGGTGGCCAGAAAGAAAATTTGTCATCACCATTGGCAACTGCTTTTGTGGATTCCTGATCTGATACAATTGAGATTATTATGTTTGTTCTGTATCAGGTACTAGTATTCCTCGTGAAATGAGGCAGACACCTGAAAGAAAAGCCCGCAAAATGCTGTGATAAAAATGAAAATGTTGAACCTCCAGTTGACTTCTAAGGATGTAGAAGTACTGGCTTCAGAAAATTAAGATGACTGCACAATAGTCTGGATTTTATTTTTTAATTTCTTAAGAGAATCAGTTTTTAATATTTGACACAAGGAAGAAATCAAGCTGAAATGTAATCTGACATGCAGATGTTCAGTGATAAACTACATTAGCATTTCTACCAGAGATTTACTTTTTTGCCAACTAGAAAAAGTTTATTCTGTAAACCCACTGTGTTCTGCAGTCACTATTGGAATATGTAGCTAAATCTGGACATTCTATAATCCACCGCAATGTGATTTGAACTGGTTTGGGGGTTTTTTAGTGTAACTTTTAATTGAAAAATTTCCCCAGGCTAATTCAGATGCAATGCTAAATCATAGTGGGGAACTTCCAGGCCACAGATGTCAGGGCCTGGGCAGAGGAAGAAAGGTGGAGGCTGCCTCCCCATCCTGACCCTTCCAGGGAGGAGGAAGAGGAAGACAGTTTTGATTTACAACAGGAGGTTGAGGGAGGTCGCAGCTCAGAGGCAGATGAGGGGGAAAGTTGAGATATAATGGGAGAGGAGGAGGAGAAAACAGCTGACGGACAGAGTGTCTTTAGAAAGCATTCCAGACCCCCCCTCTCCCAGAACCCGGCAAGCCTGAAAGTAGGAGAGCAAAGAGCTCAAAGACAGAGGGGACGTAGCAGCCCCCTGGGGGAGACGAATGAGGAAGTGGGAGAGAGGGAGGTAGAGATTCACTCGGGACAACGCCATCATCCAAAAGGCTGGGTTCTATAGCCTCGCTCTGTAGATACTGAATAAAAATAGGACGGTAAGAAACATTCCCTTGGCTTTGTACATTCCTGGGCAACCAGCTGGGATTTGCTGGCAGCAGCCTGAGAAAAGACCTCATTATTCCTATGAGGCCTCTGAAATTGACCCTCCAGGCCATTTTGGGCAGATCATTCTGATCTTCCTCATGTTTGATGTGGTATGATTACAGGTGATTGATGGGTTCATTCCAGTCCCATCCTATTGCTGAAGGTGGCCTGTGTAGGGTTTGCCTCTTGGATCAGCCCCTCTGACTGGAAGTGATTCCTCACCCCTCCTTTAGCATTACAAGAGCATGCCTAGGTTAGCCTTAGGCTCATGTGCTCCTTCCTTCCTCCTGCAGTGTGACCATGAGGAAGAGTTTGGAAACTTTTCCTTCTGTTTTTGATTAACCGCAGCTTGTTGAGTTGCCCAAACCTGGGCAGACAAACTGGTTAACCTTAACTGCTTTATGGAACAATCCAACTTCACAACATAATTCCAAAATCAGGCTTGTTTAAGCAAACCATAGTTAAGTTTTAGTATTCAGCTGTAATTCTAGTACAGTGGTACCTCGGGTTACATACGCTTCAGGTTACAGACTCCGCTAACCCAGAAATATTACCTTGGGTTAAGAACTTTGCTTCAGGATGAGAACAGAAATCGTGTTCCGGCGGCGCGGCGGCAGCTAAGGTGGTGCTTCAGGTTAAGATTAGTTTCAGGTTAAGAATGGACCTCCGGAACGAATTAAGTTCTTAACCCGAGGTACCACTGTATTCAGTTTTAGCATTCAGATGTAATTGTAAACTGTGATTAATCTGAAATGGAAGCTTAAAATTGTTAAGGTTTTTGTTGTCAGCTTGTTGTTTATGCTGGCTCCTAAACATTGTCTTACTCAGAATTTTACTGCCCTGAAAAATGTGTAAGAAGACCAGAGTTGGGATATAAATTAATAAATGAATTAAGGGCAGCATATGAATCATAGTTCATAGAAATGGAGAGTTGGAAGGGACCTTCAAGGGTCATCTAGTCTGCAATGCAGAAAACTCATATGTGAAGATTATTACTGATTGTGTGGCATTAGTGCCACAGTTTTCTGGGGGCTGTTGTGTGAGATTAATGATTCTGGAAAACTGACAAAGTAGCTGTCATGCAGATGTGTTTCCAATAGATTACATTCCAAAATCCACAGTTGAGCTGTGTCTTTATTAGAGCCAACCCAAATATCACAAAATAATGAAGTAGTTTTTGATTTCTTCATTATTCACCATCAGGTTGGAAGCTCTGGTTGAATGTCAAGCAAACTGGCATGGGGAGAGAAACAAGCTCACTTGAAGGCGCAGCCTTTGTGGCTTCAGCATCAAGGCAACTTGTTTTTCTCTCCACTCTTTGTTTGCTTAGCATCTATCCTGAAGAACTCAAAAGCTTGCTAGATGTTTTGTCACACTTTGACTGCTATAAAGATGTTGTCTGACTGATGGCTTCCTTTCATTTTAATGGATTATATGTGATGTTTTTATCATAAGAACTGGCCCTTGGGGGTGAGAGTTTATTCTTTACTTTTACTGACATCTGCATGGTAGCCTGTTGTCTCTAGACTACCATGGTGGTACTGTCATTGTGAATTTTGGGTAGCCTTAAGATTTTAGACCAGTCTTCTCCAACCTGGGTCCTCCAAACATTTTGGACTAAAATGTCCATAATCTCTAACCACGGGTGACGTTGGCTGAGGCTGATAGGAGTTGTAGTTTAAAAGGTGACTAATATAAATTTATTGATTTCATTGGGTCTACTCTGAGAATGTTAGATATATTCACTAAGAAGACAATGTGGATTAAGAATAGCAAAGCAAACTTAAGTGATTTGAATGAGAATCCTAGGCCAAATCTTCCTACTCGCTTACTAAATGTTTGGCCTTTTTCGAACTTCATCCAAGCTACATAGTTTAAAAAAGAATTTCTAAGTTTCCTACAATGTCCTAACATGTAACATTTTTGGATAAAGTTCTTAATTACCTAATTGGTGCTATAGGCCAGGGTACTCTTGTCTACATCTGGAAAGTTAGACAGGAACAAAGGGGGAAATGAGTCACTCTGCAAACAACTTTTGGACCACATATTTTCCATCTTTTATTTTTTATTTTTTAAATAATATTTATTAAATGTTTAATAGTTACAAAAAGAAAAAAGAAAAAAAAAGAAAAGAAGAAACAATAAAAATTTAACAGACAATACATCAAAAAGAAAAAGAAAAAACAATACCACAGAACAACAAGAAAAAACTAAAACATTTAAAAACACGTCCAAATTTCATTTATTTATCTTTCATATGCTTGTTTCCTCGACTTCCTCGCGCCTCCCTTTTTTGTATTCTAGTTCAAATTAGCTGGTTCAACAAATCCTTTCCCTCTTTCTTAGTTTTTGTTCTATAATTTGTCCTAACACAGTTTAACTTTAAATTTTCCACTTTAGCGCATTAACAATTATTTTTTGTATAATTCTTAATAACACTTCTGCTAAAACCATGTAACTTCATTCCAATATTCTTCTAACATTCAATAATTTTGAAATATTTCTGTAAATATACTTTAAATTTTTTCCAATCTTCTTCCATCGACTCTTCTCCCTGGTCTCGGATTCTGCCAGTCATCTCCGCCATTTCCATATAGTCCATCAGCTTCAACTGCCATTCTTCCCGGGTGGGTAGCTCTTGTGTCTTCCAGTACTTTGTGATGAGTATTCTTGCTGCTGTTGTGGCATACATAAAAAAAGTTCTATCCTTCTTTAGCACCAATTGGCTGACCATGCCCAGGAGAAAGGCCTCTGGTTTCTTCAGGAAGGTATATTTAAATACCCTTTTCATTTCATTATATATCATTTCCCAGAAGGTCTTAATCCTTGGGCACGTCCACCAAAGGTGAAAGAAGGTTCCTTCCGTCTCTTTACATTTCCAACATTTATTATCGGGCAAATGATAGATTTTTGTCAGCTTGACTGGTGTTATGTACCACCTGTAAATCATTTTCATTAAATTCTCCTTTAAGGCATTACATGCCGTAAACTTCATACCTGTGGTCCATAACTGTTCCCAGTCAGCTATCATAATGTTATGTCCAACATCTTGTGCCCATTTAATCATAGCAGATTTCACCATTTCATTTTGAGTATTCCTTTTCAACAGCAAGTTATACATTCTTGACAAGTTTTTAACTTTGGGATCTAACAATTCTGTTTCTAGTTTTGATTTTTCCACCTGGAAACCAATTTTTTTGTCCAATTTATATGCCTCCATTATTTGATAATAATGGAGCCAATCTCTCACTCTATTTTTTAATTTTTCAAAACTCTGCAGTTTTATCCTGTCTCCCTCTTGCTCCAGAATTTCCCAATACTTCGGCCATTTGGCCTCCATATTGAGTTTTTTCAATGCTTTCGCTTCCATTGGTGACAACCATCTTGGGGTTTTGTTTTCTAGCAAATCCTTATACCTTATCCAAACATTAAACAATGCTTTCCTGATAATGTGATTCTTAAAGGCCCTGTGAACCTTAACCTTGTCATACCACAAGTATGCATGCCAGCCAACTACATTGTTAAAACCTTCCAGATCCAAAACATCAGTGTTTTCACATATTTTCCATCTTTTATGTTAATTGAATTCCTTACATAGGTGAGCCCCACCTATTGTTGATAATGGCTGTCCATAGTCTAACCAGGGAAATCATAATTGGACTGTTGTGTACCCTAGTCTCTCTGATACATTCTGAATTTTTTTACAAAACAGTAAAATAATGTTATGATTCCACATTTGCTGAGACATTCATTATTCTCTTAGTATCTTATTAGCCATGATGTTTTCTTTACCCTTGCAAGGTTCTTACCCAGACATAGGCAAACTCCGGCCCTCCAGATGTTTGGGACTGCAATTCCCATCATCCCTGACCACTGGTCCTGTTAGCTAGGGATGATGCCTGTTTTTATCACTCAAACATGCTTTCCTCCTTTGTTATATTAAATATATATCCTTCTTTATCCCAAGTGCAAGTGACAGCATACTTAAAAATTACTAAGCATAAAAAATACTTGGAATTGTAAACTTGGTAAAGGACATATTCAGCTAAATCACTGAGATGGAAACAAGCATAATGATTCCCGCTAGTGCAACAGGACCTTCCACCCTTTCTTACCTGCCTCACAGCCTTATAAGATCTGCTCCAGAGAGTCGGGAGAACCCCCATGGACCAGCAGTGTTCGCACTGAGGGGATTGCAGTTTTAGAATTCAGTATAATTTATCAACACAAATCAATGGGTTCTGATAATGTCATCAGGATTAAGTACTTTGCAGTACAGTATTTGTGACAACCTCTTTATAAGAGTTGCAAGATTCTTTTTTCTACTAAAAGTGAACTGATTTTTTATATATTCACCTTGTGTGTGTCCCTCCTAAACCCTAATAGATAGCATGACACAAGCAGCTGGAATTGGCCTGATTTGAAAGTAGTTGAATGAAAAGCCCTGTCACAAGCTGTTCTGGTTGAAGGTAACAAAATATTTCCCATATAAATCCGTACCTTTTTTTCCAATAGCCCTTTTCTTCAACATTGGGCAATGGTTTTCTGCTACAGTTTTGCTTGTAGAGAAAAGAACCAAAAATTGCACATCGCAAGGAGTTAGTTCCTCAGGTAAAATAGTTGGTTTATTATTATACAGTGGTTACAGATGCTTTGGTTACAGCGTTACAGACGCTTCGGGTTACGTGTTTTCAGGTTGCGGACGCGCCAAAACCCGGAAGTACTGGAACGGGTTATTTCCGGGTTTCGGCACATGCGCAGAAGTGCCAGATCGCATCATGCGCGTGTGCAGATGCAACGCTGCGGGTTGCGGATGCTGTAGGTTGCAAACGTGGCTCCTGCACAGATCACGGTCGCAACCCGAGGTTCTACTGTATTGCCTTCATTCTACCCTTCTACAGAGCTCAGGGTGGCTTACATGATTTATCCTTGAAACAATGATTTGTGATACATTGCATGGATACTGTGACTGTGTTTAAGTGAGGTTAATGGCCAAGCTGGAGATTCAAACTGAAGCTTTCCAGGTCCAAATTTACCACTGTTCACTTCTCATGAAAATCTGGCCCATGCACAGTGACCATTCTGGTGAGATTCTTCTGTGAACCTCGTTGTAAATGTTTCCTCGCCTTTCCAGGGCAGAAGTAGAAATGTGACATGTTCTCTGTCCAGAATTTCTTATCTGTCTTTTTCAAAAATGCTCTGCATTGTCTACAGAACAGCCATAGGACTTACAAAGTTATATTAGCTTTTGGAATAAGGGTAAGGGAATGGCTGAGAGAATATTAGTCATCTTTAATATAATATATTCAAAGAGGTTATAGTAAGAAGACATCTTAGTGGTTTATATAAACAGCCTTCTTCATTCTAAGAAAGTTCAAATGACAACAAGTTGTGCTAGTATCCTGCCACAACATGGTTAGTAGAGCTGTTACTATTTCCCATTTCAGTACAGGATGAATGGATCACAGTTAAGTCATTATGAGGCGCTTAAGTTGGGCTTTGTTCTTGTCGGCCAATCACTGGGCTTGCACTTGGTTGCTTATTTGAATAGCCAGACCTATATAAGATTATTTCAGGGGACAGGGTATGAGCATTTTCAGGCAGGCAGGGAGTTTGGCTGTGTGAACTTAAAGTCAAACAATGGCTGCTACCACCCGGAGAACCAGGAAAAAAAGCCAGGTGCATCGAAGGCCACGGTACAGGACACAGTATAGGCAGAGAAGGCCCAGAGGGGGAAAGATACCCGGGAGGCGTGCAAAGCAAGGCCATGGAAAGAAGCTCCCTGACAGAAGGCCCTCCAAGAAAGCACAGAAACTGCGGCTTGACAGTGTTCGAATGACCAATGAGGCCCAGAACATCCTGCATTTCTGTGTGCATGACCTCTACAAGAAGGTGTCCTTGGCTGCTGAGCGCTTGAGGAAAAAGAAGCGCCATGTCTCTATTACTGTCTCAGATGTAAGAAATGCCCTGAAAAAGATCATGCCAAGGAAGTATGACAGAAAGTCTGTATCCTCCATTTCCTGCAAATGCCGTTAGAGACATCTCTCCCCTTTCCTGTGACAGGCTTAGAAATGAAGAAAGAAGGGAAAGGGGGGAAGCACTAGCCTGAGAGAAAATCCAGTACTTTGCCTGCCTGAAAAAAGACCACCTTCAAATTTCCAAGCAATCCTGTAACCTACCTTTTTATTACTGGATCAACATCACCACTAATAATGAACTCGAGGAAGGGCAGAATCTGGCATTCTGAAGATCATGACAAGATGATTATCATATTGCCCTTATGCTGAATCAGGGAGATGGATTATTGGGTGTTGGAAGAAAATGACTGTCAAGTTGTGGAATATCAAGGACTCTAATCAGCCACTGTGGAGCATGTGAGGTGTTCCCTAAAGGGAGACATATTCCCTTTTTCAATAAAACAGGATCTGTGCAGGAGAACTCATTTCACTGTGTCTTTAATATTCTGGTTCTTCAGAACTATACATTTATTAGGGGAAGGCTAGTTTATGTAGTTTATGGAGGCTGTGTTTTGCATACTCTTCAGAACTTGTAATAATGTTTGATTGCAGACTTTTATAAAAATAAGTGATATCATAATTAGATAGAAATGGAATATGTAGGATGCAACACATTGGCATTTTATCACTGAATATTGCTGTAAATATGTCTTGAATTGCATTGCCTTCTTTAAAACGGTGGAAAAGGAATTTTATGTTAGGACATTATGTTAGGGGCTTTATCTGAGAATATGTCCATATTGGTCCCAACCCAAAGATTACCTGATAAAGGGCTTTTTTGTGTACTCACTTTTTGCCATGTATGTTCAGTATCGTAGCAGCTGTTATTTTAAAATGGTGATTAGGTAGTGAATTGCATTGGTTCTATTCCTAGTGTTGCTTCCTTAGATGGAAAGATGTTGCAAGTAGGCATTTTGAGAAATACAGTAAGCACTTGGATTGTTAACCTTTCAGGGTGCATTATATAAATTGTAATAACTGCTAGTTGCCCCAGCTGCAAATCCATAGAAAAAAATTATTGCACCAGAAGAAAAGAGAGAGATTATATCCTTACATAAGGGATATTATATGCATATGCCCTATGGTGACTCCTGGGGATAGGCACCCCCAAACATCAGACTTGATGGCTAGAATTTATTATTGGAAACCCTTTTCTTCCTTTGTCAGTGCTTTTCTCCTTGCCTAAGAAAGCTCCTCTCTAATCTCAGGACTTCCCAGATTACCATGTTGTATTGCTTTAGGACCTAACATTCAGGTAAATCAGTGTTGTGAAACCCATACCACACCAACATAGTTTGCTCCTTTACTCAAGTAACTAAATTGATAGAGAAGGACTGTAACCACTGTAGAAAAGGTCTGGCTTTGTGGACAAGAAGAAACAATTATGAAGAAGGTTCAAAATATGGATAGCCAAGCAGTAGGTGGCTGAGTCTGAAAAAGATAGAGTACCTGTGAATATCGGAACCCCCGTTAGGGACTGGTGGTTTTTTGTTTTGTTTTTTATCTGCCACTTGAGGGACCCAATTCTGTTTATGTTTGCTGGCCAGGATATCTTTTCCTTCATGTTTATTAGTGGAAATGTTTAGTAGTTTCATGTTTGTTAGTTGATACCATTGTGTGTCTGTCAGGGCACTCAAAAATAGGGCTTGGGAACCAAGAACTATCTCTCACCCTGTGGGTGATCTGGGAGTGCGGAGTGCTCAGCCCTTGCCCTCTGATTTTGCCTGTGAAGCTTAAGCAGAAGGGTGGAAAGAGGTGTACTGGCCAGGAAGGAAAATTGCTAGCAGTTCCTAAGAACAGAACGTGACAAATGCAACAAGGACAAATGCTGTACAGTGGTACCTCACATTAAGTACTTAATTCATTCTTAACCCGAAGCACCACTTTAGCTAATGGGGCCTCCTGCTGCTGCCGTGCCGCCGGAGCACAATTTCTGTTCTCATCCTGAAGCAAAGTTCTTAACCTGAAACACTGTTTCTGGGTTAGCGGAGTCTGTAACCTGAAGTGTATGTAACCCGAGGTACCACTGTACTTGAGAAAGAGGAATCAAACAGCAAGTACCGTATTTTTCGCCCTATAGGACGCACCGGCCCATAGGACGCACCTAGTTTTTTGGGGGGGAAATCAAGGAAATTTTTTTTATTTCCCCCCCAGGTTTGCGCAGCCATACCCAAGCTAGAAGAGGGAGACGGAGCGCTCCGTCTCCCTCTTCTGCCTTCAGGGACAGCCTCTCTAGCCTCCGTGGGGCAGCGGCTTGCCCCGCTGTCCCCCGAGGTTGTGGGGGGGGAGGAGGAGAAGCAAGCTTGCTTCTCTCCCCCCCCCCCCGCCAGCCTCCAGATCAGGTCGGGGAATAGCGGGGTGGTGGTGCTCCGCCTCCCCGCTATCCCCCGAGGTTGTGGGGCCGGCAGAGGGGAAAAGCAAGCTTGCTTCTCCACCCACCCCCCGCCAGCCTCCAGACCAGGTCGAGGAATAGCGGGGCGGCGGCGCTGCGCCTCCCCGCTGTCCCCCGAGCTTTTGGGCTGCAGGCTGCTGCCCGCAAGCCTTGGTAGCCCGCGGGACCTCCCGCCGGGTTTGCAAGACTTGCGGATAGCTTCCTGAAGCCTGGGGAGCGAGAGGGGTCGGTGCGCACCGACCCCCCTCGCTCTCCAGGCTTCAGGGAAAGCCTGCATTCGCCCCATAGGACGCACACACATTTCCCCTTCATTTTTGGAGGGGAAAAAGTGCGTCCTATAGGGTGAAAAATACGGTATAAACTGACATCCAGGAAAAAATTAAGGATTATAAGATTACAACTGGTCCATGATTTAGCCCTGTTGTGCTATTACTGTTGCAGTGGTAGCTTGTATCTAAAAGAACATAATTTCTGAAACTCTTGAGGAGTAACATGGGACACACTTACTGGGGATAGCCCTTATGCAAGCTCTACTGACAAAGGGTCATCTATTCCACCTTAGTTCACTTTAGTTCACTTTATCTGTTAGCTGAAGCCTCCTGTCATGCACTGAGTTATGTGAAGACATGTGGAGCAAAGCTGCTGGAAGGCGAGGTGCTAACCCTTATGAATTATGGGTTCCACCTAACCTGGCTCCATCTTTTTCTTCCAACTCCAGAATTCTATGATTCCATGATTCTTGTAATTTTCTTTTTAAAGCAGAAGATTTTATGATTCTAAGATTGCTGTTCTTAGGCTAATGCGGCTGTGTCTTTCAAGGCATGGATTTCTGACAACACTGTGTCACCGACATAGGCGTTGCTATAATTGTGGGATGTGTGTGTATATATAAAGAATGAGGAAGTAATAAACTTAAAACTTGCAGTTAACACAGTGGACTAGCTCTGACAACTTTTGTTCTTAATATTTTGTTAAGTAAAGAATATTAGCTCAAGTGTCTGATAATCAAGAAGCTTCAGAAGCAAAAGTAAGGTCCACTTTTTCAATGTTAAAACTTCTCTACCACTATCATGTGGCATATTTTACTTGATCAGAAGAGAGTCTTTGTTTCGCTGTTCTGTATAGCTGTGGAAATTCTGTGTAACAGAAACTCGGAACATTTCATGTATGTTGCAGCTGAGTCATTCTTTTTGTAAAGGTGTGATTTTAACTTTGAGAGCTGTTTGAGCTGTGAATGCTTTGCAGGGCTGTTAGAATGAGGATTTTGAAGTGCAGGAGACAAATTTTTATTTGTCTCATTACAAAACAGAGCGGGTTTTGATATATTTTGAAATAAATGTCAGTTGAACAAAAAATTGCAGACCTGCAGTAAATTGGCTTGTGGTTCTTTTTGTGAAAGTGTTAACTACATTTGTTAATGGGGAAATGCCAGTGGTGTATTTTGTGCTTTAAAAAAATAAAACCTTTATGGTAACCTATGTGTACCAGAAAAAAGTATAATTCTGCAACCTGTATAATTTTTGATAATCTACTGCATTTATATGGCTGTTTTTGCATGATTTTTCAACTTCTGGAGTGCCTCAGTTGGGGCACTGTGCTTTAGTGGTTTTGCTCCTATTCCAGGGCCATTTCCAGAAAGCAGTTAGGGAAGGCTGCTTTTCAGTCCCATGGGAGTTGTCGTGTGATGTCCTGCATGGTTCCATCTTCTTCTGCCATTCTATTTCATATCTCTGTGAGGCCTCTGAGCTGTCATCTAATTTGGAGTGAGGTGCTAGCAATATGCAGACAACACCCAGCTCTGTTTCTCTGTTCCATCTGAATCAGAAGAGATGGTTGAGGTGTTAGATCAGTGCTTGGAGGTGGTGATGGACTGAATTTGAGCAGTGTTAGAAATTCAGATATACAGTCATGGAAAAAAGAAAGTGCACCCTCTTTGAATTCTGTGGTTTTATGTATGAGGACGTAATAACAATCACCTGTCCCTTAGCCGGTCTTAAAATTAGGTAAATGCAACCTCAGATGAACAATGCATGACATATTACACTGTGTCATGATTCATTTAACAGAAATAAAGCCAAAATGGAGAAGGTATATGTGAAAAACTATGTATACCTTATGATTCAGCAGCTTGTAGAACCACCTTTAGCAGCAGTAACTATGTGAGCATTGCACAGTCTGACCTTGGGGTGAATTTGCTGGGACGTCCACTCCTGGAAAGATGGGCACCTGTCTTGAATGTTTTCCACTTGTGAACAGTCTTTCTCACTATAAGATGACTGACTTAAAATTGGTTGGAGATGGCCTTATAACCCTTCCCAATTACATGGGCAGCAACAATTGCTTCTCTAAGAGCATTGCTGATGTCTTTCCTCCTTGGCATTGTGTTAAAACATACCTGAATGCTTTAGACCAGCAAACTGCCAAAACCTGAACTTTTATAGAGGAGGTTACACTTGCTGATGATCAATTAAGCAAGGATATTTGATTAGCAGCACCTGTTTGCTACTTAGCCCCTTAATTTCTATGGAAACACTAAGGGTGTACACATGGCTTTTCCATTTTGGCTGTAAATCATGACACAGTGTAATATGTCATGTGATGTTGTTCATCTGAGGTTGTATTTACCTAATTTTAAGACTTGCTAATGAACAGATAATTGTTATTATGTCCTCATATGTAAAACCACAGAATTCAAAGAGGGTGCACTTTTTCCCATGATTGTATAAGCTAGGGGCCAAATGGCTCCTTAAACCAAGGTTATAGCTGCCAAAATAGAATGTCTGTTTGCCATTTTGGGGCAAAATGGCTCTGAAGTCTTATTTTTCAATTGATGAACTGACTGCGATTGATTTTCAGTTAAACACCTGGCTGCTTCAGATGGCAACCTTGAACTAGGTTAAGAACTTTGAGAACTTAAAGCAGAAAAGGCATTTTATCCAGGCACAATCCGCCTATTCCATCCTCTTTTTCTTAATGGTGACATGGACCATTCATAATGTAAGAATATCCTTCAAAACTGTGAGCAGGACAGTGGAGTGAGGGAAGTGAAGGCAAACTACAACAATTAAGTATAACACCATTCACTGCTCCTGCTGCACAGAAAAAGCATTTTGGTTCCTAAAATTCATTCTGATTGTGCAGATAAAATATAATGGATAGAATTCTTCAGGATGTTGTATTATTGTGTGAGAACCGTCAAGATTCAATGATTCCCAGGCATGCAGCTCCAGGTGGTGGTGATGTCAGGCTCCATCCTGGCGCCCTGGCATTTTCACTTGGTTGCAAGTGGCACCTGGCGCCCGGCTTAATTTCAAACACTGGGTGTGAGCCAATAAACTGAAGCTGACTTGGCCACTGTACTCTGGTGACTTGGGGCTGCCCTTGAAGACATCTTAGAAACTTTAACTGGTCCAACATGCAGTGGCCAAATTATTGACTATATTCCATATAGATATCACATGACCACTGCTTTAAAAAGCTGCACAAGTTGCTGGTTTATTTTGTGGCCCAATTCAAGCCCTATATGACTCAAGCCCCAAATACCTGAAAGACTGCCTGCTTCCCTACAGAATCTGTTAAGATCAACAGTGGGGCCCTCTTGGTTGTTCCATTGCTCACATAAGCTCTGGATAGTAGTGTGTCGGGAGAGGGTGTTCTCGCTGACAGCCCCTAAGTTGTGGAACTCGCTCCCCACAGAGGTGTATTGGGCATATACATTATTTAGCTTTTGGTGAAGGCACCTTATTACTCTGGCTTTTGACACCTGAGTTGTATATTTTTAAGACCCACCTAAAATTGCAATTTTTTAAAAGCTGCTTTTAACATTGTGTTTTAATTGTTGTAAGCCACCCTGGGACCTGCTGGTGAAGGATGGGTAATTAATAATGATTATTATTTTTATTCCTGCTCTGCTGATCATGTAGGCAGTGACAACTTGCATCCTGACCACTGAAGTTCCATGCAAGTTTCAGAGATTTACCAAACTTTGTCTCTTATCAGCAGCAAGGGCTGTAAATGTGTGTTCTTACAGAAGGTGGATGGTGAATCAGGATGCTGAAAACCATGACCAATGCATTCCCTGTATTTTACACATAATTAATGAATATGCATACATGACAGATGCATTTGTTTTGATCTGTCTAGTTTATACTGAGCCTTAGGATCTAGTTGGAGGATTATTTACTTGAGGTGTCCTTAAGGCTGTGCACTTGCAGATATTGGCTGGTGGAAATAGAAGAGCCTGTCATCATAAATCAAAAGAACAGTATTATTTTTGTGCGCAAAAATAGGTGTCTTTAAAAAACAAAACAAAAACTGCTCCTCTCACTAAATGATTCATTGCATAGTGCAACTTTGCCAGGAAGCTTATGAAAGTGTCTTGAGAAACACACACATTACCTCTTGATTTTAGGGTTACTTCCTGTGAAGCACAAGAAACTAGCAACCTTCTGAGCCATGAACTTTCTGAGCATGGAACATGTAGCTTGCCATCTCCACACTATGGTATTTCAGCAAAGCATTTCAAGGTACTGGTATAGTATAGCAGCTAAGAGTATGGACTATAAGTCAGGTAGTCCCTGACTTCAGGATCACTCACATTGACTACATACTCATTTGGTTGACCATATACAAGTCTCCAGTTTCCTCCTGTCGTGTGTATAATAAAACTGACTAAGTTATGGGATTGTATCTATAGTTGTATTTGTATTTTATGCTAAACAAGGGGTGGCCAATATGGTTTCCTGCAGGTGTTGCCAGCCCCAGACAACATGATCAATGGCAACAACTAGAGGGCACCATGTTGGCTACCTCTGTGCTAAATCATGTGCAGTGAGCATAAGCCGCAGTGAGGCACAGACACTTCTTCCCCCTTCCCCTCCCATGTTGCCTGGAGGAGTTCAGAAACTTGATTTCCGTTTCCCTTAAATTTAGCTGGTATTTTGTCAGAACTGGGATTGCGATTTAATGTTAACCATGGTCAGTTTCGAAATAAGCCAACTTTAAACCATAGGTAATAAAGCAGTTTTGTTTAAACAAAGATTTAACTTAAGCATGATGTACGGATGTAGCCACTGTGTCTCAAATCATTATATATCTATATTTAGTTTATCTATCTATTCTGTCTGCTTTCTCTGAAAGCAGTGTGTGAAAAATAGTATGTTATTTTATGAGGTGCGCAAATACATCATGAGAAAACAGTAGGGACAGAGCAACGGGAGCTCACCCCACCGCAGGGATTCGAACCGCTGACCTTCTGATTGGCAAGCCCTAGGCTCTGGTTTAACCCACAGTGCCACCTGCATCCCTACCTTGTCAGTTACAAACATTTTAATACCATTTCCTGCTGCCTGATAGATGGAGCTCCTGTACCTCTCCAATATCCCCAGAAGGCACTAACAAATAGGAACCTGATATCTCAGTTGTGAGTCCCGATAGGTTCCTCACTCCAACAATTTCCATTAGAGTCTCCAAAACCCTACTCCAAAAGGCTTGAACGCATGATGAGTGCATTATACCAAAGCTTATCTGTCTGCCCTGCCAACAACCAGGAGAAACAGATGTGAAAAAATGTGCTCTGTAATTGAG